>NC_033798.1:39287201-39356282 GCF_001876935.1 Asparagus officinalis | reverse complement strand
TCTCCAAATGGAGTTACAAAATTTTTTACACCCCTAACCCCTCACTCTCTACCCCTATTTATAGTAAACATCAGTGATTGAGAACCCTTGGATTGAAATCTTATCCAAAAATATCAATTTTTAGCCTTAGATTCGTAGCTGCCTGCCGGAGCTATCGATAAGGGCATCGATAGGCTTATCGATGTGCCTATCAATGTGAGCTGCTTCCCTTTTGCTGTTCGGGCTTCTCTTCTTCTCTTGGGCTTAGGCATTCACTTTGGCTTTTCTTCTTCTTTTATTAGCTTGGGCTTTTGGATAATTTGGCAATTCTTCTTTTGGCTTTGGGCTTCAACTATAAAAATGATTTTGAAATTTTGTTGATGTTTTTCATTAATTTGTGGGCTTTATTGAGAGATGAGATTTTTGGAATTTATTCTTCATTAACATGCATTTAAAGATAAAAATAATTATTAGTGACATATTTATTCATATAAAATAGATAATGAGGGTATAAAATCTATACTACTTATAAAAGAGAATACCCATGTTAAAACTTTTGATTTCCTTTTTTACCCTCTCAATTTCTTATAACTCAAAATTATACCATTAATTATAAAACTAATGATCCATAACCTCTCATTAACTATGTACCTTTTCATTTTCTCAAATTATTTGGTCATTCGCTAGAATATATTAATAATTTATAATGATAAAAAATTATGAGTATATGATAATTTATTGTAAAAAATTATTAATTATATAAAATAGTAAAAGTCATTCATTTAATAAATTATTGGATATAATTATAATTATTAATAATAGTATAAATATGGTTATTTCTTTATCTTATAAAGAATATTACATTGTTTGATAATTAATATCATCTTAGTAATAAAAATTTGTTATTGTAAATAATTATTAATTATATAAAATAGTAAAAGTCATTCATTTAATAAAGTATTGGATATAATTATAATTATAAATAATTGTATAAATAGGGTTATTTCTTTATGTTATAAAGAATATTACATCGTTTGATAATTAATATCATCTTAGTAATAAAAATTTGGATGTTATAAATTAAAAATACTTTTATTTTAGAAAATAGAAAATTAATTTATATAAAAAAATTGGATCCTTGAAATTTATGAGGCATATACTTTTCTCATCTTTTCTTCAAAATATTTGGCCACTCGCTAGAATATACTAATAATTTATAATGATAATAAAATTAATAAATATATTATAATTTATTATAAAATATTTATTAATTGTAATGAAAAGTAAAATTATTTTTAATTAAATATTATACATAATTATAATTATTAATAATAGCATAACTAGGATTTTTTATATTATAATAACTAATACCCTTTTTCTATATTATAATATTATCTTAGTCATAAAAATTAGACATTATGAACATAGTGCAATAAAATATTGGATCTTTGAAATTTATGAGTCATGCATTTTTTTTTGGAAAGTAAATGTCTCATATATTTCAAGGATCTAATATTTTTATAAAAAATAATTTTTCTAAATAATAGTATTTTTAATTTATACCATCCAATTTTTTATTGTTGAGCCAATATTAATTATCGAACAAGGTAATATTCTTTACAACATAAATATAATATTAAAATTTATTGCCATTATATAATAGATATTATAATAAAATATGTACATGACATAAATATTTAATAATTTAAATGGTTTAATTATATCAATAGTGTTACTTAAACTAATGATTACATTATTATTATTTAATAATTATAGTCCTAAATAAAATTTTTAATAATATAATAATAGAACATTTTAAATAACTATTAAATGTACGTTAATAATTATAAGTACTAATATTAGTATAAGTTAAAAAATTTTAATCATAGTGCAATAAAATATTTTTTAATGTATATTTATAATTTATTAAATAATATAATATTATGAAAATATTATATAATATATAATTTATTAAATAAGTTCAATGCATAATTATGGAAACATTATGAATTTTAACTCTTTAATTTTTTAATTAATATGCATCACGTGCAACACACGTATTGCATACTAGTTATTAAAAATATGCTAAACATATTTTTAGCATCTTCCTTTATTCTCTCAATCATATCCCTAATAACTCTCAACCACATATTCCTAATATATTATTTTCTAATATAACTATAAGATCATACATCTCCATAATATATTCATTAACACACAACAAAAGCAAGAACAACCTCCTCAGCTCTCTTCACCTCTGAATTCTCTCATTCATGGAGAAGAAACAAACCCCTACACCTACAACCTTCCACCCCTTGGGCATTTGTGAGAAGATATTCAATGTCATCCGACCCGCACTCCAACCCCTTCGCCGCCTAACCTATCATTATCAAGAAGCCACGGCCGTCCCTTCAAGTTCTTCGCCTCCTCCACAACCAACAGAGAAAGCTCAGTTGCCGGAAGCTCAACAGATCAATTCCAAGCCTAAGGCTGAGGAGGTGAAGAAGCCTGGGAAGACGAAGAGTCAGAAGATTGATGACCATCGTACTACTACTCCGGGCAAGATAAGGACTGGTTCTGGTGTTGGAAGGGTACAATCCTCCAAAATAAAATGAGCAGCGTAATATTGAGGATGCCTATTAGGCTTTTGGGTAAATTGCACATGGACCCCCTGTAGTGCCGTTGTCGTGAATTTATTACTCTATAGTTTTAAAATTATCGTCCCATATGATTCTATGAAGGTGCTTGTGTGTTTAGATTACCCAGTGAATGAACTTCTCATGTTGCAAATTTTGCAAAGAGAATTAGTTCAGACATCATATTAGGGAGTTTTGAATGTGAGGAACATTGGAAAGAACTTGGTTCTCTTGTCTTCTTTATTGCTCTTGTTCATCCTCGTTTCTACACTTAAAGTCTCTCTAGAAGTCTTTTTTCATGGATTTTTATGCCTAATTAGAACAAGTGGATATCTCTTACGTTTATGTATTGTGAGAGAGAACCTTGCACACCAACTATAGTTTGGCAAAAAAAAAACTAGATGAAAACTTGAACTAGTTTTGCTAGGTCAACTTTTAGTGTTAAAACTTATTTTGTTTTGGTCCACCCGTTCGCTGGTCCAGAACAAAATTGGTTTACGACAAAATTGGTTGAGGGAGGAGTTGCCAAATTAACCCTGCGAAGATCACTTTCTTTGATTGCAATAAGAGCAAAGCTTTGCCATTTCGTCGCAGTTATAAATTCATACTATTGTAACATCCTCTTCAACTTCGATTCATATTTAGCACATCTATTTTATTTCATTGTCGTCGTCGTCGTTGTTTAATTAGATAGACTGTTTGATTTTAATCAGCATTTATATTCCTCGTTATATATCTTTCTTTGAACTTGAAACTAACCATGCACGGGCTTGGTGGCTGATCAGCTAATTGGAATCATGGCCGAACTAACCAGGCCTCTTCAACCCTGTATCAGTATGTTGATCTTGTTTATATCCGCAATGATATCAGCGACCCTAAAAATAGAATACTGACAACAAATGAGTGTGAAAGCTCATTAGATCATTAATTAATTTTGGTCGACTATCTTAACAATATACAAGGTATTTTGCTCGTGCTCGTACGGATGAGTTTTAAATAGTGAATGTATCAAAAACCCCGTCACAACTATTTTAATTTGAGAAAGCCCCCTTAACTTTGGACATATTATAGATAACCCACTCTACTTTAAAATTTGGAGAAACTCCCCTCAACTATGGTGTCATTCACAATCTCCACACCCCCACCAAAAAAAACCCACAATATTTTACGTTTTTTCACCAACCCGCCCAATGTTATTTCAATATGTAAAATTACTAAAATATCCTTTTGAAAATCAACACGTTTAGTTAGTAAAAAACCACCAACTGGTAAAAACTCTTCTTACAATTTTTCTCTTATACTTAAAAAATGAGAGTGTAGGGGTTGTCTAAAAATCATTGTAGATAGCTGATCCCTATCAAACATCGATGATGGAAGTTACAATCTGACGACTTTCAGAAGGTTATAATTTGAAGACTTTCACGTAGATTGATGAATGTTACAATCTGACGACATTCTTAACAACTGATAAAAGCTCTAATCAACAACCTTCACAATCAACATCGGGAGTTACAATCTGACGACTCTCATATTTTCAAGGAGCCAAGATGAATGTTACAAGATGATGATATTTGCAACGCTCTAGAAAAAGAGACTACAAATTGACGGTCTCTTCAAATCAATACGCAGAGCTCACCTCTGCGTCTCAAACTCAAAACACAAAGGTCCTCCATGCGTTACAACCTCAAAACGCAGAGGTCCTCCCTGTGTTGTAACATCAAAACATAGAGGTCATCCCTGTGTTACAATGTCAAAACGCAGGGTTCATCTCCAGCGTTCAAGTCCAGACGCATAGCTAGTGGCCGCGTTCCCAGAACAAAACGCATGGGTCAGACCTGCGTTGCAACATCAAAACGCACGGGTCTGACCCGCATTGCAACATCAAAATGCACGGGTCGGACCCGCGTTGCAACATCAAAATGCACGGGTCGGACCTGCATTGCAACAACAAAACACAGCGCAACCTATGCGTTCTCAGCCATCAAAATAGGCACAACTCTGCGTTTCAAGTCTAAAACGTAGAGTTCGAGCCCAGAACATCATTTTTGGCATTTGACTCATTCAAGCTCAAGCTGAACAGTTCCAGAAATCGTTTTCCCCCACGATTGGAGGGATTTCCGCCCCACTTAGGAGCGGATTAAGGGTGGTGGGGGGCAGATACACCAATTAATCCCCTTATAAATATGGGTAAACTCAACTGAGTTTGGGTCTCTCTTTTGGGGTGATCGCTGGCTTTTGAGGAGATCTTTTTGATTTGGAGATCATCTTTCGGATCTGGCTTTTTGGTAGATCGGCTCGGCTTCTTCAGGTCTTCTTGAAGATTTGGAGATTAGCAACTTAAAGGAATTCTTGGATCATCTTGGAAGGCTTTTATTGAAGCCTTTGAGATTACTCGACTTAGCTTGTGAACTCTTTCTAAGAGTTCTTTTCAACTCGATCAGAGTTCAAAACTTGATCCCCAAGTTCTTCTAAACTCGTTCAGAGTTCTTTAACTCGATCAGAGTTCAAAACTTACTCTGCAAGTTCTTCTAAAACTCGCTCTGAGTTATTAACTCGTCAAGAGTTAATTTCAAACTTGCCACACAAGTTATCCTCGATATCAAACAAGAGGAATCAACCATGTTCTAGTGAAACAAGATGTTCGGATCGTCAATGGAGAGAAAACTCGACGCGAGCATTCGAGGGAGGTACTCCATCGCCACCATGAAGAACCTAGACTTAAACAAAGGGGAGGATCTCCGTCGATCTTCTTCTCTTTTATAAATCAGGAATTCAAATTTTAATCGAGATTGGGAGAGTTGTAAACATTCTTTTTCTAAGAGGTTAGAGAGAATAAATCAAATTCAATTCTTTCATTGTCTTCTTACAAATTTCCCATCAAACAAAAGATGACGACTCTGTTGGGGACTAGCTTTTTCACTGATGAAGAAGTGATGACACAATCCAAAATCAAGCTTGCTGGAACGATCGTTGAAACTCTGATCATCGAGTTCGACCAAGCCAAGTATGAGGAAGTCCTCTCCTCCGGATCTCTTAGCCCCAAGGCTACGCGTAAGATCCACAAAGTCTCTAAGGAGACTAAAGCTCACTCATCAAAGAACTGTCTCTCCTGGGGGTTGCACTATTCATACAGTCTCCTCTCTGAAGGAGAAGACTTAGCTTTGGCCAAACTCGTCCACCGGGTTGAAGGTTTTGCACCTGTGTCAAAGCGATGGGTATCGGGTCACAAAAGGCCCATCGCAGCGACCAACTCCGTCAACGCCGACGACATCGCTGTAAAAGCCTTAAAACAAGCCAAGAAGAATGCCGCTCGATGAAGGAGAAGATCCCGACGACGGGCAAAACTCCGAGAGAGGCGATCCTCCAATCAACGTGAGCTATGCATTTGTGATCCTCAACACGAACTCCGCATTTCTGCTTTAGAACGCAGAAATCGCGTTGACGAGCCCAAGTATGAATCACGCATAATCAGCTTAAAACGTAGCCCTCAAGGGCATGTTTCGAAAACAAAACGTAGTCCTCCGGGACGCGTTTTAACACCTAAATGTAGTTCTCATGAACACGTTTTAATTTCAAAACTTAACTCTCAGGAGTGCATTCCACAAACTGAACGCAACCCTCAGGAATGCGATTCAGAACCAAAACGCAAACTACAAGACTACGTTTCACCAGCAAAACGCAGACTTCGGTCTAGCATTAATCAAGCTAAACACGAGCCTTGTGTTCCTTCTTCGGAACGCGATACGATTCTTCGTGTTCAAAAAGATCAACGCGGATTCAAGATCCATGTTAAACAAGAACCAGTCCCACCCATTAACGGGCAGGGGGTTCTATCTCCGTCCTCACGCTTTGTGAGAGATTCATACCAAATCTTTGACTTGCTGGAATTGCTGTCGAGAGGAAGACCTGTGTAACAAACATCTCATTAATGTCAATGTGAGCGGCTTATTTTTGCAGTCCTCTAGAAATACCACTGTTGCGCATCTGTGCCTAGGCGATCATTGTTCGATCAATTGACGAGTGTTGTTCGATCAAGCAAGCGACGACGTCATTACAAGAAGAAGTCTTCAGAGACTCAGTATCGTAGAGTCAGTATCAATGTGATCGGTAGAGGGAAGTCATCAGTCCCTAGTTCTGATAAGTCAGAGACGGATCGTTCTCCAAGCATCAGAGAAATCGCTAACGAGTTTGAAGGAATCTACCAACGCACTCGAACGTGAACAAGAGCCATTCCCTCTGTCAACTATCTGAAGTTAGCCAGAGGAACCAATTCCAATGATGAACACTCAGCCATTGCGGAGTCTCAATCATCAAGCTCTTCATTGGACATGAGAGCTTCGTCCACATGACAGAAAATTCTAAAGATCTCTCAAAGAGGCTTGCTGAGCAGGAGGTCATGCTCCAAGCACAACAGGAAACCATTAATCAACTTCGAGATATGATGGCTCAGATCATTGCCAATAGAGCTAATTTCCAGAAAGATGAGTCACAACCTCGGCAGGAATCCTCCCGGAAAGGAGGATCGTCCACATCGAAGGCGAAACAAAAATTGAACGAGACCTCTGATCAAGAAGCTCATCATATAGTCTCTTCATCTGAAGAAGAGAAAGAAGCCGAGAATTAGCAGAATCCTCAATCGGCTAAAATGAAAGAATTGGAAGCCCGACTCAATGTCATTGCTAACAGAAGCGAGCTCCAAAATAAGGGAGTTGCCAGGCCCTATCCTGCCGAATGGGATGCAGCCCCTTATCCTCCAAATTTTAAGGTTCCGACGCTACAAACTTTTGACGGCACGGGATCACCAAACCAACATATCTATCATTTCAAGTCACAGACTGGGAATGTGATATCAAATGACGCTATACTAGCTTGATTGTTCATTGGCACTCTCAAGGGAGTTGCCTTTGAATGGTTCAGAAAACTGCATGCGGGATATATCCAAAAGTGGACGGATCTAGAGAGACTCTTCCTGTCAAGATTCTTTGAAGAGGATACTGAAGTCTCCATCCATACCCTTCTCGCCACTAAGCAGAAGAAGAGGGAGTCCGTCAAAACCTTCGTCAAGAGGTTCCGAAGCATGGCTCTTCGATGTTTGTCAGGTATGACACAGTCTACCTTAGTGGAGACCTGTCGACACAACTTGCAGACCGGCCTTCTAGCACAAATATGGGTTGCATAATACTGTTCCTAGAGACAACTAATCTCTTAAGGTGAACATGCTCAAAAGATTATCACCAGGATCAAAGCTGAAGATCAAAGTAGGCAGGATCAACCTGAGCAATCGGACCAAGCCTAATATTCTTAGTCAGAAGGGGAATATACTACGACCACTGAAGCCAATCATCTTAAGTAGGATGGCGGGTCCAACAACTATCACGTTAACAATCACCTCTGATAGTCAAACTCGTTAGTTAGTGACCCACTAGACGATGTGCCATGTCTACCCTTTTTCCCCTACACTTGTTCAAGATTGGGGGTAGGTTTATTTGCAGTTCATTGGATTATGAGTAATAAATTTTCTGAGTTGTCATGTTCAATAGAATACCTCTGTCAATCACGAAATCCGCTAAAACTATCAAGTTAATAATACACCTCCGATAGTCCATTTCTTCCAAATTCTCCTACCAATCCTCTTCAAGTAGGATGACGGGTCCACCAAAACTATCACGTTAATGATCACCTCTGATAGTCTATTTTTTCTCCAAATTCCCCTACCAATCCTCTTCAGTAGGATGGCGGGTCTACCAAAACTATCATGTTAATAGTTACCTCTGATAGTCAAACTCGTCAGATAGTAGCCTACCAGGTGATGGGCCTCTATTCTGACTTGATGGATAGTTGCCCATAAGGCGATATGTTATGTCTACCCCTCTTTTTTTCTTCCCCTGCTAAGTCTTAAGCAAGACTGAGGGTTGGTTAGTTAGAATCCACTGGATTAAGGATAACGAATCTTTCACATCGTCGAGTTAACATTATACTTCTGACGATCATCATCCCCACGGAGTTTGAATTTAGTTTGCATCACTCCCAATTTATCACTTTAACAATACACCTCTGACAATCAACTTATTAATCCTCTTTAACAGGATGTTAGGTGCTCAAAAGTGTTCAAATCGCAATCTTCCCTAACAAGACGCTAAGTCTTCAAATCTTGTTCAAATCACAAGTACAAATTCCTGTCACGTTAACATCACACCTCTAACAACCAATCAACTCATCAATCCTCTTCAATAGGATGATAAGTCCTTAAAATTGTTCCAATCGCAACAAATTCATGTCATGTTAATATTACACCTCTGAGAATCCACTTATCAATCCTCTTCAATAGGATGATAAGTCCTCAAAGTTGCTCTAATCGCAAAAAATTCTTGTTACGTTAATATTACACCTCTGACAATCCACTTATCAATTCTCTTTAATAGGATGATAAGTTCTTAAAGTTGCCTCGATCGCAACAAACTCCTGTCATGTTAATATTACACCTCTGACAATCCACTTACCAATCCTCTTTAATAGGATGATAAGTCTTAAAGGTGCCCCGATCGCAATATTCTCCTGTCACGTTAATATCACACATCTGACAAAATCAACTTATTGACTTTCTCCAATAGAGCGATAAGTCCTCAAAGTTGTTCCGATCGCAACAAACTTCTGTCACGTTAATATCACACCTCTGACAATCAACTTATCGACTCTCTCTAATAGAGCGACAAGTCCTCAAAGTTGCTCCAATCTCAACAAATTCCTATCACGTTAATATCACACCTCTGACAATTAACTTATCGATCCTCTCCAATAGAGTGATAACTCCTTAAAGTTGCTCTGATCGCAACAAACTTTTATCACGTTAATATCACACCTCTGACAATCAACTTATCAATCTTCTTCAATAGGATGATAAGTCCACAAAGTTGCCCCGATCGCAATTTTTTTTAACTTATTGACTCTTATCAATAGAGCGATAGGTCCTCAAGGTTGCTCCGATCGCAACAAATTCTTATCACGTTAATCTCACACCTCTGACAAAATCAACTTATCGACTCTCATCAATAGAGCGATAGGTCCACAAACGTGTCAAGTTAACATCACACCTCTAACGACCAATCAACTTATCCGTCCTCTTCAATAGGATGATAACTCCTCAAAGTTGCTCTGATCGCAACATTTTTCCCGTCAAGTTAACATCACACCTCTGACGACCAAATCAACTTATCGACTCTCTTTAATAGAGCGATAGGTCCACAAACCTATCAAGTTAACATCACATCTCTGATGAGAAAATCAACTTATCGACTCTCTTCAATAGAGCGATAGGCCCATAAAATACTATTAGGTTAACATCACACTTCTAATAGTCAAACCTCTCAATGAACTTGTTAATCTTTTTTTAACAAGAATAGCAAGTTTTCATTATAAAATCCGGAGTGGATTAAAGATTTTCTGAAATTATTCTAGTGATAATAAAGAAAATTTCTGAATTGCACTCTAAGTAAAAATTCATGTCAAGTTAATACTACACCTCTGGCACTTCTAACTTTCTTTTAGTGTTTCAAGTGAGAACATAACACAGGAAAAAATAGCGACAAAACCTACGTATTCAATATCGTAGCATGGTGTTATTAATAACGCCGAAATCCATGCCTCACACGCATGGGGAACTTTATCTCGATCCCTAAATAGAGATAAGCCAGCATCTAACACATGCTGCCAGGTGGCCTATTCCCGCAATAATTGCAAAGCCTACGTATTTAACATCGTAGCACCAAAATCCATGTCTTTCATCTATGGGGGACTTTATCTCGATCCCTAATTAGAGATAAGCCTACGTCTAACACGCGTTGCCGGTTAGTCTTTTCCCATGAAAATGATAAAGTCTATGTATTCAAAATCATAGCACTAAGTCTAAAAGAGTTCATTCTTTTAGCACAACGTTACATGTGGAACGAATTTAGACAATCCACATGCTAGCCCAACTCAAACGGTAGTCGGTAAAGGCTTATCAAATCCGTTGATGGCTGAGGGTTTGCCAAAAATCCTATGAATGTTCACGGGCCCATCAGCTGAATGGATGTGAGCTGTGACGTGATGTTTGAGGGCTTCTGCTCATGAGTAACTTGTACTGTCTGTACAGTTTCTCTTTGAAGCTCATCCTCACACAGGTTCTGTGTGGCAAATCCCTTCAACCAAGATGCCTTCAAAGCAAGTGCAGAGAACGACTCTTTTATGATAAGGAATCAACACCTCCAAGATCAGAGTTGAGATCCAAAGTATTCCGAAAATTTGTCCCAGTCAACCGCGAACTTTTAAAAACTTTGGAGGGGGTTCTGTAGGTTGTCTAAAAATTATTATAGATAGTTGATCCTCATCAAACACCGATGATGGAAGTTACAATCTGACGACTTTCAGAATGTTACAATTTGAAGACTTTCACATAGATCGATGAAGGTTATAATCTGACGGCCTTCACAACAACTGATGAAAGCTCTAATCAACAACCTTCATAATCAACATCGAGCGTTACAATCTGACGACGCTCATATTTTTAAGGAGCCAAGACGAAGGTTACAAGATGATGATATTTGCAATGCTCTAGCAAAAGAGACTACAAATTGATGGTCTCTTCAAATCAAGATGCATAGCTCACCTCTGAGTCTCAAACTCAAAACACAGGGATCCTCCCTACGTTACAACCTCCAAACGTAGAGGTCCTCCCTGTGTTGTAACATCAAAACGCAGAGGTCATCCCTGTGTTACAATATCAAAACGCAGGGTTCATCCTCAGCGTTCAAGTCCAGACGCAGAGCTCGTAGCCGCGTTCTCAAAACAAAATGTACGGGTTGGACCTGCGTTGCAACATCAAAACGTACGGGTCGGACCCGCGTTACAACATCAAAACGCACGGGTTGGACCCGCATTGCAAGATCAAAACGCATGGGTCAGACCAGCGTTACAACATCAAATTGCAGCGCGACCTGTACGTTCTCAGGCATCAAAATAGGCCAAACTCTGCATTTCAAGTCTAAAACACAGAGTTCTGACACAGAATGCCATTTTCGGCGTTTGACTCGTTCAAGCTCGAGCTGAACGGTTCCAGAAACCATTTCTCCCACGATTGGAAGGATTTCCACCCCACTTAGGAGCGGATTACGGTACACCACTTAATCCCCTTTATAAATATGGGTAAACTCAACTGAGTTCGGGTCTCTCTTTTGGGGGGGATCGCTGGCTTTTGAGGAGATCTTTTTGATCTGGAGATCATCTTTCGAATCTGGCTTTTTGGGAGATCGGCTCGGCTTCTTCAGATCTTCTTGAAGCTTTGGAGATCAGCAACTTGAAGGAATTCTTGGATCATCTTGGAAGGCTTTTATTGAAGCATTTGAGATTACTCGGCTTGGCTTGTGAACTCTTTCTAAGAGTTCTTTTCAACTCGATCAGAGTTCAAAACTTGCTCTCCAAGTTCTTCTAAACTCATTCAGAGTTCTTTAACTCGATCAGACTTCAAACCTTGCTCTGGAAGTTCTTCTAAAACTTGCTCTGAGTTATTAACTCGTCAAGAGTTAATTTTAAACTTGCCACGCAAGTTATCCTCGATATCAATCAAGAGGAATCAACCACGTTCCAGTGAAATAAGACATTCAGATTGTCAACGGAGAGTAAACTCGACGCGAGCATTCGAGGGAGTCACTCCATCGCCACCGTGAATAACCCAGACTTAAACAAAGGGAAGAATCTCTGTCGATCTTCTTCTCTTTTATAAATTGGGAATTCAAATTGTAATCGAGATTGAGAGAGTTGTAAACATTCTTTTTCTAAGCGATTAGAGAGAATAAATCAAATTCAATTCTTTTATTGTCTTCTTACAAATTTTCCACCAAACAGAGAGTAATTTTTTAATTGAGATGTGTTTTTGTCTTTTTTAGTTATCTACTTATCATGTGTCATGCTAGACGTATCAGTGTTACTTTTAGGGTGAAAAGTAAGAAGAGGTTATGGGGGTTTCTTAAATTTTTAAACTTGAAGGGGTTTATATACAATATGCTCAAATCTGAAGGTGATTTCTCAAATTAAAATAGTTGAGATGCTGAGGTGATCTCTCCTCTACTCGTCGATTGGCACATGTAAAGTAGGTGCTGACACAGCCGCCGGCTCATGCTTATTTACCGTCATCCTGTGCTCAGCCAAAATAACGGTTCTACCCTTTCAGCACCACTATAAATAGAGATACTATTCTTAACATTAAGGAGGATTCTGGCCACGCCATTTCTGGGCAATTTTTAGGCTATTTTTCCAAGCAATATCTGATAATTATATTTCACTACACTAAAGAACTCACACAGTTCTTTATTTTCCCACTCAAATTCATCAGCTGACTTGATCGTCGGAGGTATAACGGGGGAACTAAGCCTTGTCCTCTCACGAGTTGCTATTTGTGCAGGTTGAAGCTACTCAACTCAAAACTAGATATTCAGAGAAGTGAGTAGCATCTAATCAATCTCACCCCCACCATATATTTGTTTGTTTGATTATTTAACATCAACAACAAGTAAATTGTACAAAAAAAAATCGAATCATCACTAAGAGATCTGCCCACTTCATGTGGTTTTGGTTACAATTGACCAAATACAAGCTTATTATTAAGTCCAACCCATTAATTCACACATGGGCTTTGGATTTATCCTCTCATATGAGGGCTTGAAATTAATTTTTTTGAGAAGGCTAATGTGCTCTTGGCTGTTGGAATATGGGGCATAGTAGGCTTGGATATTTTAAACCTACTATGTATAATGTATATGTAAAATGACATGAGGTTAGGAGGAGCCATAGCACTTCCCCGCCCCCACGATGCTCCGCCTCTGACAACTAGAGTGGTTCATTAACTGATCTTGACTAGGAAAAAAGTTTTGATATTGGTTATGAAAAATGCCTTAGGGATCCAAAATACATTGGACCCTACATGGGACATGTGAGGTGTCTGCTCTCTGTCCCATGATGCACTGTTCATGAACAGTGCATCATGGGACAGGGAGCCGACACCTCACATGTCCCATGTAGGGTCCCATATTTTTTGGTCCCTGTAGCACCACCCATTGGTTATATATCTCTGGTTTAGTTTGACCAGAGATCTTTTTGGTGATTGGATTATTGGACGTTGTTGAAGTCCGAGGTGGGCCCAGGCCCACCATCCTCTACAAGAAACAAGCGAGTGCCCTTGCTCCCATAGTCGACTTCGAGGAAAGAAAACTTCCTGAAGAACCCAAAATATTGGACCAACAAGGAAAACAGGTGAGGTGTCTCACTCCTATTGCATAATGAGTTGTCTATCATTAATGATGATTAGTTTATTATGCAATAGGAGGGGGACACCTCACCTTTTCCTCATGTTGGTCCTATATTTTGGGCCACTGTAGCAAAGCTCTCGAGGAAATCCATGTGGGGCCCGATTATACCACAGTCAACTTCTTGTAATCCATCTTGCACCCACATCGCTAACGTCACCAGTACGTCATCTCCCCGTTGGCTCATACGGACGCAGCAACCGTGAAAATAATTTGTCTCCCGTCCCTATTTTCTCTTTTCTATTGAATTATATTTGCTTATCCCATAAACTATAAATTTGGGTAACTAACAATCAGTATTATTTATTAATTTGGGGTGTTTTCACTAAATTTATAAAAAGAAACTAGAGTTTAAGGGTAAATATGAGGTCAAAATTAAGCAGGAAACAAGTTCAATAATTTAGAGAGTAAATATAGCGAAAAAATTCTATATAAACTTGGACAAATTTTCAAAACAAACTCTTTTGCAAATTTATTTCCGAAAAACAATCCATTTCTCTCTTATTTGTAAAAACCAAACTGGTTTCAGCCTCAGCGCTGAAACCAGGTCGGTTTTCACAAAACAAGTTTCAAAACTTCACAGGAGTTGAACTCCTGTGAAGTTTAGCAGCTTCTAATTAAGCTGCTAAACTTTACGGGAGTTCAACTCCCGTGAAGTTTAGCAGCTTCTAATTAAGCTGCTAAACTTTACGGGAGTTCAACTCCCGTGAAGTTTCACAGTTCAAAAAAATTATTTTTGCACTAAGAAACTTCACGGGAGTTCAACTCCCGTGAAGTTTAGCAGCTTAATTAAAAACTGCTAAACTTCACGGGAATTCAACTCCCGTGAAGTTTCGGAATTTTTTTTGTAACAACCGACCTGGTTTCAGTGCTGAGGCTGAAACTAGATCGGTTTTTACAAATAAAAATTAAAGGGATTGTTTTTTGGGAATAAAATTGCAAAAAGGATTGTTTTGAAAATTTGACCATATAAACTTCTATCACATTGCGTAACTTATCTATAAACAAAGACTGATATTGTTACAGAACCTACAATACAATAACAGTCTACATTTATACTATTTTATATATAAAATCAAGAAGGGTGCTACAGTAGAGGTTTCCTCCAGGTCATTGTTGTCCCCATCCCTCGTCCACACCAGTTTGTCTATCATCTCCAATCAGTTGACATATACACTCATATAAAAATCAAAATTACAAAAGATAAAAATCAAATAATACGACATATTTAATTAGAAATCAAAATTATAAAAGATAAAAATCAAATAATAAGATATATTAATTATGTGAGTTCAAATTTTATTCTAAGCATTAGTTAGAATGTTCTAGGAATAAGAACGAAACAAAAGAAACAAAATGAATTTATCTTTCTTAAAAAAAAGTACAATAAGAGATATTACTGTAGATGTTATAAGAGATATCATACTTCCTTTAAAAGCACGAGTTCGGAAAAATCTTTCTATGGTCAATATTACCCATAGTTTTTTTAAATATTACATTGTTATCCTAATCTATTTTAATTATCCTATCTTCTTTGACTTGGAAACTAAATGATTTATCTTATTTATAATGAGACTTAACATGTTATTGGATAAAAGATATATGCTTCATATAATTCAAATCCTTTACTTATTTCAGTTCGTAGAGAAATATAAAAAATATATGCTAGTCAGCACCTAAAAGTTTTTGGACTTTGTTAAAAATATTCTCAAATTTTTAAAATTACAAAAACACTCATATAAATTCAAAATTTTATTAAAGCATCTTGAAAATTATAAATTTCACTTATTTCAATTCAGTGAGAAATTCAAAAAATATATGCTAGCTAGAAACTGAAAGTTTTTTTACTTTGGAAAAAAAATCTTGTAAGTTTTGAAAATTATAAAACACCCCTAAAATTTAAAAATTATAAAAATACACCTTAAAATTTTCAAACCTATAAACACACTAAAAACCTACAAATAACACAAACAACTCCCGAAATTTTATGAAACTTACAATACACACTCTAAACTTTTTACAAATTATAAAATAAAACCCTCAAATTTGTAAAATTTACAAAAACATTGATAATTTCTAACATAACAGTGCATTAAAAATATAGGAATTACAAATATCCCCTACATAATTTATAATTTATAGAAAACACCCTTAAAATTTAAAGATTACAAACAAACCTTTAAAATTCAAAACTAACAAAAAATACCTAGAGAATTTCAAACTTATTAGTAAATTGAAAGCATAGGAATTATAAATAATTTATAAATAATTTACAATCTGTAGAAAGGCCTATAAGTTTAAAATTATAAAAAGCGCTTAAAATTCATAATTTACAAAAACAAATCACGATGCGAACTTCAAAAGTACGATTTCAGAAAAATCTTTCTCTGGTCAATATTACCCTTAGCTTTTTTAAATATTACATTATTATCCTAATTTATTCTAATTATCCTATCTTTTTTGAATTGGTAACTAAATGATTTATCCCAAGTATAATGAGACTTAACATGTTATTGGATAAAAGAGATATGTTTCATATAATTTAAATCATTTACTTATTTTAATTTACAGATAAATCTAAAAACATATGCTAGCCAACACCTAAAATTTTTTAGAGTTTGTAAAAAATATTCTCTAAGTTTTTTAAATTACAATAACACCCCTTAAAATTCAAAATTTTATTAAAGCATCTTAAAAATTATAAATTTTACTTATTTCAATTCAGTGAGAAAACTAAAAAATATATGCTAGCTAGAAACTGTAAATTTTTTAACTTCTAAGAAAATATCTTGTAAGTTTTGAAAATTACAACAACACCCTAAAAAAATTAAAATTTATAAGAAACACCTTAAAAAGCTTAAACCTATAAACACACAAAAAACTACAAATAAAACAAACAACCCCCAAAAATTTATGGAATTTACAATACACACTTTGAACATTTTACAAATTGTAAAATAAAACCCTTAATATTATAAAATTTATAAAAAATTCTAATAATTTCCAACATAACAGTACATTAAAAATATAGCAATTACAAATATCACTTATATAATTTATAATTATAGAAAACATTTTAAGTTTCAAAAATTATAAACAAACCTTTAAAATTCAAAATTTATAAAAAACACCCTGAGAATTTCAAAGTCATTAGTAGATTGAAAGCATATGAATTATAAACAGTCTATAAATAATTTACAATGAGTAGAAAAGGCCTATAAGTTTAAAAAATTATAAAAGCACCTAAAATTCATAATTTATAAAAAAAAACACCATGAGAATTTCTAACCTATAGACACTAAAATGAATATGCAAAATTACTAACAACCCCTAGAAAATTAAAATTTTACAAAAAATATCATACACCCTTTAAAAGTATAGATTTAGGAAAAAACTTTCATGGTCAATATTACCCATAATTTTTTTGAAAAGAACATAACTAATTAAAAATCTATTAAATTTAAAATTTATAAAAATCACCCTTAAAGTTTAGTACATTACAAATTACCCTCCTCCCCCAAAGTTAAAAAATTTTCGATGTTTTTTTTGTAATTCCTTGATTTCAATGTAATGTTTAATAGTTTTGTGCATTTGTAAATTAAAAAATTCAGGGTAATTTTTTATAATTTCTAAAACTTTTGAAGATGTTTATTTTGTAGTTTCTAAATTTTTATTGTGTTTTCAGTGTAATGCATAGATACGTCAATTAATGATGATATTGAAGAGCAAGTCGTTCTTAAGATTATTAGGTCATTGTTAAGTGTGCACATCACTATTCCTAAACAGTATAGTTCATATATGCAAAATTTTTAGACAATCTATATATTGGTTAAAAAGATTTTAACTTTAATTAATGTACTATATTTTATAAATTATATTTAATGTAAACCTACCATATAATTTTGGTTGTGATCATCATAATTTTAATATATTTGATTGATTGACTATATATTTATATAGTCCAAAAATTACTTTACTTTCTCTCATGAGCTAATATTTGGTGCTTAATAATTTAAATTATTACTTTTAATTTTAATTTAAATAGGAAATTTAATAATATTTATTTATTTACCTACATGATAATACAATTTCAATTCCTATACTTTGCTTGAGTTTTATTCCATAATTACGCATATCAAATTAGTAACTAAAATAATAATTATTTATGTTTAAATTAGGATGATTGTGATTGGTCACTCACAATGAAATTTTTATGAAGATATATACCTTACTTTCTATAACCACCCGTACTGCCCATGTATATTTCATAAATTATAATTTTACATATTAAATTATTTTTCCTTTGTAGAAATTTCTTCTTTGATTTTTGGACTGTGTAATCACTATATCACCATTTTATCTCAGAAAGGACCTCACTTTAAATGATTTCAAGCTAATGTTTGAGTTGAACAGAAGTATATACTATTACTACTATGTGTATATATTTTTTAAATAAATTGTTTCAATACTTTTTAAACAGAAGAGAATATTCTTATCTCTGATATTATAAAAATTAAATATAGTCAATTGAGTAATGAGTAAAAGAGAACTTACAACAGAAAAGTGTGAATAATAAGATAAAGAGGAAAGGTAATAGTATTGCCAACAATATTATAAATAGCAAACTACAATGTAAAGTTTACCTATTTTGTGGAGCCTAACTACTGGCTATAAGCATCAAGGTTTTCATATATATACTTTATAATTTATTAAAAAGGTTCATATAATTTTATATAATAAAATTGATTTAATGTTGAATAGTAATATCGTTGTAATAATATCGTTATTAGGGAAATTCTTCATGAACCAATATGTTCGTTACAATATATAAGTTATGTACTATAAATTCTTGTGTCTTTTGTAGTGCCAAAAAGTTTAAAGACGCCTCCAACATGTTGATCTCACAACAGTAAAATCCACTTAGTAGATGTGGATATTCTAAACGAGCTATATGTCCTATATACAATACAATTGCCCTAGGCAAGCAAGTAAGTTATAAAATCTCAACTATAAATTCTTGTGTCTTTTATTTTTTTATACAATATAATACTTTTACTCTATTATTATCAATTTAGAATATGATATAATTTTTTGTAATCATGGAGTATATATTTTATGCATTGTGATGATGTGAATACGATTTATATATTTTAAACTTACTAGCATTGATTGATAATTATTTATTAGAATGTTAATTAGTATTAAAAAACTTTTTGTTAGACTATAATATATTGTTAAGTCTAATTATAATATATGTTGTAAATTTTGATTTTTTAATTATTATTACAGTACAAGTCTAATAAAAGTTTGCCACATTTCCCCTGTTTTTTGCTCCCATGGATCTCTTTCTCTGATATCTTAATTTCATTCTTTACTTTTAAATTAATGTATAATTTTAATATTTGGTAAAAAAAAGACTATCATATAATGAGATGACTAATATGACAAAATAGCCTAATGATGGTGATAACCATTAGAGTAAAGAGTAAAGAAAAAAAAAAGAAATATGAAAAATAGAAAATAAGAAAATAAATAGGAGAGTTTTAGTTTTCTATCACCTAGTTCTAAGCTAAAACATGGGATAAATTAAACTCGCTACTTTATTTTGTTACGGTTCTAGTTTCAGCTTGGAACTAGATGGTAAAAAACTAGAACTCTCTTATTTATTTATTTTTATTTTTTCTTCTTTTTTTAAATTTTTATTTTTTTACCTCTTTACTCCCATGGTTATCATTAGACTATGTTGTCGGATAAGTCATCTCTTTATATGATTTTTTTTTCTTTTTTATCAGAGCAATGCGATATCTGCTTTCGTGTCTGGTGTAAGTAATCAAAGTTTGCACATCAGTAGGCAATCTTCATTGTTATCATGTACACTGTTAATGATATTTGCCTATCACACTGTAGGATACTTTTTGATGTGCTCATTAAAGTGTATGCTCTGATTCTGTCTGTGAGAACAATCCCTTGCTCTCATTACATGTTCCTCTGCCATTCTTTATGACATGAGCGGCGCTTAGACATAGATTGAAGGTTATTTATTGATTATTTCCATCTGCAAGTGGTTTACTACAATGTAATCAGTTAGTTTTCAGAACACTGTAAAATGCATGCAATAAAAAACAAAAAGTCACAGTCATTTTTAAAAAGCTCTCTTTGTATGTATTTCTATTCCACCTCATATTGTAGGAACTTTAACCATTTTTGCCCCTTGTCTTTAGATGATGTCTATGAAGCATCAAATTTTCAATTTATGACGAGAAAGTTTTGGATGGTTATTGTTTTCAGCGAAAGTTGTTTCCATTGCAGATTCCATTAAAACTTCGATCGTTTACAAAGAATTACAATGAAAATAAAAGAAAATACAACTCTCGAGAAAATAACACAGAAATTGTTTATCAACTCCTGCTTTTGTGGGACTTTGCCTATGCCGGGAATGCTTTAGTTCGTGGACCACCGATTCGTAGATCGAGAGGTTGTTTAAGGATCTCTCCTTCGTTTATCGAAGTAAAGATCTGAAAACGAATATCTTATCGATGTAAGATGTCCGTTCTTCCAAAGATCAAGTCTGAGCTTAGATCTCTAGGATTCACCAAATGATGCTTGTCAGAGGGTGAAAATTCTCTCTTTCTTTCTCAAAATCACCAAAGACTCAAGTATCTTCTGCTCCAAAAATACTCTCTCCCCTTTAATTCGTGCCTAGGGAGGTATTTATAGGGCTCTCAGTGCACCACAGTTGAAACGGAGGCGAAATAACTGACTGGCCGTTTTCTCTTTGGCCGCTATAGACAACGAAGTAAAAGACCATCATAAGCTCGTCGATACAACGTTTGCGATGTGGCATTGTAATAAAATCTCGGCGCTCTTCGCCGAATCGATTCCCTTTCTCTTACATCTTCAGGTAATATACCATGTAAGACGTAGTCAATAATAGGAAAACGCCAATCTCGAACTTCGGGTTCAACTCCAGTTGAGTATACCTCTTTAGCATTCGAATCGTAGATTGGAACAATAAGCTGATGAGTCCTCACTGTAATTAATTGCTCTGTTTCGGGAGGTTGAGCCAAGGATACTGACAATGCTGCCAATGCATCCGCGTATGTATTTTGGAGACGCGGAACGTACTCGATGAAAAATTCTTCAAACGAGCTTGCTATTTCGATGGCCACCTGGTGGTATGGAATCAGGTCTCGATTTCTGACTTCATACTCTCCTCGTATTTGATTAACCACCAGTTGAGAATCTCCAAAAGCTTCAAGGTATTCGACCCCCAGCTCTTTGGCGAAATTAAGTCCGATTATTAATGCATTGTATTCAGCCACGTTATTAGAGCATGGTTCAGTCAGTGAATATGCTCTAGGCAAGACGTGCTTTTCCGGGGAAACTAAAACGACCCCCACTCCTGAGGAGATTTTAGAACATCCGGGTGCACTTGCCACGTTGGTTGATCGGGAAGCCCCATCGAAGTACAATTGCCACACTTGTTGATGTGAGGTGGTATTAACTTCGTGAGTTTCATCTGGCAGGTCGTCGTACAATTCGACTACATCCTTCGTAGGGTTTTCTGCCAGAAGGTCGCAAATAGCTCGTCCTTTAACAGATTTCTGCTGTTTGAAGTACAAGTCATATTGCGATAAGAGTAAAGCCCATCTGGCCAAACGCCAATTCATGGAAGCCGGTTGGGTCATGAACACTCGGACGGGATTTATGTTGGAAATGACATAAATCGTCTGTCCGACTAAATAATGTCGCATTTTCTGAATCGCGAATACCAAAGCGAGGCATTCCTTCTCAATCATCGGATAACGAGACTCAGCTCCTACCAATGTACGACTCAGATAATACACAGCTTGCTCGTGACCGTTATCGTCGTCTTGTGCAAGTAAGGCACTTAACGAATGGCTCGTCGCTTTGACATAAATCAAAAACGGCTTGCCCGATTTCGGTGCAACGAGAATAGGTGGATTCGCTAGATATTTCTTGATATCTTCGAATGCCTTCTGACATGCTTCATCCCAAATGAACGACACGCCTTTCTTTGCGAGTTTGGAAAACGGTTGACATTTTCCGGACAAGTTCGATATAAACCGACGGATATATGCTAATCGACCTTGCAATCCTCTGAGTTCTTTAAGATTTCTTGGAGGCTGCAGTTCGTTTATCGCCTTCACCTTATCAGGATCAATATGAATACCTTTTGTGGTGACGACGAATCCAAGAAATTTGCCGCTCGACATTCCCAGGAAGGATTTAGTCGGGTTCATTTTCAGCTGATGAGTTCTCATAAGCTCGAACATTGTCTTTAGATCGTTAATGTGGTCATTTTTATCACGACTCTTAACGACTAGGTCATCAACGTAGCATTCGACTGTCTTCCTAAGGTGTTCTTGAAAGATCTTCGTCATCGCCCGTTGATACGTAGCACCGGCGTTCTTCAAACCGAAAGGCATAACGGTATAACAAAAGACGCCAAGAGGTGTTCTGAAAGCTGTATGCTTTTCATCATCCGGATGCATCTTGATTTGATTATACCCAGAAAATCCATCCATGAACGACATTCTTTCAAACCCGCATGTGTTGTCGATAATGACGTCCGTAATCGGTAGGGGAAAATCATCCTTGGGGCATGCTGTATTCAGATCTCTGAAGTCAATACAGATTCTGATTTTTCCGTTCTTTTTGAGGACTGGAACGATATTGGCCAACCATTCAGGATGTTGTTCCTCTCTGACAAAACCCGAGTCAATTAGCTTCTTAACTTCAGCTTCTATTGCCTCCATAATTTGCGGACGAAACCGTCTTTGTTGTTGCTTGACAGGTTTAGCATCCGATTTTATGTTAAGGGTATGCATTGCTACATTTGGGTCGAGTCCTGGCATATCTTCGTAGTTCCATGCGAAAACGTCGATATACTCTTTAACGAGGGCAATTAATTCCTCTTTTTCGTCTGGCGGGAGATCACCGCTGATAAATATAGGCTTCGGATTATTTTCGTCACCCATATTAACTTGAACCACTTTATCCTCGGTAGGAGGTTCTCTTTGCTCAAATCGATCACCGTATTGGATATTCATGTAATGCATCCATGGATCTTCCCAAACAGGTAACTGATCGTCTTCTTCTGTTGTGGAAGGGTCAACCGTCGCCATGTTCGACATTAGGGATTTGAATCTTTCACCAATGCTCACGTCAGAATCCCAATTTGAAGTGTCGGATGAATGTCCGCTCCTATCTATTAATTGGTTAATGATTTGTTGGCCATAATCGTCTTCGGATGAATCATAACCCAGACCTCTATTACGACTGTAGTAATTATCTGGTTTTCCTTTTGGTACATAGGTAGAACGGGGTGGAACCCTAATACCTTGACCAAAATAAAGGCCTTCACCAAGTGAAAGGTCATAGCCTCGACTCATCATATAATCATTCGCTTGAGAACTATACCGAGAGAAGTGTCGCCCGGGTTTTTCTTCATCCGAATTACTATCTAAGAAATGATCTGGAGTGGGGGATGATTCCCCTTTTCCAAAGATTATCTCTTTTTCACCCCCTGCCTTTGCGGGTAGGATCATAGTTGTTCCAGATGAGCTTTGGAGGTGTTTCGTCGCCGTACAAGACGAACGAAGTGGCATATGTAGACTAGAGTCGTCGTACAATTTCTGCATTACATCATCAAGACAATGCGAGTACTCTAAATCATGATTTATTATTTCATCGGCAAGCTGCCAGTTACAACTTTCGTCCGACGATTCATCACCGTCAAGATCGATTACAAGAGGTTCAATGTCATTTAGTACAAGACCTTCACTATAATCGAGCCCGGCTTCGGTATCAGCTTCTTCTCCGCTGTCCGTGCCATGGGCCGATGGTTCAGTTTCGGACTCAGCACCATAAAGAAGGGAGTCAGTAAAGTAATTTTCTAACCCCTTGAATGGTTGCTTATCCGCGACCACCGTCTTGACCTCCTCATTAGTGTCGACATATTTCAAACACTGATGGAGGGTGGAGGGAACTATAAGATTACCGTGGATCCATGGGCGACCCAACAGTAAGTTATAGGAAGTCTCCGCATCGATCACATAGCAGGTGACTTCAGACTTCAGATCTCCGAGTTGACACTTCACCCGGATTTTTCCCAACGGTCGTGACCCGCTTGTGTTGAAACCATAGATAACCGTTCCAGTGGAGGCTAACTTGCTGGCGGGAATTCCGAGGTGGTACATCAAACGAAGTGGCATGATACTAACAGCGGAACCCGGATCGACTTGGATCCGGTTAACCATGCTCGAACCGATATATCCAGTAAAATATAACGGTCTATCATGCTTTGAATTCCTGACTTGCATGTCTTCTTTTGTGAAAGCAATGCAAGGAAATTTGGTGGCTGCCAGATTGCAATGCTGCACTGACGATTCTGGCTCTTCAGGAGCTGGCTTGACCTGAGTTAAGAATACTTCAGAATCAGCCAAAGCTTCTTGTAAAGCTTCTCTGGTTTCTTTTGAGAGGCGCAGCAACTCGTACAATGTGATTCTTGCTGGGATATTAGCCAGCTGAGCCATAACGTCGAAACGATATGGTGCGTTCGAGCTTTCCGGTTTGTCTCGTCCAATCGGTCGACTAAAACGAGACTGCTTCGGAATTTGAACCTCTCTGTGTTGAGGTTCTTTTTCTTTTTGCTTAACAACTTTCTGAGGTTTTTCAGCTGCTACTGGTGGAGTTATGGCTACCCCCAGCTCCGTAAGAGTTTTGGCATTTGGATCTGAGGTTTCCGGATACCTATAATGGTACTCGTTTCCACTTCTTGTAGCAAAAACTTCCTGTTCTCCATCAGAAAGTGATAAAGCTGCTATATCCTCATCGTTCTTCTCGGGAATCGCCGAGGCTCCATAGCAGGACTTCTCCTTTCCCTTGCCTTTTGACTTCTTCTTTGATGTGGGTGTCGTCCACTGTTCATCTTCAAGCAAATCCGGATGAACCCAAAGGATTTCGCCGTTGGGGGCTGTGTGAGATACGAGCCCCTTCTGGCGCTGTCCATGAGGGTCATCGTTGATGGTTTGCATCTTGACCTTTGATACTGGCTCGGCTTGAAACCAGGACAAAGGAACCGATCCGAAGCTAATAGAGACCGCGTTTGCGCCTACCTTCTTCTCCTTTGGCTTCGGCGTCACAATACCAACATCAATTAATGTTTGTATTTTATCCTTTAAGACATAACATGTCTTAGTAGGATGGTGGACCCTTCTGTGGTATGCACAATATTTTGGGTCATTGATCTTCGTTGCTTCTTCTTGGTTTGTGACCGGTGGAAGCTTGATCTTGTTGTTCTCTAACAAGTATTTGAAGATGACCGGAACTTCATCATCTTTGAAAGAGTATTCCTTTGGGAATCTGGGCTCAGAATTCTTAAACTGCTTCGAAGGCTGTTGATTCTGGTTTGGCGCCAACTGGAAGGATGATTGTTGCGGTTGTTGCTGCGGTGGCTGTTGTGACGTTTGATGTGCATCGACAGCGGCCACCGACCCTCTTCCTCTGCCTCGAGGATTAAAGTTCTGCTTCTGATTCTGATTATTGGCTGGTGGCAAACCTCTCTCCAAATTCTTTCTCTTGAGAAAGCGCTCAGCCTGTTCACCCCTCATTTTCAATTCTTTCCAAGTCTTAGAGTGAACAACCCCTACCACTTCTAATACATCCAAGGACAGGTTATTATGACATGTTTGTAGAATAAATTCCTCAGTAAGTGGATCTCTGCAGTTCACTGCTTTGTCCCGGAATCGCTTGACAAAGACATCAACAGATTCCCCGTCCTTCTGCTTTTCGTCCAACAACGTGCCGATCGAGACTTCTGTGTCGTCGTCGAAGAAGTTGGTGAGGAATAGTTCTTCCATATCCTCCCAGCTAGTGATACTCCCGGGCTTAAGACGTCGGTACCAATCGAAGGCAGGCCCGCGAAGGGTCCCCACGAATGACCGAACCATCAGGGCTTCGTTCCCGGATATTGCGCCGAGATGCGACTTAAAATAAATCAAGTGCTGAGTTGGTGAACCCCTGCCATCAAAAGGAGTAAAGTTAATCAAATTAAATTTCTGGGGGTAAGGAATCAGGTCCCACTCCCTTGGGTACGGGTATGGAATGCCCGTTTTCTTCACTTCTTGAGCCGTCATCAAAGCGTTGACTTTGCTCTCAAGATCGTGCATCTTCTTGTCCTCTTCCTCGCTTTTCTTCAAATAGATCTGTGGAGGTTGAGTGGCTGACTTGGTCGGATCGCTTCCGGAGTTGTCTTTATCTAGAGGATGATCTTCAAATATCGTCTCATCCTCTTCATTACGCCGACTGGATTCCGCTCTTTGGCTTGATTCCGGTTGGTGTTGCTGAACCTGCAAATCCCGCATTTGCTGCATAGTCAACTCCATCTCAGTCTTGAACTCAGCTCTGATTTCTTCGCGTTGTTTAGCCAATGCTTCTTGCAGCATGTGAGCCAATTGGTCTGGCGTAATTGCAAATGATTCTCTGGCTTGTCCAACACTGGATGCGGTATCGTCCGATGCAATGGCTGAACAAGTATCTGACATTTCTTCATCTGAAGATAGCCCCTCGTGCATTTTCCTGTAGTCTCGTCGTAGGTTGGCTCTTCTTTGTAACCGCGCCATCCTTTGAGAAAGACCCCGCTCAACTCTCCCCCCTGGAGAGAAATCAGGGTCGGGATTGACTGACTTTTGCTTCCCTTTGTTGGTCATATTAATAGTGACCTCAGGGAACTCATCTTGTCGGACTGCCGGTTTCTTCTTGTTGAAACGTCTCATCTTGGGTCTTGACGTTTCACTTGAAAGTCTTTGAAATACGGAGACTCTTGTTGAATTCGCTTTAGAGCATCCGCATTCTGTCAGCACTGCCTTGATGAGTCTCTCACAGGAGCAGTGAGACTCGTTTTCTTGTACAACTCTTTTTCTTGAGTTATTTTTCTGATAGTACAGCTCATCGTTGTTACGATTTGAGCAACCTATCTCTTTCTTCTGAACCTTGTTAACGTGCGCAGGACGACTTGTTGTCGCTTCTGAGCGATCCAAGGTTGGATTTTTAAATCCACCCCCTTGCGGGAATGGTGTCATCATCGGTCCTAGACGAGAATGAACTGGTATTCTCTCGTTCTGGACTTGTGCAGTTCTGACAGGAGGATGTTTACGACCCCCTGTATAAGAAACCACTAAGGGTTTACTTGCTGGGTTTGACTGCTCTTTGGTTGGGGCTTTGCCCTGATTATCAAATGCCAAACTAAGGAGATCTAATTCTGTGAGTTTGACTTTCAATATGTCCGGCTTGTCCTGAATCTTCACTGGTGACGCAGCAGACGGGCTTGGGACGGATGCTGAAGGAGTTGAAATGGGGTCTTCATTGACCTTCTCTTTGCCGCGGCAGCCATAACTGTCGCGGTTGTTTGATGGGCCGCGGCAGTATGGGCTGCCGCGGTTATATGATGAGCCGCGGCAGTACGTGCTGCCGCGGTTATATGATGAGCCGCGACAGTCTGTGCTGCCGCGGTTGAAGACTGACTTCCTCTGTATTCTTTGGGTGTTCTCGTTTTTGGGAACCCAAACTCTACAGTTCTTTTGTGGTTTTCCATCTACCACTTCCTTTTTGTTTTCCTGCACTTGTTGACGAAGGGCACGAGCGTGAGCAGCTTTTGCTTGACGCCTTTGTATACGCTCCTTCAGGGTAGAACGGGCTCTTTTGACCAGAGTCCATTCCTCTGTCGTAAGCTGTGCAGAGATGTGATTATTTTGCCTTTGGGGCAACTGAACCATCTTTTGATTCCTCGACTTTAGGTCCGTGTAATAATGGACCCCGTCGGTCTGTTGCATGGCCTTAGCCAATTGACGAGCGCGGCGTTGACGTTGTCTCTGACGAGCTCTCTTTGTCAATACCGGAGCATCTTGGTTTAAGGACCCTTGAACTGGTGAAGGGTCATTCGGAACAGAGATGTCGCAGGTTGATTCTTTTGCAATGACTTGGCAAGAATCTCTACCTGCGGTCTTCATTGGAACTGAAGACTCGGGAACTTTCTTGGGAGAAGAAATCTTCCTGCACTTGCGGGGTGAGGAGGATTTTGATGACGAGGATGACATATACTCCTCGTATTTTGCCTGATCGAATTCATATTCGATCTCTTCGGTGACGATGATCTTAATCGGCTGCGACACTGCGGCCTCGGCAGCGAGGCCGCTGGCTCCCACTGTGGTCGCCAGTTTGTTTTCAGCGAAAGTTGTTTCCATTGCAGATTCCATTAAAACTTCGATCGTTTACAAAGAATTACAATGAAAATAAAAGAAAATACAACTCTCGAGAAAATAACACAGAAATTGTTTATCAACTCCTGCTTTTGTGGGACTTTGCCTGTGCCGGGAATGCTTTAGTTCGTGGACCACCGATTCGTAGATCGAGAGGTTGTTTAAGGATCTCTCCTTCGTTTATCGAAGTAAAGATTTGAAAACGAATATCTTATCGATGTAAGATGTCCGTTCTTCCAAAGATCAAGTCTGAGCTTAGATCTCTAGGATTCACCAAATGATGCTTGTCAGAGGGTGAAAATTCTCTCTTTCTTTCTCAAAATCACCAAAGACTCAAGTATCTTCTGCTCCAAAAAACTGCCGCGGCTATTGGCGCGGCAGTGTAAGCTGCCGCGGCCGAAGAGGCAGTTATCAGCACGTTTGATCGTGCTTAAAACCGCTCTCCCACGACTTTTAACCACCTTTTTTCGTGGTTTAACTGCTTGTACACGTCAGCACACGTTCTGTTTCTGGTATGCTGCCACGTGGGCCTCAAAAATCATCATATAACTGTTTCGTAACTGCTGCAACACTCCTTTAACATAGCCGCGGCACCCTAGATTGCAGCGCCCAAGCCGCGACACGACAAGCTGTCGCGCTTAAGCCGCGGCACTATATGCTGTCGCGCCTTAGCCGCGACACCATGAGTTGCCGCGCCACCTTGTGTTGCCTGATGACGAATAAATTGTTCTCGCATGTTGTTTTGAATGGTATTTGGATGTCTGCAAGTATTTTTTGACGCCTACAGTTATTGCATTTTCCTTTGATCTTTAGTTGAAGTGATCATTGCTATGCCAATAATATTGTCAGATAACTAATTATCTCAGAGTGCATATATATATTTAGGTGAAACCCTCATTTACTTTAACAAGCAAATGAAAGGGAACAACAGAGAGATCATTCAGCTTGGTGTTCCTCTATTTCAACCAACTAAAGAGGACTTAAACAAGTTAGCTTCCTTGAACTCATATTACTTCGAAGATTGAATCTCCATTTCTGCCCAAATGTCTAATGTTAAAATTATTTCATCATTCCGAGGGACATTTTTATTTCAATTAGTAACTCTATACTAGTATTGCATTAGCTTCTAGCCTCCCAGAATAATTGGTTTGATAGTATTAGAAAATGCAAATATTCGTTCTTTTGTATGTGACTTGCAAGCGTGACTTTATGTGATAGGTAACATCGAACCAGTTCCTGCGGTCCTAGAGATGGTCATCGATCATCTCATCCAATGGTGTTTAATCCCAGAAGGTAGAAGGCCTAACAGTCGCATCATCAACTTCTTTGACGAGGTATCCATCTCTTTGACATCTAGTTGAACGATAAAGCTCTGAATCTAAATTTCATCATGATCCTATAGTTTCAAATTTTCATGTCTTACGCGGGATGAATTCTCACAACCCTACTTGAAACCTCCCCATCTAGACAATCCAATCTCCTCTCTCGTCCTCTCAGAAACTTCGTTCGCTTTTGGACGCGTACTATGCAGTGATCACAGTGGAAACTACAAGGGCTCTCTCACACTTGCTCTCAGAGAAGGGTATGCATTCATAAATATTGGTCATCTTAACTTAAAATAGGCATCAAATATATGACCTTCTAGACATCAGTCTTCTATAACAAACATGACGAACAAAATTTTCAGGTCACTCCTGAAATATTTTCCTTTCATTTAGCAGACTACTACTACAAGTAATAAAGTTAAAAGGGATGTTAAATATAGTATTGCACATTCAAAGGACTTTCTTTTATTATACTTTTCCTTTCTCATTAAGGTTTGCCTTGCGTGTGATTTCCTCTTAAATATACTGTGATATTTGTAGCTATAACAAGATATTTCTTTAATTTCTTAACACTGAATTTTCAGATCACTCCTAGTAATGCGTGGGAATAATGCCGATGAGGCCAGGCACGTGATACGTACGTCCATCGGACAACAGAAGAGTGAGCATCACATTCATCAGGGTTCGACCTGCCATCAACCAAATCAACTCTTCATCTCCTACACAAACCACGGCCATGACGTTATGGCAGCCCGCACCTCCCCAACTAAAGAAACCGCGATAAATTTTGGTAATGAACAGGTTTTGGAAGCGCAGGAGTCTGTTTGGGAGCTGCGCGGTCGACCGCGGCGTAAGGCCGGTCGACCGCGATCGTGCACGGATCCAGGGTTTGTGCCTGGACTTGGCGCGGTCAACCGCGAGACCCTGTAGGCGAATTTGGTCTTTGTTGCTGGATCGCGGTCGACCGCGAGCTTTGGGCGGTCGATCTCCAATCGGGTCAGGGCCCAGTTTGAGTTTCATGTTCAGTATGGGTTTGGTGTTTGCTATAAATACCAACATACGAATTAGAGTTTCTTGGGCTTTTGTTTGGAGATTGGTTTGGGGATATTTGGAGCACAGAAAAAGAAGAGTTTTTCTGAGCAATTGTTTGAGGGTTTATTTGGAGAGATTAAGAGATTTGTTGGTGAGATTAGTTGATTGGTTTGAGCATTTTGTAATCTCAGTTTGTACTCTTCTTCTCTATTAGTGAAACCCAATCCCCTTCTTGCTCCGTGGACGTAGGCAATTTGCCGAACCACGTAAAACTATTGTGTTTGGATTTGTGCCGTTGTTTTGATTTGTTTGGCCTTTATCTCGACGTTTGTTTGATTTGGTTCTCGAAGCACGCCTGTTTGGTTGTCCCACTTCCGCGCCGCGCACAACAATTGGTATTAGAGCTCCAGATTCCAGATCTAGGGTTTTGTCTTGGTTGGAGGAGTAGATCAATTTAGAAGTTCGGCTAGGGCTTCGTTTGGTGAGAAACGTGGGATCTTTTTGGTAAAGACTCTATATTTTTCAGTTTGGATCTATTCTTCGTTTGTTTCGCATTGGTTTGTTGGCGCTTGGGCCATTTGGAGGAGTAGATCGCTTTGGAGGCTCTTCGAGGGCTTCGTTTGGAGATAAATGTGAGATTTTTTCTATTTGTGGATCTCGTTGCCGTCGTACGGGGTGAGATCGTTTGGAGACTCTTGTTAGGGTTTCAATTTGAGGTAAAATTCTCTCCTTTATCAGTTTGGATCTATTCTTCATTTGTTGGTGCTTTGAGATAGTTGGCCGAGATAGAAGGATTTGAGGCTGGGTTATTTGTTTGTTGATACGGTGTATTGGATTATTGAGAAATACCCTTGACCTGCATATTGAAGTCCTTTGAGCACGTTGGTATGAGCAAGGAGACCGATGTGGAGTTTGGCACTTCTATTTGATGATTGAGGGGTCTTTTATTTGGTGTTTATTCAGGCATTTAGGGGACTTCCAAGGAGGCATCATTGGAAGGTAAATTGGTATTTTGGTTTCCTATGTTGGGGATTGTACTAGGCATTTATGGGTTGCAACCAAGTCCCGTTGGTTTTGAAGTCCTAGTAGTCAACAACAGTTGAAGAAGTGTATTGAGAGTAATGTGAAGGTACTTTATTCTGATTGAAGAGGGAGGTACAAGATGGACCTACTGTATTTGTGCCGAGCTCATGGCAGTTTGAGACACTTCATTGGAGAGGAAACATTGTGGCAACGAGATAAGATGATATTTTTGATTGGTTGTTCCTTTCTGGAGGGGGATCGGCGTTGGTTGTCGAGCATTGGATTTAGTATTCGGGCTTCGACATGTTTGGGTCATCTTATGTATAGGTCGCCAACTGCTGCATTAGGAGTTATTGGATTTGGTGGAGCTACTTCAGATTTTGGTTGGCGTCGGATATTTGGTTACCCAGCATTTGGTCATATCAAGGATGTGAGATTTGATCAGATTGCGTTTGGAATTCAGAGGATTATTTGATTATCGGTTGGGAGCTTCTGATTTTTTTCTAAGAAAGTATGTCATATTGGACTCTCGGCAGGTAGAGAGTGTTGATCAGGTCATTTGGATATCACAGCAGGTGAAGGGTGATGCTACTTCACGTTAGGTGGAGTTTACTCCACATACTCCAGATCATACTGTATCGTTTGAGATTCCAGCTGAGGTGACACAGATTGGGGATCATTTGGTTTTGGATGCAGATGATATTGGTGAAGAGTTGCAGACTTTTCTATTTGATTGAGGGCCTTTAGAGGCTGTTTAGGTGAACTACGTGAAGGCTTGATTCCTTGGGCAAGAGGATACATAGGCAGTCTTTATGATGCAGCCGATTTGGTGATTAGATACCGACATTTGGGTGAGTGTTCGCACTCCCGTTTGGGTCTCGACTTGTTGAGGATTGAGAAGCAGCAAGTGAGACATGTGGCTTGGTTGGTGTCGGCTCAGTTTTGGTAGAAACTTCGTCGAGGTGAAGAATTGAAGAAACTGCGATAAATTTTGGTAAAGAACAGGTTTTGGAAGCGCAGGAGTCCGTTTGGGAGCTGCGCGGTCGACCGCGACGCAAGGCCGGTCGACCGCGACGCAAGGCCGGTCGACCGCGATCGTTGTAAGGACCATAAATTTTGATACTAATTAAAATAATTTTTTGATATTTTAAAATATTTAATTCTTATTTTTAAAAGAGTATTTATATTTTCTTGATTTTCTACAATTTTTTATGATTTAAAGTCTAAGTTTTATATTTATTTAAATGATTTAAATATTTATAAATTTATTTAGTGTAGTAAAAATTTTTAGAATTTATCCTTTGTGTTATCGATACTATTATGTATCATTTTGAATAATACATGGTATTATTATTATTATTACGTATATTTTCGTATAATACATTGTATTATTAATTATGTATTATTTGTATAATTTGTTGTATTATTTTTACTTTTACATATTATCTGTCGTATTAGTATAACTGGTATGTTTTACTGTGTATATAATTATCCCTTAATTATTGGATTTTAAATGTAAGTAAATATACTTTTATTCTCGTTTAATTGTACAATATAGGTATATTTTGACTGTTTCGTATCAACTGTTTTATTAGTACAACATGTACGTTTTTAATTATAGATAATTATTCTGTAATTAATTTAATTTTCAAGTACCCAAAATTATTTATTCTAATTATTTTCGTTTAAATTTCTAAACCCTAATCCCCTTAATATACTTTATATATATATATGAGAATACTGTAGGAGCGCTGGCCAGTTCTCCCACTGGTGCGCTGCCTGGGCTTTTATGAAAAAAACATCGCGGATATCAAGGGAGAAAATCAAAACCCCGCTGGCAATGTTCTCTTCTCCCCAAAAAATCAAAACCCAAAAGCCAGTTCTCCTTCTCCCCCAAAAAACCAAAACCCACTTCCCCCAATTCTCAGATCCCTCTTCCTCCCAACGTCGATCACTCTCATAGCCGCGACCACGAAGCGCTTGTGTTCGCCAGCACCACCGCACCGAAGCGCCACGAAGCGCCACCATTTTGTCGATCTCTCTCAGATCCCCGACATTCGAAGACTAAAAGAGCCGCCACGATTCCTCTCCGCTCCCTCTCCGTCGCGGGTGACCCCAGACCTAGCAGCGCACCGCCACCGGCCATCGCCCTCTCTCTAACTTCGTCGGTCGTGACCCCATCCACCACCGCGGTAATTTCTCTTCCTTTTTTTTTCTTGCCCTTTTTACTTTGAATTTTGATCGGATGCGGCCAGAATATTCTTTGAATTCAAAAACTTCGTCGCTGGTCATTACAGTAACTATCAACGTTAAGTCTGTAATGAATTAAATAAAAGCTCACTAAGATCCTTCCAAGCACTTGTATTAGTAATTCCAAGTGTGATGATCTCTGAATGCTTGGTTTGGATTTTGATACAATGCATGTTAAATTGCTATTTGCCTTTTGTCACTAGTAATCTGTGTTAGATGTCCTGATTTTGATACAATGCTTGGTTTGGATTTTGATACAATCGCAATTGTGTGTTGGTTTTGTCTAATCAAGTCTGCTTTACATCAAGCTGGTGCAGTTCCTATCGTCAATTCCACTCCAACTTCCAGTGAGCATGCTGAAGTTGAAGTTTACAGGTCCAGCCTTCTCAAGAGGTTTGAGGAGCTAAAAACCTGATGGTTTTCTGGCAGAGGGAGCACTCAACTGATTGACGATGGAGCAGGCTTTTTTTCTTTTTTTGCCGCCTCTATTCCCCTCTCTTCCCTTTGTCGCGTACTTGTTTACCATTTCCACCTCATTTATACTGGAAGTTGGATATCTACACTGTCACCTGGTACGCAATTTGTATAATACTTCAGAGGTTAAGACACTGATTGCTTATATTGTTTGTATAATATTTTGGAATAATAAGTAGAGAGAACATGTAAATATTCCAAGAACTTGCATATATTGTTTGCATATATTGTTTGTATAATAAGTATGGAATTTCCACCTGTACAATAGCAAACCAAGCAATATCATATCATATTATCTGGCAAACACAATCCATATTGAGATTAAATATCTAATAAAGAAAAGGACAATATGCTTCATAGATACATAAGCTTCAGAATAGTAGCATACAAATTACAAACCACAAGCAGCTCGAATATTGTTCAACAACTACTGCAACATTTGCACCGGAAATACTTCTTCAAGAATCTTCTTGAAAACAACACACAACAAGTGAAATATTACAAGAAAGTAAACATTTGCACACCTATCATCATTGAAAAGCAACCCGAATTTCACCTGTAGATGAAACAATCAACCACATCATCAGATATTGTGCATGATATAGGACAAATTCAAACTTGAAAAAAACTAAACATATAAGAAATTCACAAAAAAGCTACATATGAAAAATAAAGTAATTGTACCTTGGGAGGTTGACTTTACAGCTAGTTCTATAATGCCCGAGTTCACCACATCTGCTACATATACGCTTCTTCCTCTCTTTATTTTGTTGTGCTTGTTCTAAGCCTGACTGAATTCTAGTGGCATTGCGTGGTCGACCTTTAGTCCTTGCAGATTTTTCAGGATCACGAACTGTAATCTGAGGAATGTGCTCCATTGTATGTGAAATGGGTGCTGAAATCTGAGGATTATCTTCTGTTTCTCTAACTTCTTCTTCAAGTGATTCTATGAATTTTGTTAACACATTATCTAATTTCTGCATCCTCTCTTCTGAATCAAATGCAAGCTCGAGCGCATTATTGAATTTTGCTCTTAAAGCCCAAGATTTCAACAAATTAATCTTCTCTTCACAGCTTGTGAGGTTTCTTCCAAATACAATATTGCCAACCCCAATGTTACGATGTCGAGCATGTATAGTCCAACGGTGTAGGATGTAATGACCGGGTAATGAAGAAATTTGGCTAGCCATCATTAGCGACAATATATGTCTACATACAACACCATTAGTTTCAAACAAAGCACAAGTACAAATGAATTGCATCTTACTGGATTGTTCATAAGTAACCACCTCCCATTTTCCTCTATCTGCAAACTTACAAATCTTGTATTCAATAATATCCCCATCTTTGCTCAATTCTTCACAAAACTCTGTAGCAAATCCTTTGAATTCAGTTTGGAACACATCAAACATGTTGCGTGTATACATTTCTCCAGCTTGGACCTCAATCGGATGTCCAAGGAGCATGACAGGCTTTGTGTTAAGACTCTTAAAATCTTCATGAGCTTCACTTAAGCGACGATGAGTTAATGCTTTTTCATATTGTAATACAAACTCGTGTAATTGAGTCTGTGAGTTAACATACCCATCAAAAAATGCATTAATACTTTCACTTCTTTGGCTCGATCTCATTCCAGCAAAAAAAGTGTCCTTCAAATAACATGACACCCAATGTTCTCGATATTTGTAAACAGTTTGCAACCATCCATCCTCTTCTTCATTTATATCAAACTTCTCCTTCATCTCTAACCAATGTCCTTCACACTGTTCAATTGAAGAACTATTACACCATAAGCCCCAATACCTTTGAAACTGTTCACCATAACGAGAAACCAAAGTAGGCAAATGATCAGTAATGTGCTTTTGCATGTGCCAAAAGCAATAACGATGTCTTGTCAGTGGAAACACAGAGTGAATAGCATTACACATGGCTCTATCCTGATCTGTTATAATAGCACCTGGTTCAACCCCATGCATGCATTTCAGCCATTCTTCAAATAACCACACAAAGGTATCTTCTTGTTCATCAGCTAATAATGCACAACCAAGTAAAGTGGACTGTCTATGATGATTCACACCAGTAAATGGAGCAAATGGAAGACTGAACTTATTAGTTCTGTATGTCACATCAAACACAACAACATCACTGAATTGCAAATAAGACGCTCTGCTCTATCCTGATCTGTTATAATAGCACATGGTTCAACCCTATGCATGTATTTCAGCCATTCTTGAAATAACCAGACAAAGGTATCTTCTTGTTTATCAGCTAATAATGCACAACCAAGTAAAGTGGACTGTCTATGATGATTCACACCAGTAAATGGAGCAAATGGAAGACTGAACTTATTAGTTCTGTATGTCACATCAAACACAACAACATCACTGAATTGCAAATAAGACGCTCTTGATCTTCCGTCAGCCCAGAAAACACTCCTCATTTGTCCACTACTGTCCACTTCTATTGCAAAATAGAATTCTGGATCATTCGCTGTCAAACTCTGAAAATGTTTTATGATAGATATGCATTCATGGCCAATATTGTTGACTCTCTGGTATCTGATGTGATCAATACACTGTTGTGGTGTCACTAATTCGCCTTCTCTTCCAGTGGTTGCGTTAATGACGCGAGAAATAGTGGATGGAGGCATTCCTTCTTCTTGCAGACTCTCAATAAGTCTTTTACAACTTTGAGATTTATGGAATTGTTGGTGTGATCTGTGCATCTTTGCTTTGTCTGGACTACTCAACACATGATTTGTATGTTCTTCAACAAACCCCGTGACCTCCCACGATTTGTCCTCTAATACTTTAACTCTCATCATTGCCTTACATCCCACTCGGGTCTCTCGCCGAAAAGGCATCTCCATCTTGTCTCTATTAGATCTATAGCCCTCCTTATCACAAACAAACTTTCTATCCAGCACGTCCCTTGTCTTCTTCGAGTAATTTACCGTGCTCTTCCTTATTCCAAAACCCATCAACAATGCGTAATGGTTATAATAGTTATAAGCTTCTTCATAAGTATTAAATTTCATTCCGAGTAGTGGCTTAGGAGCATTTTCTGTACTGGCAGAAATTTCAATTCCACTAGCACTTGATTCTCCCATTCCGAACACTTTTTTTGCTGTAAAAAAAATGCAAAGAAGAAAAAATTGAAAAAAAAGCCATAAGCGTAATAACACAGCAAGAAAAGCTATCCACACGGATAAGAGCACTGTCAATTTCAAACTTTGTTTAAGTTATAACACCATGAGAGCAGTTTTGAAGAAATCCTAGTTATCAATACAAGACACCATAATGGGATATAACACTGACACAAACACAAGATACCAGTTTCAAAAAATATGGGACATGTATACATGAGCGTTCACCTCTACGCATATGTATACGTACATTATATAAATATCTTGTAACTATAGTAGAGAAAATTGAATAAATAGATACCTTGCTTTCGATCTCAGAGAGCCCAGAGCTAGAATATAAGCCAATTCCGAGTGGTTCAACTGCCAATATGCAACTCAAGGCTTCATCAGATGAAGAGGCAAGTATTAATAATTTTCAGTTAACTTACTCAAAAATTACATCTAACAGGCAGCACAATGGTTTTCAGGTACCAGTCAAAGACAATATCTATTGGAAAGAGCTGACAGTGCTCTTATCCGTGTGGATAGCTTTTCTTGCTGTTGAAGTAGTTAAGGAAGAAGAGAGCTAGGATAATGGGGGAGGCGGGAGGATAATACCTCTGAGAGGGGACGTCGATCTCGAGATCTGAGAGAGATCGACAAAATGGTGGGATTTGGGGGGAGATTTGGGGCTCTTTTAGTCTTCGTCGCTGGGCATTTCGTCGATCTGAGATTTGGGGGAGAATTGGGCGCACCAGTGTTCTTTTGGGGAGAGAGAGAGGGATCTGTGAGCTGGCTCAGCGGTTTTAACTCTGCACCTTGAGAGGGGACGTCGATCTCGAGCTTCGTGGCGGTGCTGCTGGCGATCTCGAGCTTCGTGGCGGTGCTGCTGGCGATCTCGAGCTTCGCAATAGATATATTAATGACGCAAGTTGTAGAAGGTTGGATGTGTGAGATGTAACATTATACCAACCAGATACATACACAGGGGATATTGGATGTGAACCGACAAATCGTTCGCCAAAATGAGCTGTCAAAAGATAGAACGCGATGCACCCTCTCCAATATGATTAACAGTGACTATTATACCAATTATTTCTCTCTTGATAGTTTATTTATAGGAATGAACTATTAACTCATACCTATCCGTCAATTGTCATTTATATGCACAAGGGAATTAAGAGAAGATAAATTAAGCAATATAATCAGATGGACTTCATTAGCACAGGAAGAAATGAATGGATAAATTCGAAACTGTTAGCTATCTGAATCTTTTTCCCTGCTCAAAACTCTAAGACTTGTACTAATATCAACCAAAAAGTCAGATCCAAAAACAACCACGCACAACCTCCATTATTGGATGCTCTATTTTCTAATTTAACAATGTTTGTAGTAGTTGTATGAAGTTGCACTAAGGGGCAAGGCTCCACAAGATATGTTAGGCATTGTAAAGAGAGAAAAAAATCATTTTCTACCAAGGATCAAATCGCAAATTCTTAAAACTGTATAATCATGCAGGTGCCTATTGCGCTTGGTGTGACCATTTATGAAGCTTATTGCCTTTGCAAAGGGAAAAGAGCTATTGCATCTAGAGGAAACCAAGAAGTGAACTGGAAAGTACACCAGCTTACTCTTTACTGTTGCTTTGGAGTATTAGCTGGTATCGTTGGAGGCTTGCTAGGCCTTGGAGGAGGTTTTATCTTGGGTCCATTGTTCCTTGAAATGGGTGTTCCTCCTCAGGTTCTTCCTTAGCAAATATTACAATACATACCCTCATTTACGCCTAATTTTTCATGAGACAAGCATCTTTTCTTGAACAGAACAAAAGAGCTCGACCATAAAGCATTCTGTTTAAGTTTTAACAGAATCAACTCAGAGCCGCCCCTGCAGCCACGTCGTCGCTCACTTCGGACCCGGGGTCGACTGTACCCGCTTCAGTTCCGTTGTACCGCGTCCACATCGGCCCCACCGCTCGTCATCAGGCTCTTGGCCTCGCACTCGCACGCAAGATTCCTCTCGCCTTGTTTTCTTATTTATCTCGACTGTTACTTCCTGTTTAATTTAATTGTGTTAATAATAGTGGTTTTTATCATGTTATCTCGATTATTAACTGGAAATAATTGTTTAACCACTTTTACTAATTGTTTTAATGCTCAAACTTAAGATTAGCGTATTTAACATGATTAAATGGATTATTCTCAGAATTTAATGAATTATATTCATGGAATTGATATTTATAGTTCATCTTGCACTGTTGTTCTCGTTCACATTCATGATTCCCAACTCTGATACACAATATTAATAGCATTTATACATCGTTATAGTTGAGAATTGCGAGTATTGCTTGACTATAGTGATCCGTGAGATATGAGTTGTTGACTTGGACTTGGGATGTGTTTATTATTTATTTCCAGGCTCGCACCAGTGAATCGTTTCGCACTGGGTGGGTCTAAGGAGCGGTGATATTATGATTATTGATTATTTCTAGGTACGCACCAGTGAAACGTTTCGCACTGGGGTGGGTCTGAGGTACTAGTGAGATGTGGTTGTTAACCAGATATCCGATAATGTGAACTTTGACTCTAGTGAGACGTGGTCCAGGGAGATGACATAGGATGGCTAGTTACATGACCTCGTTATTTAGATGATTTTAGATTCTTGTGAGATGTAGACCAGTTGTTTTCTTTTCATACCTAGATCAGGATTAATATTTAATTATCTACAATTTAAGACATATGGTATATACATAAGGGTTTCCTTGTTTGGATTATTTCGCTCGACGTACTACGTCTCGAGTTGTAGATTTTTAAGTATTAAGTCCATCTAGTTGTATGACTTGTGACTTGGATGATTTCTGATCGCTAGCTACATGATCGACTCGTTACTTGATTGATTTTGTTGAATTTCCAGTTGCACGTCCTTTTATCATTTCTATTATCGTATCGATTTCCGCTTTGGTTTTTGTTTGTTCTATTTTTTTGTGGGGTCTTGCCGTGTCTCTGGTGTACGTCAGACTTAGAGGAAGAACAGGTTCAGCAGGAGCCAGAGGATTCTCAGCAGGAGTACCCTGTAGACGGAGCAGAAGAAGGAGTCGAAACCTATTCTTTCCATTTATTAGTTGATGGTTCCGTTTACTCTTGTAGTACTTCCCATTTCAGTTTGAACGATATATTATATTTCTCTAGTATTCATTTGTTCATTTTGTATAAGGGAATGTTGACCCGAATATTATGTCTCGGATGTTATCCCATTTGTGATATGATATTTTTATTCTGAGTTTGTCTATTATATTCTTGCTGATTGTGATTGGGGACCTGTGCCTTTGTATTGTATTTATTTCCACACGCTTAGTGTATTAGGTTGAGAAGAAAAAAAATAAATGGTAGTGTATATTTCTTCTCAATCTAATACGTCGCGGGCTTGTTCACGTTCCAATTTCCCGGTATTTTGGGAAGCGGGGCGTGACAATCGTGCACGGATCCAGGGTTTGTGCCTGGACTTGGCGCGGTCGACCGTCACGGTCAACCGCCACGGTCGATCGTGAGACCCTGTAGGTGAATTTGGTCTCTGTCGCTGGAGTTTGAGTTTCCTGTTCAGTTTGGGTTTGGTGTTTGCTATAAATACCAACATACGAATTAGGGTTTCTTGGGCTTTTGTTTGGAGATTGGTTTGGGGATATTTGGAGCACAGAAAAAGGAGAGTTTTTCTGATCAATTGTTTGAGGGTTTATTTGGAGAGATTAAGAGATTTGTTGGTGAGATTAGTTGATTGGTTTGAGCGTTTTGTAATCTCAGTTTGTACTCTTCTTCTCTATTAGTGAAAACCCAATTCCCTTCTTGCCCCGTGGACGTAGGCAATTTGCCGAACCACATAAAACTATTGTGTTTGGATTTATGTTGTTGTTTTGATTTGTTTAGCCTTTATCTCGACGTTTTTTTGATTTGGTTCTCGAAGCACGCCCGTTTTGTTGTCCCGCTTCCGCACCGCACACAACACCAGCTTCAAAAGGGCTCACGCCCAGGAGCTATCTCGCCTATGTGCCTCAAGGGTTATAGTTCCTTCATGGTCTCTATCTCTTCGTGGTCTGCTCATCATGTTCTCACTGCAGTTTACGCCCACGGACCCGAGCCCAGGCAAGCATAATGGTCGTGGGGTCCCCGGTGTTGTGCGCAGCGAAGCTCGAATGACATGAACAAGAGCGAGATAAATCACAACCAATAAGCAAACACAATACCACAGCAAGACAAACGAATTTTACGTGGTTCGGCAAGTTGCCTACGTTCACGGGGCAAGAAGGGGGAGTTCTTACTATTAGAAATCAAGAGAATACAAATAGGGTTACAAATCTCACCAAATAAACCCTAAAACAAAGCCTCTAGATCTCTCACAAATCTCCCACAAATCTCCCACAATTGGATACAGCAATCCCCTCTCAAAGACTGCTCAAATCGTCCTTACTTAACCCTAATTAATTAGAATTAACATTATATATCAACTCAGAACGAAATGGGTCAGAAAACCAAACCCTACTGCACACTGACTCGTGGTTGACCGCCGCGCCAGGAGCGGTCGACCGCGAAAACGACAGAAACTTTCCTGAGTCTATGGACTTTTAGCAGTCAACCGCCATGCCACACGTGGTCGACCGCGACCTGATATAGAACAGAACTCAGCCTCGTGCACGTTTGCAGTCGACCGTCGCGCCACACGCGGTCGACCGCACAGCACCCAAACCTATTCTTTCATCATTTCCTGCGGTCTTTGTCGCTGTGCTCGCCATTTTTTCTTCCATCCTCAACCATGATGTCCACATTGGCCATATCTTGAAAGTAGCTTCGTGAAATTGTTGACATGCTCGCTAATGGAAACTCTCCTCTTCATCTTGAACTGATAAAACCTCTTCTTCAAGTGAAGCTGATTCTCAATGCTCTTTGTAAGATACTTCTCATTGAACGTTTTCCACAATCTCTTCGCCAACGTCTCGTTCATTGCATCATAAATAAGATCCGACGTCAAGCATGACCGAATAACTCCAAAAGTCCTACTATTCATCTTCTTCCAAATATTGTCCTCCATATCAGTGGGTTTCTCTTGTAACTCAAGAGTCTCTCCAAATTTTGGGCATCCAATGCATCCATCACCTGGTACCTCACAAACTAAAATTGAATTTGCCGTCGAAACTTCGGACACTCAATCTTGGTGTTAATTGATGCTCAAAGACTCTGTATCGCCTTCGTAAGGACGAACCTGGTGTACTTGCTTCTCCCATGTTGTCGATCTAACTCTTCAAATATGAATCCTTCACCGAATCCTTGCGAACAAGCCTCAAGCCAAACCTGAAGCTCTGATACACTTGTTGTGCACGGTGGAACTCTCGAATGACAAGAACAAGAGCGAGATAAATCATAACAATAAGCCAAAAATAATACCACAGAAAGACAAATGAATTTTACGTGGTTCGGCAAGTTGCCTACGTCCACGTGGGCAAGAAAGTGAGAGTTCTTACTATTAGAAATCAAGAGAATACAAATAGGGTTAGCAAATCTCACCAAATAAACCCTAAAACAAAGCCTCTAGATCTCTCACAAATCTCCCACAATCGGATACCAACAATCCCCTCTCAAAGACTGCTCAAAACGTCGCTTACTTAACCCTAATTAAATTAGGATTAACATTATATATCAACTCAGAACAAAATGGGTCAGAAAACCAAACCCCAACTGCAGACCCGACGCGGTCGACCACCGCGCAGTCGCTTCATTTCCAAAGTTATGACGCGGGGATGACACCCGCGTTTCAGAAGGAGTCATTTGACTTGTAACTTCTTCTGTAGAGCGTTGCAAGGACCGTTGTTCAGTAATCCTGGCTTTTAGCTGTTGTGGAGTGTGAAAGTCGTCAGATTGTAACTTTCACTGTAGATTGTGAAGACTGCTGAATAGAGTTTTCATCCGTCGTCGGAAGTGTCGTTGAATTGTAACTCTTCTCGATCTATGTGAAAAGCCCTCCATTCGCAACTTTCGTTCACCGACCCGAAAGCTATTTGATTGTAGCTTTCGTTGTAGGAGCTAGACGGGAATCAACATCCATAGTGTCTTAAAGATGAATATTCGCCCATAGCTCTCTACCAAGCAACTATTCGACTGTATGTTTCGATCATCGACCCGAAAGCTATTTGATTGTAGCTTTCGTTGTGGGAGCTAGACGGGAATCAACATCCATAGTGTCTTAAAGATGAATATTGGCCTTCAGCTCTCTACCAAGCAACTCACCAACTAAGTCCAACCTTTTATTTCTGAAATCATCCCACTGCTCATCAGCATCTCTAATAGTTGCTATGATATTAGCCATGCTGTTGTCACAGCCATCAAGATCAATCATCTCAGAAGTGAGGTCGCGTTTGTGGCAATTGTGGAGTTGTGGATGCAGTGATTGGGAAGTCGTCTGATTGTGACCTCCGTTGTCGGAGCTTGTTTGAATAAGCTATCTATTGTGATTTTTAGACAGCCTACAATTATGTACACCTCATCAAATGTGACATCTCTGCTAATAACTATTTTCTTGTCCTGTGGATTCCATAACTTAAAGCCTTTAACTCCATCTCTAAATCCTACAAAGGCTGCTTTTCTCACTCTCGAATTTAATTTACCATCACTAACATGGTAATAAGTAGGACACATAAATATCCGAAGTGACGCATAGTCACTAGCTACCGAACCAGACCAACACTCCAAATGAGTCTTCCCCTGTATCACAATACACGACAACCTGTTCACGAGATAGCTCGCATAAACTAATGTCTCGGCCCAAAAGGATCTAGGCAATCCACTCTGCGTCATCATACATCGCACCTTCTCTAGCAATGTACGGTTCAATCTCTCAGTCACCCCGTTCTGTTGCGGTGTGTCTCGAACTGTGAAGCGTCGCCTAATGTCGTGATCCCGACAAAACTACAAAAATAGTCCACTCTTATACTCTCCACCGTTATCTGAACGTAGAGTCTTCACCTTTCTACCTGTCTGCAGCTTCACTTTCCTCTTCCACTCCACAAAAATATCCAGGACCTTATGTTTATGCTTCATAGGGTATACCCAATTCCTCCTGGAGTAGTCATCAATGAAAGTGACAAAATAATTGGTCCCACCAAGTGATGTGTTCTTAGAAGGGCCCCAAACATCTGTGTAAATGTAATCTAATATACCTTGGGTGTTGTGAATAGCGATGCCAAACTTCACTCTAGTCTTCTTCCCAAGTACACAATGCTCACACAACTCCATCTTGTAGGTTTTAGCACCTTTCAATAGCCTCTGTTTCGCCAATGACTGCAGGAACTTATCACCTGTGTGTCCTAATCTCATGTGCCATAAGGCGGTAGTGTCCTCCTCTGTAGTGATAGAAGCTGCCAGACCCCCATATAACGGTCTTGCCCTTCAAGTAGTATAGAAATTTTTCCCTGACTCCTCGTATCACCACCATAGAACCCTTCGTGACCTTCACGGTAGCATCCTCTAAGGTCACCCGATAACCAGCTGCCTCCAAAATAACAAGAGAAATGATGTTATTCGTCAACTACGGCACGAACCTCACTTCTTTCAACTCCCTCACCACACCGTCATGCATCCTGATCTAGACTGAACCAATACCATCAATAGGGCATACGTTGTCATTCCCCATAAGCACGACATCCCCTCTTTTCAGCTCCTCAAAGCTGGAGAACCAATCCCTCCTAGGGCAAATATGATATATGACTCCTGAATCCAACATCCACTCCGTAGAGTCGGCATAGCAAACCAATGGTAGTAAAGGGCACGAATAGCCCGAAGAATCTGAATCTGAATGTTCACCAACACCTTTTGCAACATTCACTTCTGAAGCTTGTACAGTTTTCCCCTTATTCTTCTCGGCTTTGTCTTTCAACTTTGGGCAATCAATCTTTTAATGTCCTTCTTTACAAAAACGACATTGATTCCTACCAACACTCTTATGGCCACCCCTATTCTTCGATTTTGAGCGGTTGAACTGACGTCGATTTGGATCACGGCCTCGAACTGCTAATGCATCTCCTGATGCATTCTCGGAAGATTCAACATCACTCTTCCTCAGCTCATAATTCACTAACGCCGAAGTCACCTCCTTATAGCTAACAGTAGTTCTTCCATTGATCATAGTGAGAACGAACGTACCAAAATCATCCTCCGGCAACGAACACAAAAGTAGCATCGCCTTGTCTTCATCCTCAACCATGATGTCCACATTGGCCATATCTGAAAGTAGCTTCGTGAAATTGTTGACATGCTCGCTAATGGAAACTCTCCTCTTCATCTTGAACTGATAAAACCTCTTCTTCAAGTGAAGCTGATTCTCAATGCTCTTTGTAAGATACTTCTCATTGAACGTTTTCCACAATCTCTTCGCCAACGTCTCGTTCATTGCATCATAAATAAGATCCGACGTCAAGCATGACCGAATAACTCCAAAAGTCCTACTATTCATCTTCTTCCAAATATTGTCCTCCATATCAGTGGGTTTCTCTTGTAACTCAAGAGTCTCCTCCAAATTTTGTGCATCCAATGCATCCATCACCTGGTACCTCCACAAACTAAAATTGAATTTGCCGTCGAACTTCGGAACATCAATCTTGGTGTTATTGATGCTCAAGACTCTGTATCGCCTTCGTAAGAGACGAACCTGGTGTACTTGCTTCTCCCATGTTGTCGATCTAACTCTTCAAATATGAATCCTTCACCGAATCCTTCGAACAAGCCTCAAGCCAAACCTGAAGCTCTGATACCACTTGTTGTGCACGGTGGAACTCGAATGACAAGAACAAGAGCGAGATAAATCATAACCAATAAGCCAAAAATAATACCACAGAAAGACAAATGAATTTTACGTGGTTCGGCAAGTTGCCTACGTCCACGGGGCAAGAAAGTGAGAGTTCTTACTATTAGAAATCAAGAGAATACAAATAGGGTTACAAATCTCACCAAATAAACCCTAAAACAAAGCCTCTAGATCTCTCACAAATCTCCCACAATCGGATACAACAATCCCCTCTCAAAGACTGCTCAAAACGTCCTTACTTAACCCTAATTAATTAGGATTAACATTATATATCAACTCAGAACAAAATGGGTCAGAAAACCAAACCCAACTGCAGACCCGACTCGCGGTCGACCACCGCGCCAGTCGCGGTTGACCGCCGTGCCAGTCGCGGAAACGACAGAAACTTTCCTGAGTCTCTGGACTTTTTGCGGTCGACCGCTGTGCCACGCGTGGTCGACCGCGACCTGATACAGAACATAACTCAGCCTTGTGCACGTTTGCGGTCGACCGCTGCACCACACACGGTCGACCGCAAAGCACTCAAACCTATTCTTTCGTCATTTCCTGCGGTCTTCGTCGCTGTGCTCGCCATTTCTACAACCAGTGTGTTCCTGCAACCGACAGTGGGCCTTAAATAGTATACAAAGCATCTCCCTCCGCGTATCCAGAAGAAGAGACTCCACTCATCACCGTCGCCGATAGAAGCAATGTGATCAAGTCTCTACGCTCTGGAGTTTTTCCTTAGGAACTATAGAGATCGAGCAATGGCGAAGGCTGTAATGTTGTGAGTAGCTTATGAGTATATTAGTGCTTCTATTGTAGACGAGAGAGATTTTGCTTTTGTGTATGTTGCTTAAGAGTTTTTAGGTGGTTTAAGAGAGAGATGTGGGTTAAAAAATGATCAGGATTCCCTCGAAGGACGGAGCTTGGTTATAAATGTGTAGGTTTTAGTTGAGAGTAATTAATGGGGGTGTTGTACCTCTGTCGTCGTTTTGAACTGAATTCTTGTTGATTTGTAGATGGTTTTAATTTCGCAGGCCATGTATTTGAATAATCTGAGATGAAAATCTACATATAAATATCTGATTACTGCTTTCAGGTTGTTGGAACAAATATTCACGAAGAATTGGTTTATAACGAGTGAAACAAATGAATATTATGTTACTAACGAAAGATCAAGAAGCAACTTCGCATTCTTGGTTCCGTGGTTCCATTGCCTGAATATACCCATTGCGATCTAGAATCCAGGAGATGTAACTATTCTTCATTTCTTTTTCTTTTTTTTATTTATGAAAAGCAAAAAATCAAGGAAAAGGAATGATTGTGGGACGACAGTTGCAAAAATAATAATGTACGTAATTCCATCTAACCCACTTAACTTCTGAACTCCAAACTCTCAAAATTAAGTAGCACTCTGAAATTTGAGTGTACTTTCTATGGGAATAACACAGATGAAGTAAAAATCCTCAATTAGAGAAGAATGAAATACACTTACAATTCTATTGTTCAAAACTTTCCATCATGATACACAAGAGTAAACCTTTTGCCCTTGGATCCGCCACTGCCGAAACTCCCATGCAACAGCCATTCGTTGATTTCGTGTCGCCTTTTCTGTTCATCCCTCCTCCTATTTACCCATGCAACAGCCATTCGTTCTCAACAGCACTGCAATATTTTTGTCACTGAAGTCCGAACCGCATACAAGGGACACAGACGCATTCCATTAAGGGGTTGTTGTGTTGTGTGAAAACTAAGCTGCAGAATTAAATACCACAACCGGATTTATATTTCAATGTATCCTCAGCAACATTGCAGAAAATAAGCACAGCAAACGCATGTGACGTTTGTCGCTATAAAATTTGCTACAATTTATTTTTGCACAAAATCAAACTATCCCTAAAATCAACGGCGCGTGCTGATGCGTGCTACATGCTCTGTTCTCCTCAAAAGTAAACCAACATATTTAGTTACATTTAGTTAGAAGCCTACATTAGTATTTGATCCCAAAAGTACGCAAAGTACATCTACAGACCTTAAACCCTGAAATTAACAAGTAACCCCTATATTTATGGTTTATTAACATAAAACAGATAGTATTATAACAATATAAAAGGAGACCAAAAAGGTGGTACAGTGAGGACATTTTATCTCCGGGTCTTGTGTTAATATTTGCCCCCAAACCTACATCATTCATTACAAACTTCTCTGTATAACTATGGTCTCTTCTTCCTTTATGTCCAACGGAATAATTTCTAAATATTCAGGGGTTGTTACATAGTTATTACACGCAAGCGTTAGATCGTATTCTCAAACTCCATTTCTCAATTTGGGATAATTTCCCAGATTTAAGCCAAAAACCTGTCCGTTTAGGTAATGAACATTGCTTTTCTGAAGTTGCAGCAGAATGAATATGACACTATGAACTGAATTGCAGTAATCCTCCAATCCTCTCCGATCATCCCTCAAAACAATTGTCTGAACAGTTTTATATGGGTACCAAAGCAAAGTGCAACATCTAATATACAATATTTTTCACTTGGTTAAACAATAAATATACACTAACTTGCATTTAGAAAAAGGGTAGACTACGTACAAGAAACCCTGCTCATCTATACCATGTTTTTCAAGAAACCCCCTCAACCTAATATGTTTTTTAAAAAAAAGTTCTCACCTATGACATTAATGAGCCCTGAGTTTTGTATCGGAGTATTGTTCTTCAAACATTCGGGCAGAGGTCCACGCTTGGGCTTCTGTCAGATCTACTTAAAGATTACTGTACATTTGAGTGTGAAGGGGATCAATACAACCTACGTATAGTCAAAGCAAATAAATGACTAGCAATTTTAGTTTGTAATCTGAACATTTAGCAGTCATTGACTAGCTATGATAAGTTGAAGCATTAGCACTTGAAGGTCTTTCAGAGGAGAACAATTTTGTTAAATCACGCACAAATACTTTGAACATAAGTATGATGGGGTCAATTGCGGGTAGATCCATGTGGTATCACTGCTTTGAACTTACCATCCTCTACTTTTATTTTGCCAGGTAGAACTGTCACGCCTCGAAACTGCAGCGGAAATTCATATATATAGGTTACGCGACAACGACTCATGCACAAAACAAGTCTCATGCACGAGTCAAGCCTAACACTTCATATCACATAGTTTATCTTAAAAACATTTATAAACCTACTGATGATAAAAGTTCAGAGCAACTATATATATGTATATTATCGGTACTTACAACCCACAAGCTCACCGTTATAAGCATTTTACTAAATAAAGTACATTGTTGACTATTGAGTTTCCTGAGTTGGATGCACTAGCAATTCCAGATCTCATCACTTCGTTCATCGTTTGATTAAGATCCTTATCTCCGTTAGGAGGGGTTTGCTCATTATCTGAAGCCATATCTCCCTATAAATAATAAAATGGTTGGGTCAACTAGTATACAAGAGATAATTTCTAGGCCCATCACATATATGCAATTCAAGTAATTGTAAATTCAATCATTATCCAATCATTATCCAAACAGTAACACAAATCGGTAATACAAGCCAAAAGTATAATATTGATATTTAACTTTTCAGTACATACACATATGCAAGTACATGGGTTTAAATATATACATGTTTTTCTACCAAAAGTTCTACATACATCGAAAGGGTAACTAAGAAAACACATGCACTGTTCTTACAAAATTGTGCTGCAGGGCTAAATTCTACTCCGTTGAGGAAGAGGAGCTGCTAGAGCTAGACTCCTCCCTCCTCGGTTGGCTCGGTCTCGTCCGAGTCCTAGTTACTATCAAAGTCAGACATTGGTTATGGATCGATACCACTAGTCTTACATCCTTCAAGATCAAGGTCTGCACCAATACCCAGGATATTCGACTCACCCTCAGAGAAGGCAAGTCTTTGGTCATCATTAGAAATCTTGGCTACATAAGACTCTTTACCGGAGGGATTGGATGAAATCATAATGATTTCAGAGGGTGAGGACTCTATGGGAATAACTTCTACCACTGACTCATCCTCATCAAAGGGATTAGTATCGGACTCAGAAGAATCTACTGGTATGATCTCTACTGACTCTATATCAGAGGAATCTGTCATCTCACGATCAACCAAAATCTCCTCTGGATCAGTCTCGTCAGAATCGTACTCCCAAATCTTTTTGGTTGGGTTCCCAAAAGTTGTTTATTGAGGTTGTATAGATAGAATGAGTGTCTGGAACTGGTTGATGAATGTGTCCCGCCATCCTACAAAAGATGGACCATCCATCAGCATACTAAAATAAAAGGACAAAAATAAAATTAATAAAATAAAAAAACAGGTAATAAGAAATATTAGAAAATTCTAAAATGATATAAGGTCAACTAAATTCCATATGTACCCTCCTTAAATATGTAAAAACCTTACTATCAAACATTCATATGCATGCACGTATGTACATATGTATACAAATATATATTACACATGATTGATCCATACGATAACACTCATCTAGCGCATATACATTATGCTAGCATGCCCTACAAGGCTTCTAACGTCGAAACCTAGGCTCTGATGCCATCTTAAACACACAAAAAAATCTCTTTTGCAAATTCTAGTTTTAGCTTCATAATCATAACAAGTTATCATCTTTACTCATCCTATTTTGATTCAAATTACTAGAATTTACTATGCAATTTGAAAATGGTTTATACCTTAATGATTGGGATAGTGCTTTGTTATCTTGGTCTTCTTTTCTCCCTTCACGAGCTTTATCTAGCTCCCAGAGAGTTTGGTTGAGGATGAGAGGAATTTTTTTTTCTTCTTTTTTTTTCGTGGCAGTTTTTTTTCCTCTTATATTCCTCTGTTGAGGAGGTGCCGTCCAAATCGTCGAATGACTTTTAACCATTAAAACACTAATGTGACAGTTAATCAAGAGTTAGGGGTGAATTTCTAAGAAACCCCTTAATTAGTCTTCCTAATCTTTATTTTAAATTTTTTTCCACTATTCCACTTTTAAAACACTAATTACTTAGGCTACTACACACCCCGCCTAATAAAAAATTTTGTCCTTGAAACTTAACATACCTATATCTCGAAAGAGCTCTGGATATCTCTCTCGCATAGAATCTTCCATTTCCCAAGTGGCTTATCTTTCCGAGTGATTCTTCACTTGAACTTTCACATATTTAATTATTCGACGCCTAAGTACTTGTTTCTTATGATCCACAATACGTTCTGGTATTTCCTCATAGGTCAAGCATGGCTTGAGCTCCACTGGAGACAACTCAACGATCGCATTTGGATCTCGGATGAACTTCCGAAGTATCGATATGTGAAATATATTGTGTACTCCAAATAGGGATGACAGGGACACATTCATCAACCGGTTCCTCAGACACTCATTCTAGTTATACAACCTCAATAGACAACTCTTGGGAACCCAGCCAAAAAGATTAGGAGTACGATTCTGACGAGACTGACCCAGAGGAGATTTTGGCTGATCGTGAGATGACAGATTCATCTGATATAGAGTCAGTAGCGATCATACCAGTAGATTCTTCCGAGTCCGAGACTATTCCCTTTGACGAGGATGAGCCAGTGGTAGAAGTTATTCTCATAGAGTCCTCACCCTCTGAAATCATTATGATTTCATCCGATCCCTCCGATATGGAGTCTCATGTAGCCAAGATTTCTAATAATGACCAAGGACTTGCCTCCTCTGAGGGTGAGTCGAATATCTTGGGTATTGGTGCAGACCTCGATCTTGAAGGATGGGGGACTAGTGGTATCAATCCATATCCAATGTCTGACTTTGATAGTAGCCAGGGCTCGGAGGAGACCGAGCCAACCGATGAGTCTAGCTCTAGCAGCTCCTCTTCCTCAACGGAGTAGAATTTAACTCTAGCAACTCCTCTTCCTCAACAGAGTAGAATTTAGCCCTGTAGCACAATTTTGTAAGAACAGTGCATGAGTTTTCTTAGTTACCATACAAGACTTTTGGTAGAAAAACATGCATATATTTAAACTCATGTACTCGCATATGTGTATGTACCGAAAAGTTAAATATCAATACTATACTTTTGGCTTGTAATCGATTTGTGTTACTGTTTGGATAATGATTGAATTTACAATTACTTGAATTGCATATATGTGATGGGCCTAGAAATTATCTCTTGTATAATAGTTGACCCAAATATTTTATTATTTATCGGGAGATATGGCTTCAGGTAATGAGCAAACCCCTCCTAACGAAGATAAGGATCTTAATCAAACGATGAACGAAATGATGAGATCTAGAATTGCTAGTGCATCCACCTCAGGAAACTCAATAGTCAATAATGTACTTTATTTAGTAAAATGCTTATAACTGTGAGCTTGTGAGTTGTAAGTACTGATTATATACATATATATAGTTGCTCTGAAACTTCTAACATCAGCAGGTTTATAAATGTTTTTGAGATAAACTATGTGATATGAAGTGACAGGCTTGACTCGTGCATGAGACTTGTCTTGTGCATGGGTCGCTGTTGTCGCGTAACTTGTATAAATGAATTTTCGCTACAATTTCGGGGTGTGACAAGAACCCTGGATAAATTTTCGACTATTTTACCCTTAGAGAAAAAAGAAAACTGTATTTTGACAAATAGACCCCTGAGTGAATCTTTTGAACTATTTTACCCTCGGAAAAAAGAAGGAAATATTTTATTTTTTGACAAATACCCACCCACCCACACACAAACACACACACACACAAACACACCCACCCAAACAACAACAAAAAAGAAAAGGAAAAAACCCAAACAAAGGATAAAAATTAAAAAATTTTGCCCTCAAGATTCTTCCTGCAAAAAGACTAGCGGTCTAGTAATTCCAAAACACTGATACTAAAGGTGGTCTCTATTGGCACTTAATCCATTATCAGCTCAATAGCAGAAGTATCTGCAACCTAACTATTGAATAACAATAAAATTATTAATTACAATGAATACAAATAAATCGGTAATGATGATGAAGGCAAGAGTATACAAATATAAATATGAGCGGACGAGAACTGTAAATGCCTCTGAGTTAATGAGAAAATTATTGACCTTAACAAGGTCGTGTACTCAAGGAAATGACAAGACTTGAATGAGAGAGAAACTTAAGTCCACTCTTCGAGTCTTAAATAATGACAAGCTTTAAAAACTATCTACTGTATTTATATCCCTTTAATCATTACTTTGCTATCTGACCAGGAATTGTTAAAGATGGGAAGTAGCGTATAAAATTGCAGACGATGAACTACAGCAGTTAAACTTTTTTGTTTGCAAATAGGGTAGTGAACATAGTAACAAAAGCTATAAGCAAGAAACTAAAAGTTTAGCACCAAACAGTTACCATGTTGCTTGAGTTTTGACTTATTAGTTAAAAAACGATAAAAAATTTAACTGAAAAGCACAACACAATTGGACATGTAAATGTATGTAATCTAGCAATGACCTATAAGCTTTAATCCATTGAGGCATACAATTCATATTCACATGAAGTTAGTAGAGTAGATAAAAGATGGATTATTGACATGCTTGCAGGAGAACCTCAAATGGCAGAACTGATTAGATAAAGGCAGAATCTTTATACCCTCAATCAAGGCTTGGCAGGTTCATCATCATCTTCAATATCCCAACTCAAATCCTCATCGTCCTCAGCGACGTTTAGCCTCTTCCGAAGGTCCAATTTTTTAGGAATACCGCTGGATCCATCCACTATCCTGTCCTTATCTTCATGTTCCCCGAGATCGTTAATCTCATCCCAGCCAAGATCATCCTCCTCTTGCATTGCTGTCTGGCTCGAGACCACACAAAAACCACTATCCTTGCCCGGTTCTTTAGGTTCAGATTTTGATTCTGAAGCCATTTTACCTTCTATTTTCAAAGTTGAACCATCGTCACCACTGGATTTAACTTTCTCTGCCTTCAAATTCTCAACTTGAGATGCCTCTGCAGGTTTCCTTTCCTGTACAGCCTCCGAAGTCTCAGCAACTTCCTCCTTCACTGCTCCTTCATTTTTCTCTGAGGTCTCAGTAATTTCCCTCTTTGCTTCATTTATAGGTTTCTCTGAGGTCCCAACACTTACTTCCTTTGCTGTTTCTTCTATCGGCTTCTCTTCCTCGCTTGCTGAGGACCCAATAACTTCTTCCTCCGAAACGTTTTCTCCTTCTTCCTTGATTTCCTCTCCACTTTCATCAGAATCATCAACCTCCCAGCTCAACTCCTCCTCACCTGCAATCACTCTTTTAACCAGTTTCGCCCTCGCATCTTCCGCCTGCTTCAACCTGTAAACCCTATAAAAATACCGAGCCCAAAAACTCTCTCCATTCAAAACCTCAGGCACAAATTTCTCAAAAAACCCCTCCAAAGTCCCATTTTCATACAACAACCCCTCAATATCCTCCTCCTTCTCCTCCAACCTGAACCCAGATCTCCACTTCTCGAAATCCTCACCATCCTCCGGCTCCTCAGTGAACGTATTCACATCATTCTGGATCGCGAGAACCTGAACCTCGAACCTACTGAACCTCTTCGAACTGTTGAAACTCTGCGAGTTCGAGCTCGCCTCCGCCGTGCTCGGATCCTGCGAACCCGAATCGGAATCAACGGACCCGAGAGCTTCTTTACCCTGGGAGACGAAATCGTCGATCGCCTGGCCGACGGATTCGAGCGATTCCTGAGCCACCGAGGCGCCGATCTCGAGAGATCCGGGGAGATCGCGGACGGCGCGAGAGGCGACCTCCTTGAACACGGTCGTCTCGTTCTTGAGCCCAGTGCTGAACTCCCCGAGATCTCGGCGGTAGGCCTCGATCACGGACTCGGATCTCGAAGCTATCGTCTTGATCAGACCGCCGAAGCTCCACGCTCCTCGAGATGGTGAGTTAGGGTTAGGGTTAGGGGTCTCTGGTGCTTCCGCTGCTTCTTGATCTTGATCGAGCTCTTCGTTCTGCGAATCCAACGGCGATTCAGACCGTCTTGGAGGATCCGAGGGTTCTAGATCTTCTGAGAACACGGATTTGAAGAAATTCATGGTTATTGGAGCCAGTTTGAGGGAGAAATGGAACGATCGAAGATCGAAGATCGAAGTGGAGTGGAGCTTGAAGCTCAACAGTGTGTTTGGGAGATAACTTATGTCTTGTTTGGATTGAGGGAAATAAGGGAGAAGAAAAAAGTTAGGGGAATTATTCACTTTGTTTGGAAACATTTAGGAGGTGAAGTTATTCATCCTAATTTCCTTTAGGGCTTGTTTAGATTGAGGGGAATGAGGGTGAAGGGAAGTTAGGGGAACCATTCACCTCCATTCACCTTGTTTGTGAACACTTAGGAGGTGAAGTTAATTCACCTCCATTCACCTTGGTTCACCCCCTAATAGTATAAAAATTATTACCCCAAATTGGGGTGTAACCAAGGGGAAGGGAATTCCCTTCCCTTCCCTTCCTTTCCCTTCCCTTCCCTTCACTCAGTTTCCCTTAACTTCCCTTCATCCCCTACGAATCCAAACAGGCCCTTAGTTCACCCCTTAATAGTATCAAATTTGTTACCTTTCAAATTGAGGTGTAACCAAAGGGAAGGGAACTCACTTCTCTTCCCTTCTATTCTCTCATCTAGTTTCCCTTAACTTCCCTTAACCCCATCGAAATCCAAACACGCTCTTAGGGCTTGTTTGGATTGAGGGGAATGAGAGTGAAGGGAAGTTAGGGGAACCATTCACCTCCATTCATGTTTGGATTGAGGGGAATGAGAGTGAAGGGAAGTTAGGGGAACCATTCACCTCCATTCACCTTGTTTGGGAACACTTAGGAGGTGAAGTTAATTCACCCTAGTTCCCCTTGGTTCACCTCCTAATAGTATAAAAATTGTTACCCCTAAATTGGGGTGTAACTAAGGGGAAGGGAATTCCCTTCCCTTCCCCCTTCACTCAGTTTCCCTTAACTTTCCTTCACCCCTACAAATCCAAACAGGCCTCGGTAGGGAAGGAATCCTTCCCCTCCCCTTCATTACACCCACCCCAATTTCAAGTGTAAAATTTTAGTCCAAATTCTACTAATTCCTTTCCCCTATCCTCTTAAATGAACTTCCAAACAATGTTAAAAATTATATTTTTCTTCTCTTCCCCTCTCTATCCTCCATCTAAACAAGTCATAAGTATAAGCGCTCAATCTTTGGACTCTAAACCAAAAATAGTAATGCACTTAAATACCGTATGGATTCCCATTTGTTACCCTTTGAAGTCCAGTTCGGTTGGGTTATTTTTGCTCGAAAGTTAGGCTACATTACCTTTTACACATTTATCTCGTTCGGTTGAGCAAATAGAAGGCTACGATAGCCTTCTCACCAAAATGAACTGTTTTGAATGGATTTTATTGTAGCTATCAGGTCTAGTTGTCTTATAGCTATAGTAGCTTTCATGTGGTTTACAAAAAAAGAACCAAACAAGCCCTAAATCCCTCAAGTTGTATTCTAGTGCCAAAATAGTAATAATAATAATAATAATAATAATAATAATAATATCATAAAGTTGCCAAAATTTGTATGTTACTACTGTTGATCATGTAAATGTGATAATTTTCACTAGAATATTTCTATGTGATACTTACATATTAATTTTAAAGCTTTCTAATCATTAATATTTATTAAATTTATCATTTGAAATATCCTAACTCTATTTTAAAGTTGAACTGAAAGAAGTTTGAAAAAGAAATTTACTGTAGTTACCAGTTCTAGTTGTTTTCTAGCTGCAACAGCATTCATGTGGTTTACAAAAAAGAACCAAACATGCCCTAAATACCTCAAGTTGTATTCTAGTGCCAAAATAGTAGTAGTAGTAATAATAATAATAATAATAATAATAATAATAATAATAATAGCATAAAGTTGTCAAATTTTGTATGTTACTACCGTGGATCATGTAAATGTGATAATTTTTACTAGAATGTTTCTATGTGATACTTACATACTAATTTTAAAGCTTTCTAATCATTAATATTTATTAAATCTATCATTTGAAATATTCTAACTCTATTTTAAAGTTGAACTAAAAGAAGTTTACTGTAGTTACCAGGTCTAGTTGTTTTCTAGCTGCAGTAGCTTTCATGTGGTTTACAAAAAAGAACCAAACAGGCCCTAAATACCTCAAGTTGTATTCTAGTGCCAAAATAGTAATAATAATAATAATAATAATATCATAAAGTTGCTAAATTTTGTATGTTACTACCGTTGATCATGTAAATGTGACAATTTTTACTAGAATGTTCCTATGTGATAGTTGCATACTAATTTTAAAGCTTTCTAATTATTAATATTTATTAAATTTATCATTTGAAATATCCTAACTCTATTTTAAAGTTGAACTGAAAGAAGTTTGAAAAAGAAATTTACTGTAGCTACCAGGTCTAGTTGTTTTCTAGCTACAAACAGCTTTCATGTGGTTAACAAAGAAGAACCAAACATGCCCTAAATACCTCAAGTTGTATTCTAGTGTCAAAATAATAATAATAATAATAATAATAATAATAATAATAATAATAATAATAATAATAATAATAATAATAATAATAATAATAATAATAATAATAATAATAATAATAATAATAATAATAATAATAATAATAATAATAATAATAATAATAATAATAATAATAATAATAATAATAATAATAATAATAATAATAATAATAATAATAATAATAATAATAATAATAATAATAATAATAATAATAATAATAATAATAATAATAATAATAATAATAATAATAATAATAATAATAATAATAATAATAATAATAATAATAATAATAATAATAATAATAATAATAATAATAATAATAATAATAATAATAATAATAATAATAATAATAATAATAATAATAATAATAATAATAATAATAATAATAATAATAATAATAATAATAATAATAATAATAATAATAATAATAATAATAATAATAATAATAATAATAATAATAATAATAATAATAATAATAATAATAATAATAATAATAATAATAATAATAATAATAATAATAATAATAATAATAATAATAATAATAATAATAATAATAATAATAATAATAATAATAATAATAATAATAATAATAATAATAATAATAATAATAATAATAATAATAATAATAATAATAATAATAATAATAATAATAATAATAATAATAATAATAATAATAATAATAATAATAATAATAATAATAATAATAATAATAATAATAATAATAATAATAATAATAATAATAATAATAATAATAATAATAATAATAATAATAATAATAATAATAATAATAATAATAATAATAATAATAATAATAATAATAATAATAATAATAATAATAATAATAATAATAATAATAATAATAATAATAATAATAATAATAATAATAATAATAATAATAATAATAATAATAATAATAATAATAATAATAATAATAATAATAATAATAATAATAATAATAATAATAATAATAATAATAATAATAATAATAATAATAATAATAATAATAATAATAATAATAATAATAATAATAATAATAATAATAATAATAATAATAATAATAATAATAATAATAATAATAATAATAATAATAATAATAATAATAATAATAATAATAATAATAATAATAATAATAATAATAATAATAATAATAATAATAATAATAATAATAATAATAATAATAATAATAATAATAATAATAATAATAATAATAATAATAATAATAATAATAATAATAATAATAATAATAATAATAATAATAATAATAATAATAATAATAATAATAATAATAATAATAATAATAATAATAATAATAATAATAATAATAATAATAATAATAATAATAATAATAATAATAATAATAATAATAATAATAATAATAATAATAATAATAATAATAATAATAATAATAATAATAATAATAATAATAATAATAATAATAATAATAATAATAATAATAATAATAATAATAATAATAATAATAATAATAATAATAATAATAATAATAATAATAATAATAATAATAATAATAATAATAATAATAATAATAATAATAATAATAATAATAATAATAATAATAATAATAATAATAATAATAATAATAATAATAATAATAATAATAATAATAATAATAATAATAATAATAATAATAATAATAATAATAATAATAATAATAATAATAATAATAATAATAATAATAATAATAATAATAATAATAATAATAATAATAATAATAATAATAATAATAATAATAATAATAATAATAATAATAATAATAATAATAATAATAATAATAATAATAATAATAATAATAATAATAATAATAATAATAATAATAATAATAATAATAATAATAATAATAATAATAATAATAATAATAATAATAATAATAATAATAATAATAATAATAATAATAATAATAATAATAATAATAATAATAATAATAATAATAATAATAATAATAATAATAATAATAATAATAATAATAATAATAATAATAATAATAATAATAATAATAATAATAATAATAATAATAATAATAATAATAATAATAATAATAATAATAATAATAATAATAATAATAATAATAATAATAATAATAATAATAATAATAATAATAATAATAATAATAATAATAATAATAATAATAATAATAATAATAATAATAATAATAATAATAATAATAATAATAATAATAATAATAATAATAATAATAATAATAATAATAATAATAATAATAATAATAATAATAATAATAATAATAATAATAATAATAATAATAATAATAATAATAATAATAATAATAATAATAATAATAATAATAATAATAATAATAATAATAATAATAATAATAATAATAATAATAATAATAATAATAATAATAATAATAATAATAATAATAATAATAATAATAATAATAATAATAATAATAATAATAATAATAATAATAATAATAATAATAATAATAATAATAATAATAATAATAATAATAATAATAATAATAATAATAATAATAATAATAATAATAATAATAATAATAATAATAATAATAATAATAATAATAATAATAATAATAATAATAATAATAATAATAATAATAATAATAATAATAATAATAATAATAATAATAATAATAATAATAATAATAATAATAATAATAATAATAATAATAATAATAATAATAATAATAATAATAATAATAATAATAATAATAATAATAATAATAATAATAATAATAATAATAATAATAATAATAATAATAATAATAATAATAATAATAATAATAATAATAATAATAATAATAATAATAATAATAATAATAATAATAATAATAATAATAATAATAATAATAATAATAATAATAATAATAATAATAATAATAATAATAATAATAATAATAATAATAATAATAATAATAATAATAATAATAATAATAATAATAATAATAATAATAATAATAATAATAATAATAATAATAATAATAATAATAATAATAATAATAATAATAATAATAATAATAATAATAATAATAATAATAATAATAATAATAATAATAATAATAATAATAATAATAATAATAATAATAATAATAATAATAATAATAATAATAATAATAATAATAATAATAATAATAATAATAATAATAATAATAATAATAATAATAATAATAATAATAATAATAATAATAATAATAATAATAATAATAATAATAATAATAATAATAATAATAATAATAATAATAATAATAATAATAATAATAATAATAATAATAATAATAATAATAATAATAATAATAATAATAATAATAATAATAATAATAATAATAATAATAATAATAATAATAATAATAATAATAATAATAATAATAATAATAATAATAATAATAATAATAATAATAATAATAATAATAATAATAATAATAATAATAATAATAATAATAATAATAATAATAATAATAATAATAATAATAATAATAATAATAATAATAATAATAATAATAATAATAATAATAATAATAATAATAATAATAATAATAATAATAATAATAATAATAATAATAATAATAATAATAATAATAATAATAATAATAATAATAATAATAATAATAATAATAATAATAATAATAATAATAATAATAATAATAATAATAATAATAATAATAATAATAATAATAATAATAATAATAATAATAATAATAATAATAATAATAATAATAATAATAATAATAATATCATAAAGTTGCCAAAATTTATATGTTACTACCGTTGATCATGTAAATGTGACAATTTTCAGTAGAATGTTTCTATGTGATTGTTACATACTAATTTTAAAGCTTTCTAATCATTAATATTTATTAAATTTATCATTTGAAATATCTTAACTCTATTTTAAAGTTGAACTGAAAGAAGTTTGAAAATAAAAAATTTACTGTAGTTACCAGGTCTAGTTGTTTTCTAGCTGCAACAGCTTTCATGTGGTTTACAAAAAAGAACCAAACAGGCCCTAAATACCTCAAGTTATATTCTAGTGCCAAAATAGTAGTAGTAGTAATAATAATAATAATATCATAAAGTTGCCGAAATTTGTATGTTATTACAGTTGATCATGTAAATGTGACAATTTTTACTAGAATGTTCTATGTGATACTTACATACTAATTTTAAAGTTTTCTAATTATTAATATTTATTAAATTTATCATTTGAAATATCCTAACTCTAATTTAAAGTTGAACCGAAAGAAGTTTAAAAAAGAAATTTACTGTAGCTACCAGGTCTAGTTGTTTTCTAGCTGCAAACAGCTTTCATGTGGTTTACAAAGAAGAACCAAACATGCCCTAAATACCTCAAGTTGTATTCTAGTGCCAAAATAGTAATAATAATAATAATAATAATAATAATATCATAAAGTTGCCAAAATTTATATGTTACTACCGTTGATCATGCAAATGTGACAATTTTCACTAGAATGTTTCTATGTGATACTTACATACTAATTTTAAAGCTTTCTAATCATTAATATTTATTAAATTTATCATTTGAAATATCCTAACTCTATTTTAAATTTTAACTAAAAGAATCTTGAAAAAGAAATTTGGTGGCTTTAATAGCAAATTTAACAAATACTATTGGTTAAAAAAAAGCTATAAATTTAGCACATTCAGGTAAAAATGTTCACATTTGTATGATCGATGATAGTAACATGTAAAATTTAGAAACTTTATGGGTTTTTTTTTGCACCAAAATACAATTTGTGGTATTTAAGTGAAATAAGTGAGAAACTATATGGTATTTTAGTGTGATTTACCCTAGAAAAAAGGGTTCCATTTTACAGGGGTTAACTAGAACGTTGGTCACTGTATTCTAGAAAAAAGGGTTCTTTATACCTATATTGATTTGCTTGGATGATTAAAGGTCATGTAAATACATATTAATTGGATGGATTGAGATCCTCTCCAATTAGTGGTAATTGGAGAGGATCTAATTCTCTAAATTTTTACCGTCTATACCACCTTCAATAGATGAAATCATGTCATGTAAGATTTTTATTATCAAATATAGTGATTTGACTAGAGTAGTTTTCAAGTTTACAAATGGTTTTCATGACCATAGTGGTTTTCAAGCTAAAAATAAAAATCTTACGTGGCATGCTCTCATCCATTGAATTTGATATTGACAGTAGGATTGTGAGAATTAGACTTTCTTCAATTACCATCTAGTTAGAGAGGATCCGGATCCTAAAAATTGATAATCACTTTTAACACATTTTATATTTTCTTTCATTTTACCTTTATATTTTCATTAATATTTATGAAATAAAATTCACTCAGTATGTCACAAGGTAACATTTTCAAGAACAAATGATAAATGCAATATAATTGCCTAACACAAATTGCCTGATATATCATAAATTTTTATTTCCATAAGTGATCAAAATGTTCGATGTAGAAAATAAGTATGTTATATTAAATGATCAAGACTTTTTGTATGTCACGTTAGCAGATTGTCAGAATGTGATATGTCAATTAGTATTTCATTATATGATTAGCTATCCAAGCAAATGAAACATACATATAGATATCCAATTAAGTGAAAAATATATTGACTAACGATCCAATTAACCTAGAGTCATTAGTTCAGAAGTTAAGAATAGTTTGTACTTGGAAGCGTGGATCGAGATCCTCTGTTGATCGGGTGGCACGAATAGAATGCCTTGCAACTGAATAAGATTAGAAATGGAGTGCAAGTTTAGATTTTAAAAATAAAAATCTAAAGTAGTGAACATGATTTGCTATATATGAAGTATCTAGAAAATAAACTTCAAACAAATTAGAACCATCAAAATCAACGTTATAAAAAATTCATAGTGGCTTTTAATTTTAACCACTTGATGCATGATTGAAAACACACAGAAAAATTTTAGAATTTTTATTTCGAAGTAGTTCGCGTGTAGATCACATACATCAATTTCGATTTTCAAATTCAAACTTTGAAAATTGCATTGACATTATCCATATGTTGAATACTATTGATAACAGTCTACCGCTTAACAAATAAAAAATAACAAAATATTCTAATAAAAGATTTATTCTCTGTTAATGTTCTATTTACATTTAATTGACCACAAGGTGTACTTTTTTTGTTTATGCTTTGCTTCCGCAGTTATGCTTTCCTTCACACTGCGGTGCTATCCTCTAAATCTGAGGGTATTGCACTTACTTTGAGCTGCCTTTAAAAATCTATCAAGATGCTATCTGTTTTAAGTACTTACTGAATAGGAATCTCTCGCATTATCACAGGAGGAAAAGAAGAATGAGGAACCAAATTCATTACAAATCCTCAATTTGTGGGCTTTTAACAGAAAAATGCATATTTTATTGAAATACAAGCAGAAATTTAACGTACACCAACACCTCTATCCACAATTAGTTTATCCAACATTGTCATGATGATGCAGATGTTTTCGTTGGACAAGGAAACAATAATTGAATCATTTTGCAACTAAAAAACATTGGAGAGAGTAACACGTGAAGAAATTGGAAGGAAAGAGAAAATTAAAAAAATAATAACATAAAAGTTAAGCGACAATATCTCTAATCGAGAAATTATTTCGATCTCCTTGACTATTAGTAGTCTTCTTCTTCTTCCTTTTTTTGTCGCCTGTTCCGAGTTCCTCTGGTCATTAAGAAATTCTTTCCATCTCCTTGATTATTAGAAATTTAATATACACCAACACTTCTATCTACAATTGTTTGATCACAGAGAAGAAGAGAAAAAGAAAGATTTCGTTGAGGGGGGCTCCGGTAATAGGTTAGGAGTTTGATTTCTTTCTCATTTGTTGTGTTTTCTCATGGAGATTAATCCACTACTTATAGGCCGAAATCCCATTATCTCCACCCCCCTCAAACTGCCTCTGAGAGATTTTCTCTCAACAAACTCCATATCCCACGTTTCTCTCCACTTGAGAAGCGTTGATTTGGTCACACAAGACCAAGTCAGACTAACATCTCCCACTTGACCAAATCAACCAAGTGACATGCCTCTCACTATCCGTGAGATCGGATGTTTCTGCTTACCATTACTCCCACTATCCGTAGAGAGTAACTCATATTTCATTATTCATGAAATTTTACTTGGACTTATTTATTCCTAAGTCCCATCAAACTTACATGTTTGATAAAAGATTCCGCTGGTATTCCTTTTGTCAAAGGATCAGCAATCATATCTGTAGTAGGGATATAAGTCACTTTGACTTCTCCCTTTTCTACAATATCTCGAATATAGTGATACTGGATCTCAATATGTTTTCCTTTGGAGCTATTCGCGCCACTATTGATTAAGCTAATTGCTACTTGATTATCACAATAAATATCAATAGGTCCTTCTAACAAATTGAGATCAAGATCAATCAAAAACCGTCTTATCCAGACAGCATGTGTAGTTGCCATACTGCAAGCTATATATTCAGCTTCTTGCGTATATCTAGCAACACACCCTTGTTTCTTGCTACTCCAAGAAACAGCTCCTCCTCCAAAGATAAATAAGTGTCCCGAAGTGGACTTTCCATCATCTTTATCACCTCCGAAATCAGCATCGGAATAACCGAGGAGTTCAAGCGAATCAGCTTGATAAACTAATCTATGAGTCAATGTACCTCTGATATACTTCATAATCCTTTTAACAGCTTCCCAATGTGCTGGTCCTGGATTACTTTGATATCTACTGACTAGACTCACAGCATAAGCTATATCAGGTCTGGTGCACAACATTGCATACATCAAGCTTCCAATTGCTTGAGCATAAGGAACATCTAATGGCTTCTGCCCCTCTCCAGGGCTTTGCTCTTTACATAATCTCTTTCCCATAACCAACGGAGTTGGTGCCGGATTGGAATTCTCCATTCCAAACCTTTTAAGAACTGATCTTAAATATTTTTCTTGGTTTAAACTTAGCATTCTAGACTTTCTATCTCGAATTATTTGAATTCCAAGAATATATGATGCATCTCCCATGTCTTTCATCTCAAACTTTTCGCTGAGATCTGCCTTGGTTTTATTCAACATTTCTATGTCATTTCCAGCGAGCAATATATCATCCACATATAAGGATAATATAGTAAACTTGCTCCCACTTTTCAAGACATATACACAATTATCTAATTTATTTTGAATAAAACCAAGTTTAGTAACTGCATCATGAAATTTGAGATACCATTGTCTAGAAGACTGTTTTAAACCATATAGAGATTTCATTAATTTGTAAACTTTATGTTCCTGTTCTTTCACCTGAAAACCTTCAGGTTGTTGCATATATATTGCTTCCTTCAACTCTCCGTTAAGGAATGCAGTTTTAACATCCATTTGGAATAACTCCAAATCAAGATATGCAACAATAGCCAAAATAATTCTAATGGATGCAAATTTAGCTACAGGAGAATACGTCTCCTGAAAATCTATTCCTGCCTTCTGGTTATAACCTTTGGCAACTAACCGTGCTTTGAATTTATCAATAGATCCATCAACACGATATTTCTTTTTGAGCACCCATTTGCATCCTATGGCTTTCCTATTTTCTGGTAGATCACATAACTCCCATACCTTATTCTTTTCTATGGAATCAAGTTCTTCTCTCATAGATTCTAGCCATGAAGCTGATTCATGCGATTTCATCGCATCAGAAAAAGTTAAGGGATCTTGTTCTTCTATATTTGTATCTACCGAAAAACAGGATGACTCACATGAATACAAATAGTAATCATCCATCCATGAAGGTTGTGTTCTTGGTCTTTTGTTGCCTACAACCGGTTGATTAGGTACATTATTTTCCATAGGTATTTCATCATTTTCAAGGTTAGGTTCATTCACAATATCAGGGTCATTAGTGGGAACAACACTGTAATAATCATCATCTATTACAGTTAGAGGTTCTGTTTCCTCTTGAACTTGTTCCTCTTCCTCTAGATTCTCTAGAAATGTAGCATCTCTGCTTTCAATGACACCTTTTTCTTTATTGTAGAACTTATAACCTTTTGACTTTTCTGAATACCCTATGAATCTACACTTTATTGTTTTAAAATCCAACTTATCTCTAAGTTGACATGGAATGAGAACATGGGCTATAGATCCCCACTTCCTGAGATGACTCAAATTAGGTTTCCTCCCATTCCATAATTCATAAGGTGTAGATATAACTGATTTGGTGGGAATTCTATTTAAAATGTAGTTTGCAGTTAACAATGCTTCTCCCCAAAAGTTTTTAGAGAGACCAGAATGAGACAACATGCATCTAACTACATTTAATAATGTTCTGTTTTTTCTTTCAGCAACACCATTCTGTTATGGCGTATACGGCATTGTTGTATGCCTTTTAATTCCATGCTGAATACAATAACTTTCAAATTCTTTAGAATTATATTCTCCACCTCTATCAGTTCTCAGAATTTTGATTTTCAATCCAAGTTGATTTTCAACTTCTGTCTTATATCTCTTAAAGCAGTCAAAAGCTTCTAATTTTCTGGATATAAGATAGACGTGTGCAAACTTGGAATAATCATCTATAAAAGTAATAAAATATTCTTTATTACTATGAGTTTTGACACTTAGGGGACCACAAATATCCGAGTGTATCAACCCTAAAAGTTCATTGGCTCTATGTCCGCCAACAAAAGGTTTTCTAGTCATTTTACCAGTTAAACAATGTTCACATGGTGGCAATTGAACATTAGATAGTGCAGGAAGCAAGTTCATTCTGATAATTTCTTTCATTTTTGAAATACTAGCATGTCCTAGTCTAGAATGCCACAATTCAGATTCAGAAATATAACAGGACAAGTAGTTCAAATTCGAAATTTTATTATCAGAATTATTACAAACTACTGGAAGAATGCATAATTCATGCTCGGGCACATATTTACCCATAGCATACACTTCATTATTCTTGCCTATAGAAACTATGTTATTATAGAACCTTACTTCCAGTCCTTTCTTCATCAAGCTGGGAACAGAGATCAGATTGCGTCGAATTCCTGGCGCATAGAACACATCTTTGAGGACAAGAATACTGTCCCCAAGATCCAATCTATACGAACCAATACCTTCTACATCGAGATAGGTATTATTTCCCATATAGATTCTCTGTTCTCCTTTCTTCAGCTCGGTGAATTCTACGACTCCATTCTTGTCCTTTGCGATATGCCTAGTCGCACCGGAGTCGATCCACCAACCACTGATATCCGTCATCACAGCATTACATTCCGTCACACCGACGAATTCTCTTTTGCTAGTACCCCCTTGTTCTGGATGCTTATAGCCTCCCTTATTCTCCTGCTTTTCACCTTGTGGGCAATTGGGTTTGAAATGCCCGAACTTTCCACAATTGTAACAGGCTCCGCGGGGTACTTTCTTTCTCTTGAACTGCTGCGATTTCGGTCCTCGTGGTTGTGGTTTACTAGAACCAGGGTTTTTATAGCTTCCAGCATTATGCCTCTGGCGGACATAATTCAGCTCTTGCTGCACCATATTCAGTTCTGGTTCCTTCCTACTGGCTATTAAGTCCTGTTCTATCGCTAGGTGCATAGGAAGATCAGTGACAGACTTAATGGCAGGATTCATTCTTAATGGGGTGGCAGCCACAGCAAGTGAAGGGGGAAGACTATTCAAAATGGTTGCCACTTGCATTCTTTCCGGGATTTCGGTCCCAACAGTGGATAAGTCCTTAGCCATGACAATCATTTTATTTATATGCTCTACGACATTGTCTCCCTCTTGCATACGACAAGAATTATACTTATGCAAGAGTAGTTGGATGTTAACTTCAGAAGCAGTGTCGTATTTTTCTTTTATTGCATTCCACATGTCCATGGAAGTTTTATAAGTTTCAAAAACTTTGATTAAATTATCTTCCATGAACATGAGCATAAAACTATTCGCCTTTTTGTCTTTCGACTTCCACTGCTCAAACCCTTTCTTTTCTTCAGGTGTTGATTTATCAGTAAGGGTTGGAGCAGTGGTTTCGATTATATCATCAATGTTGTCATGAATAAGAGCATATCCTATTTTTCTATGCCACATATCATAATTACTGTCATTAAATTTATCAATTTTGCCTAGTTCTGATAGAACGAGTTTACTAGCCATTCGGTAAAGAACTAAAACTAAATTCAATTTAAATATTTGTATAAGGTTGATATTTTAACAATAATACTAAATAATAATAAAGTTAAAAAAATAAATTAATTAAAAGAACCTGATTGTTCCGAGTTGATGAAAGAGGCTCCAATT
>NC_033798.1:39243430-39286932 GCF_001876935.1 Asparagus officinalis | reverse complement strand
ACTTGCATTCTTTCCGGGATTTCGGTCTCAGCAGTGGATAAGTCCTTAGCCATGACAATCATTTTATTTATATGCTCTACGACATTGTCTCCCTCTTGCATACGACAAGAATTATACTTATGCAAGAGGAGTTGAATGTTAACTTCAGAAGCAGTGTCGTATTTTTCTTTTATTGCATTCCACATATCCATGGAAGTTTTATAAGTTTCAAAAACTTTGATTAAATTATCTTCCATGAACATGAGCATAAGACTTTTCGCCTTTTTGTCTTTCGACTTCCACTGCTCAAACCCTTTCTTTTCTTCAGGTGTTGATTTATCAGTAAGGGTTGGAGCAGTGGTTTCGATTATATCATCAATATTGTCATGAATAAGAGCATATCCTATTTTTCTATGCCACATATCATAATTACTGCCATTAAATTTGTCAATTTTCCCTAGTTCTGATAGAACGAGTTTACTAGCCATTCGGTAAAGAACTAAAACTAAATTCAATTTTAAATATCTGTATAAGGTTGATATTTTGACAATAATACTAAAATAGAATAAAGTTAGATAATAAATAAATAAATAAATAAAAGAACCTGATTGTTCCGAGTTGGTGAAAGAAGTTCCAATTCGAGCGAGATTGTCACTCAACGGTGTTGATTGGATCAGCACTTGTCGAAGATTCGGCGCCGTTTCTGACTAGATTTTGAAGAAGGTCCACTATGTGAAGAATCAAACCCAACAGCAACCTTGATTTTCTCCTCACGCTCAATTGATATCAAACCAACAGCAAGCCCCCCCCTTTTTTTTAAGGCCCGCTGGTTTCGAAGAAGGTGGGATATAAGAAAAGTGGGCTTTGTGATTTATTAAGGGAACATGGGCCTGGCTTTGTTTTAACAAGGGGGGAAATGGGCCTGGCTTTGTTTTAACAAAAAAAATGGTTGGCTTTGAATAAACGAATTGGATGGCTTTGCTGGTTGTGGGGAAATGGGCCTGCCTTTGTAACTTGACTCTTGAGAAAGGAGTGCCCCACTCGTAAAAAAATTGATCTTGAGCTGGGACTTAGGGTTTTGGCCGCAAATTCAAAGGGCGGCTGGACTCTCTAAAAATTTTCGTCTTCACCTTGATCTCAAGCTTCCAATGGCCTCCGATCTCCACTTTCTCGAGCTCCAGCTTCACCTTCGATCCCCTCTGGCCTCCGATCTACTTCAGTTGCTGCAGGCTCGTCGTCACCGTCGAACGCAGGAGGTCGTCGGAGGCGCAGTTCTCGATGGCGGCGTGATGGGAGTTGAGGATCGAGGCTCTGATACCAGTGTTTGATCACAAAGAAGAAGAGAAAAAGAAAGATTTCGTTGAGGGGGGCTCCGGTAATAGGTTAGGAGTTTGATTTCTTTCTCATTTGTTGTGTTTTCTCATGGAGATTAATCCACTATTTATAGGCCGAAATCCCATTATCTCCACCCCCCTCAAACTGCCTCTGAGAGATTTTCTCTCAACAAACTCCATATCCCACGTTTCTCTCCACTTGAGAAGCGTTGATTTGGTCACACAAGACCAAGTCAGACTAACAAGTTTATCTAAAATTGCCATGATGATGTAGATGTTTTTGTTGGGCAATGAAGCAATAATTGAATCATTTTGCAAATAAAAAACATGGGAGAAAGTAGCACATGAAGAAAATAGAAGGAACAAAAATTAAAAATAATAACAAAAAATTAAGCGATCATATCTGGTAATCAAGAAATTCGTTCGATCTCCTTGATTATTAGATCTTTTTCCTCTTCGAGTTCCTCATCATCACCACCTAAAGTAAATACAACCCAAATGAATATGCAAATGAAAAGAGAGGAATAGAAATGAGTATGCAAAAGAAAAGTGTCGAATAGAACATGATGATGCAGATGTTTTTGTTGGACAAGGAAACAATAATTGAATCATTTTGCAACTACAAAACATTGGAGAAAGTAACACATGAAGAAATTGAAAGGAAAGAGAAAATTAAAAAATAATAACATAAAAGTTAAGCGACAATATCTCATAATTGAGAAATTCTTTCGATCTCCTTGACCATTAGTAGTCTTCTTCTTCTTCCTTTTTTTTTGCGCCTGGTCCGAGTTCCTCTGGTCATCAAGAAATTCTTTCCATCTCCTTGATTATAGAAATTTAACATACACCAACACTTCTATCTACAATTAGTTTATCTAACATTGCCATGATGATGTAGATGTTTTTGTTGGGCAATGAAGCAATAATTGAATCATTTTTGTAAGTAAATCGAGAAATGGACAGGCGAGGCGACAAGTGAGGCGACAGGGCGCAGGCGGTGGTGAGTTTCCCTAAGCGGCGCCTAGTTTCAATTAATGGCGGTAAGATCACCATTTCACCTCTCTTCCCCTCCTCTTCGTCTCCATACCCTAACCTAGCTCCTCCTCCAAACGTAACCCACCACAAAAAATCCTCCTTTCAATCCCGTCCCCTAACCCTTCATAACCCTCAAATCAAAACCCCAAAACCATCCTTTGCCGAGATCTTGCCCACGCCCCCCCCCCCCCCCCCTCTTCTACCTCTCCACCTCTTACGAAAGGCCTTCTACCTACTCCTGAGTTGGGCTGGACTACAGTTTCATACAAAAAGAGATTTAAGAGACCGAGATCACCTTCCTCTCTCTCAAAGCCTCTCTACCCCCCCAAGATCCCAAGGTGCTTCCTTTGTGGTAGATCTGATCACATGGCCAACAAATGCTCTCTTGGAGACTTCAAATGCTTTGCCTGCAACCTTGTAGGGCATACCTCAGTTAGTTGCCCTAACAAAAAGCAGCCTCCTTTACTCAGCCTCCCCCCTCAGATACCCCCACCACCTCCCCCTCCTCTTTTCCTCCCAAAAGTCTCTCTCCCCCCTTCTGTTAGTTCGAGTCTGGTTGAGTTCTCGAGATTTGCGCACCTTCAGATCAAGTCTGGAAAGCCCTCCTATCCAGATCTGGTGGAGAGCTTGGAGCGCCATCTCAAGGTAGAGAATCTAAACCATACTCCTCTTCCTCTGTTTCCACTCCTCCCATTCCCCCACCGGACCTGGACTCTTTGGAAGAGATCTCAGTGAACTGTGGCATTCTAGCTCCAGTAGATAAGTCTGGTTTGAAGGAGATCCAGAATAGGATGTCTTTAGGGGACCTTCCCCTCTGAGCCCCCTCCCTCCTCATTTCTCTAAGTTGTCTTCTTCTGTTTATCCATGCGTATAGGATCTTGGAATGTTCGCGGGTTAAACGACCCTGCTAAACGTAGGTTGGTCAGGGAGTGTCTTGCCCTTGCCAAAGTAAACCTGGTCGGTCTTCAGGAATCAAAAATATCAGCCTCCAACCCCTCTTTCCTTAAATCCTTAGGGGGAAACTCTATTACTTCTTGGTTATCTCTTGATGCATCAGACTCGAGGGGGGGGTGTTCTCCTAGGATGGAACGATGACATCTTTTCCTGCTCCTCCTCGTCCTCAGACATTTTCTCTGTTACGGCTACCCTCACTCATAAACCTTCAAATTGGAGCTTCGTAGCTACTTCCATCTACGCCCCTTGTGATCCATCTGATAGGGAAGTTTGCTGGTGGGAAATCAAGAGGATTAGAAGTTCTCATGCTTTGCCATGGGTTGTTTTTGGTGACTTCAACATGACCTTGAGTTCAGAGGAAAGAAGTGGTCGTTCCAGCTCCCTTAGAGATATTAAAGTTTTTCAGCGCCTCATTGACTCGGTTCATCTGATAGACCTCCCCCTCAGTGGGAGGAAATTCACCTGGTCTAACCTTAGATCCCCCCCATCCTTAGCTAGATTCGATAGATTCTTAGTTTCCTTGGACTTTGAAACTAAATTTCCTCAAATGGTCCAGTTTGCTTATCCAGCTCAATGTTCAGATCACTGTCCAGTCTTGTTGGATACCAACTCTCCTGTTGTCCCTCCTCTCTTCAGACTCGAAAAAATGTGGTTATCAATCCCCTCTTTCCTTTCCTTCATTGAAGCCAGTTAGGCTTCCTTCTCTCCTAGAGGGGAACAGACCATGTCCCTTCATGCCAAGCTAAAACTCATTAAGAGGAGAATCAAATGGTGGAAAAGGTTTTGCTTCAGATCCCTCCCCCATCATCTCTCTGATCTCATGTCCCAAATTCACTCTCTTGATGTCTCCGAAGAATCGAGGGACCTTTCCTCTTCAGAGCTCCATCTTAGATCTGATTTAAAGGATCAGGTCCTCTCTCTCGCTAACGCTGAAGAGATAAAATGGAAACAAAGGTCCCGTATTCAGTGGCTTAAAGAAGGGGATAACAACTCAGCCTTCTTTCACAAAGTGGCCTCCTATCACCGCAGAAAAAATTTTATTCCCCATCTCATTATAAATGATTCAATCATCTCCTCTGATAGTGATATTAAGCTATCTTTCCTTTCCTTTTTTTCTAATCTATACAGCAAACCACCTGCCTCTAGCTTGAGACCCAACTGGAATCTCTTATACCCTTCAGGCCTCCTAGACTTAGCCTCCCTCGATCTCCCCTTCTCCCAACAAGAAATCACTGAAGCAGTTTTTGGCCTTCACCCTGACAAATCCCCAGGACCAGATGGCCTTCCTATTCTCTTTTATCAAAAGTTTTGGCCAGTTATTAAATCTGATGTCTTCGACTTCATTCAAGGTCTATACTCTCACCCCCAGTCTCTCCAAAACATCAACTACTCCCATATCTGCCTCATCCCCAAAAAGGCAGATGCTATTTCCCCCAAAGATTTCCGGCCCATAAGCTTGATCAACAGCTCATGTAAGATATTTTCTAAAGTCCTGTCTAATAGGCTTAGAAAAGTTCTCCACTTGCTTATAGACAACTCTCAATCTGCCTTTCAAGAAGGTAAATCCTCCCTGGATTCTTTTCTGTTAGGCCACGAAATGATAAATTTCTGTTCTTCTGGGAAAAAAGAGGTGTGTGCCATTAAAGTTGATTTTTATAAGGCTTTTGACTGTGTCGACTGGTCCTTTCTCCTTTCCCTTCTTGAAGCCAGAGGCTTTGGCCCCAAATGGTGTTCCTGGATTCACCATATCATTTCATCCTCTAAATCTGCCGTATTGGTCAATGGCTCCCCAACCTCTTTCTTCAAATGCTTCAGGGGTCTCAAGCAAGGAGACCCCCTCTCCCCTCTCCTCTTCCTGCTTGTGACGGATGTCCTCAGTAGGATGCTTAAATGCAGTGCAGATGCAGGTGACCTTTCCGATCTCAAATTGAAAGGTAAACTCAATTCCATCAGATCTATTCAATTTGCGGACGACACCCTGATCTTCTCCAGGGCTAACTCCTCTGATATGGTTACTCTCAAATCCATTCTTTCAATTTTTGCCAGCATTTCAGGGCTTTGTGCTAACCCTCAGAAATCCAATCTGTACTATCTTGGGAAAACCCCTCATAAAGGCAATTTCCTGGCTGATACCCTCAACTGTGCAGTCGGTACCCTCCCTTTCTCTTATCTGGGTCTCCCCCTGAAAAGGGGATCTCTATCCAAAAGAGAGTGGCAACCTCTCCTAGAATCTTTTAAAAAAAAGCTATCTTTATGGAAGAACAAAACTCTTTCAATAGGAGGCAGATTAACATTGCTGAACTCAGTGCTCTCCTCTATTCCCCTTTATTACATGTCTTTCTTCAAGTTGCCGATATGGGTCTCCAAGGCCATTGATAAAATCAGAAGAAATTTCCTCTGGAATGGCAGCCACAGCTTCTCTAGATCCAAGTGCCTCATTAACTGGGGTATAGTATGTAAACCCAAAGTTGAAGGTGGGCTTGGGGTGATTGATATCCCCTCCTTTAATTCAGCCCTCCTCTCCAAATGGATCTGGAAAATTTGGGATAGATCATCATTCCTCAGTGAAGTGTTTTTTTCTATATATTCCAAACATGGAGCTAACCCTTTTGCTAATCATCCGAAGTTGGCACACTCAAGATTTTTCCAGGACCTTCTCTCAGCTCAATCCACTTTCTTCAGCATTGTCAGATGGAATGTCGGTAATGGTACTTCGAGCAGTTTTTGGCATGACAAATGGGCAGCAGCTAACACCCTTAGCAGCCTCTTTCCCCATGCTTACAAGCTTGCCTTCTCGAGTAATTGTAGCATCAGTTCGCAAGGTAGATGGGCATATGGTTCATGGCTTTGGCATCCTATTATTAGAAGGGGATCTTCCCCAAGAGAGAGGGATGATGTTATTCATCTCCACTCCTTCCTAGAACATCTATCTCCAGGTGGCCCATCCGAACAAGACTCCTTATGGTGGCCTCTTCACCCATCGGGCGCTTTCTCTGTAAAATCCCTTTACTCTTTTACTTCTTCAGGGGGTTTTAAATCCCAGTTTTTCAAGTTAATATGGAAATCCAACATTCCCCTTAAGGTAAAAATCCACCTCTGGATCATCTCTAAAGGGAAATTGAATACCAAAGATAATTTGATCAAAAAAGGTTGGAACGGTGATCCAAGTTGTCCATTATGTCATTCGGGAGACGGAGTCCCATGACCATTTATTTATACACTGCTCTTTTGCTCGTGAAGTATGGAATCACCTTCTCCCACATTTCCCAGCAAACTGCTGGCCTTTAAACATGGAAAAGCTGCTGTTGCTCTATCAATTACCCAACATTTGCCTGAATATCAAAACCTTTTGGAAGATCTTGTTGCCTTGTTTCTGTTGGTGGATATGGTTTACAAGGAACTCTTTAATTTTCAGAGATACTCCTCCTAACTCGCTATTAGCTGCATCTAATATTGCGAGATTCTCACTTTTCTGGACAGGTGAAGAAGATGACAGGACGGCGAGGAGGCTTCGTAGGGCAGCCCTTAATCTCGGCCTCCAGAACCTAGCGAAGAAGTCTTCCTCAGGGGATGCAGGGGAGAGCCTCCGCAGCAGCTAACATCTGTATCCTGAGTGGCATTCTAGACATGCTTTGTTGACTTTGGGTGTTTTATTTGTTCCCTTTTGGTTAGGGGCTATCAGTGCCTAGCATTTTCAGTCTCTTATCAGTATTGTAGTGTTTTCTATGATCCTTATGAAACGTTGTCTATTTTTGGTTTCCTTTTGCCTTCTTTAGATGATGGAATCGGTTGGTGTGGTGTGGTAGGTGACGACTATGGTCCGCTCCCTACCCACCTCTCTCACTGATCTCACCATCATCTAGAGAAGAAGTATGTACATTCTTCTATCTTCTATTAATATATTCAAATGAACAGGGTACCTCACCCTGTTTCTCAGGTTCAAAAAAAATAATTGAATCATTTTGCAAATAAAAAACATGGGAGAAAGTAGCACATGAAGAAAATAGAAGGAAAAAAAATTAAAAATAATAACAAAAATTAAGCGATCATATCTGGTAATCGAGAAATTCTTTCGATCTCCTTGATTATTAGATCTTTTTCCTCTTCGAGTTCCTCATCATCACCACCTAAAGTAAATACTTCGATCTCCTTGATTATTAGATCTTTTTCCTCTTCGAGTTCCTCATCATCACCACCTAAAGTAAATACAACCCAAATGAATATGCAAATGAAAAGAGAGGAATAGAAATGAGTACGCAAAAGAAAAGTGTCGAATAGAAATGAGTATGCAAAAGAAAAGAGTGGAATAGAAATAAGTGTTCTGACATAATGTATAACAAGAAAATCACTTCAATATATGCATGCTGATATTAATATTTATCGATCTAACCGGATTATATATACACATGAGTGTATGTATGCATTAACTTAAGTAGCACACAGTTTGTGAGAAATAGATGTATACAGAGAGGGGGGGGGGGGGTTGGGGAGGAGGACTATACTTGTTCATAGGAAGATTGTTTAGTAGCAGCAACAATTTTTGATGCTTTTGTGCTAAGACCTCAATTATCTCTCGTGGCTTTTGCGGATTAATGGCAAAAACCTGATTTGACCATAGAAACATTTAAAAACCAAATGCAAAAGGGAAAATTAGTTGGCGAGTATGAAACCTGTTGCGCGCAGCGGAAATTTCGGCAGCACTTCGGCAGCACAACAAGAGAGTCAGGTCGCAATAAGAATTCTTGTTTCTCAAAGGGAACAAGAATCTGAAGCTTAATATCCCATCAAAGTGGGATATTAGCTCTTCCTCTCGTCAGCTCTAGGACTGCGCGTCGAGGGAACCTAAAAGCTATTACAGATCACACAAATAGCAGTACAACCAATTTTACGTGGTTCGGCAAATTGCCTACGCCACGGGGCAAGGAGGGAGGAGATCTACTAATAGAGGGAGAGATTACAACTAGGGTTTACAATCACTCAATCTAAATCCTCACACAATCTCTCAAATCCCTCACACAGATATCTCTCTGAAAACAACTGCACAAAATCTTCACAAAAGGCGGCCGACTTTTCTCCTTGCACAGCAATTTTCTTCTCTGCCTTTGCACGCGATTTTCTCCTGCAGCCGCCAAACGAATTCGTGCACATGCAGCCTTGCTCTCACGCACCTGTAGCCGCAAGACTATTCCATCTGCCTTCCTTCGCACAAAAAACCCTAAAAAGAAAACAAGTTAATATATATTGTGATTTGATTTCGGGTGGGCTTTGATGTTCACGCTCTCCGCTCCGCGTAAACTTCCGCGTGAGCTTCAATCACGTGGTAGTGGCCACGTGCTTCACAATTCTCCACCTCGGTGAAGTTTTCCCCAAAACTGAGCCGACACCAAAGCAACCAAATGTCCCACTTGTTGTGACCAGTACGAACTCAATCCACAACAAGTCGAGAACCCAAACGAGAGTCCAAACAATCTCACCCCCATCAACTAATCCAAACCGGCTGCATCTGAAAGACTGCCTACGTATCCTCTTGCCCAAGGAATCAAGCCGAACGTAGTTCGTCCAAATGGCCGCTAACGGCCTCAACAATCACGAATATACAACAAGTTTCGACAATGATCGAACTTGTTGCTCGGAAACACCTTAGTGAGCATATCTGCCGGATTATCCTTCGTGTGGACTTTCACAATTTCCACATCGCCATCTTCAAGAACATCTCGAACGAAGTGATAACGAACGTCAATGTGCTTCGTCCGCGCATGAAAAACCTGATTCTTCGCCAAATAGATAGCACTCATGCTATCACAATGAATAGTGACAGACCTCTGTGATATACCAAGTTCCTCCAAAAGTCCTCGAAGCCAAATAGCCTCCTTCACAGCCTCCGTAATTGCCATATACTCTGCCTCCGTCGTAGATAAAGCCACCGTCGACTGTAAGGTGCATCTCCAACACACCGGCGCACGGGTCAAAGTGAACACATACCCCGTCGTAGACCGGCGCTTATCCATATTCCCGGCATAATCCGAATCAACATAACCAATGCATAACTGCCCACCTGTAGTGTCCCGCTCATAAACCAAACCAACATTGAGCGTACCTCGAATGTACCTCAAAATCCATTTCACGGCGTCCCAATGACCCACTCCTGGATCGTGCATGTATCTCGATACCATGCTCACCGCCTGTGACAAATCTGGTCTCGTACCCATTGCGTACATCAAGCTCCCAACCGCGCTCGCATATGGAGTCTTCGACATCAACTCACGATCTTCAACTGACTTCGGTGAGAGACCAGCTGAAAGCTTCAAATGGGCTCCCAATGGTACACTAACTGGCTTCGTATCCATGCTAACATGGAATCGCTGTAGAACCTTCTTCAAATAAGCCACCTGTGTCAAACAAATTCTGCCATTTTTCTTGTCTCTGCCGATCTCCATCCCTAAAATGCGCTTCGCCTCACCCAAATCCTTCATCTCAAACTCATTTGAAAGCTGAACTTTCAACTCATCTATAGCCGACCTGGAAATAGAGGCAATCAACATGTCATCCACATAGAGCAGTAAATAAATGTACGCACCTCCTTTCAACTTGTGAAAATATACGCAAGGATCAAACTGGCTCCGAGTGTACGAATGACCAAGTATAAAACCATCAAATCGTCTATACCACTGTCGAGGAGACTGTTTCAAACCGTATAGCGATTTCTTCAACCTGCAAACCAATTTTTCCTTCCCTGCAGCTCGGAATCCCAATGGCTGAGTCATATATATTTCTTCATCAAGATCACCATGAAGAAATGCCGTTTTCACATCCAACTGATCTAATTCCAAACCATACTGTGCCACCAAAGCTAGCAAAATCCGAATCGAAGAATGCTTCACCACCGGGGAGAAAACCTCATTATAATCTATTCCTTCCTCCTGTGCATAGCCCTTCGCAACCAACCTAGCCTTGAATCTCAACGGAGTGCCTTCAATGCCCTCCTTCTTCGTGTATACCCACTTGCAACCAATTGCCTTCCGCCCCTTTGGAAGCTCAACAAGCTCCCATGTATCGTTCTTATGAAGAGATTCCATCTCCTCCTGCATAGCCACCTGCCACGAATCAGCCTCCGAACTCTGCTCGGCCTCTCTGAATGTAGTAGGCACTAACTCATCGATACTCTCCACCGGAAGTGCATACGCAACTGTGTCGGCATACCGTGCTGGCATCTGTATGTTTCTCCTCTGTCTCCTAGCCGCAATAGAATCCTGAACCTGAGCCGTCGGTTCCTGATCCTACACATTTGTACTCGTATCTTCCGTGTCATCGTCGTGCTCGCCTGGCGTCACCTCAGTCAGCACCTGCATGGATATTGTACCATCTGGACAATGTGGAGCCGCATCGATCTCCACCACCTGCGATATCTCCTCCGTCGGATCGCTCTCCACCTGATGAGAGCTGGAAAGCTTCAAGATAGAAGCTTCATCAAACGTGACGTCCCTACTCAGCATAATCTTCTTATCAACTGGATCCCGAAGTTTGTATCCCTTGACACCACGCTTGAATCCTACAAATATGGCCTTCCTAGCTCGAGGTTCTAATTTATCAGTTCTAACATGATAATATGCAGGGCACCCAAATACCTTGAGCTGGTCATAGTCGTGTGCTGGCTTTCCCGACCACATCTCCATAGGGGTTTTCCCCTCAATCGCAGATGAAGGCAGCCTATTAATGAGGTGGCTCGCATATGTAAGTGCCTCAGCCCAAAAGATCTTCTCCAAACCACTCTGCGACAATAAGCATCGGATCTTCTCCAGTAAAGACCGATTTAATCTCTCTGCCACCCCATTTTGCTGCGGTGTATGACTAACTGTGAAGTGCCTCTCTATGCCCTCGTCTCGACATAGCTGCTAAAAGGGGTCAGAAGTATACTCACCACCGTTATCGGATCGCAACGTCTTGATCTTTCTCCCAGTCTGCAGTTCCAATCTCTTCTTCCACTCCACAAACAAATCTAGGACTTCACTCTTCTTCGTCATGGTGTACACCCAACAACGCCTAGAATAGTCATCTACAAAAGTGACGAACCAATGTCTACCACCAAGTGATGCAGTCTTGGTAGGACCCCAAACGTTTGTGTGCACGTAGTCCAGGATGCCCCTCGTCTGATGAATGGCAGTCCCGAACTTTACCTTTGTCTTCTTGCCAAGAACACAGTGCTCACAGAACTCAATCTTCCCACTCTTGGCTCCCTTCAATAGCCCCTGTTTGCACAATGTCTGCAATGACTTTTTACCTGTGTGCCCCAATCTATAGTGCCAAAGTCTGTTCATGTCCGCTTCTGAAATAGCCGAAGCAACCTGGCCAATCTCGGTGCTTCCCTTCAGATAATACAAATTCCGATTGCGGACTCCCCTCATCACCACCAATGATCCATTAGTAACCTTCGCTACAGCGTTTTCGAAAGTCACCTTGAATCCCTTCGCCTCCAAAGCTCCAACTGAGATAAGATTTTTCTTCAGTTGAGGAACAAATCTCACCTCCTTCAACTCACGGATTACTCCATCGTGCATCCTAATCCGCACGGTACCTATCCCACAAACGCCACAGGATTGATCATTTCCCATGACAACAACGCCCCCGTCGACTTTCTCAAAAGATGCAAACCAGTCTCGCCTAGGGGTCACATGAAAGGTAGCGCCGGAATCAAGCATCCAATCTGATGCATCCACATGGTTCACCTCCGGAGTAATCAGTAGAGAAAAGCACGAATCATCGGAATCATCGCCTTTCGCAATGTTCACCTCATTGGCCTTCGGGCCCTTTTTCTTGCCATTCTCCTTCTCCTTGAGCTTCGGGCAGTCTCTCTTCCAATGTCCCTGCTCCTTGCAGAATGCACATTGGTTCTTTGTTAATTGGTGGCGGCCTCTAGACTTTGACCTCCCTCTGTTACCACCTTTCGGATATGGGCTTTTACCTCTCGTCGACAAGGCCTCTCCTGAAGTACTAGCGTGGGAAGTCTCCTTGTCCTTCCTCTTCAAATCGTAATTGGTCAAAGCGTTAGTCACTTCACTATAGCTGATAGAAGATCTCCCCTTCAACAAAGTGAGCACGAAGGTATCATACTCCTCATCCGGTAAGGAGCCCAACAAAATAATCGCCTTGTACTCATCCGATATCTTCTCATCAACATTCGCCAAGTCCGACAACAACTTAGTATAGTTGTTCATATGAGCCGCTAGCGAGGTGCCTCTAGACATCTGAAATCTGAAGAGTCTTCGCAGCAAGTGTAACCTGTTCTCAACACTCTTTGTGAGATACTTATTGTTGAGAATTTCCCACATCTTCATTGCAGACGTCACCCCAATCACATCATATTTCAGTTCCTGTTCCAAACAGGACCTGATCACCCCACACGCGTTCCTATTCATCTTATCCCATACCGCCTCTTCATATTTAGGTGGCCTCTCGTGGACCATGATGGTCTCTTTCAAATTCTGAGCATTGAGCGCATCCTGTACGTCGCTCATCCACAAACCAAAGTTGATTTTGCCGTCATACTTCACCACACTAATCTTAGAGTTCTGAAAACCAACTTGTATTGTACTCGCCATCGATTTGCTGCTTTCACCTTCTTCTCCCATTGCAAACTAACTCCAAATTGTAGAGAAAAAACAAATTTAATAAAAATTAGGAACCACCCAACTGAACCCTAGATCGGATTCCAAATAGATCTCCTATCCACACGAGGAAAGCAAAATCTCCAACAACAACTCCTAATGCTATCTCCACCGAAGCCTAGAACTCCAAGAACCAAGCTTCACACAAGAATCTTTCTCCACCAAAAAATCCTAGATCTGAAATTTGGGCTCTGATACCACTTGTTGCGCGCAGCGAAAATTTCGGCAACACTCCGACAGCACAACAAGAGAGTCAGGTCGCAATAAGAATTCTTGTTTCTCAAAGGGAACAAGAATCTGAAGCTTAATATCCCATCAAAGTGGGATATTAGCTCTTCCTCTCGTCAGCTCTAGGACTGCGCGTCGAGGGAACCTAAAAGCTATTACAGATCACACAAATAGCAGTACAACCAAAAATTGCCTACATCCACGGGGCAAGGAGGGGGAGATCTACTACTAGAGGGAGAGAATACAAATAGGGTTTACAATCACTCAATCTAAACCCTCACACAATCTCTCAAATCCCTCACACAGATATCTCTCTGAAAACAACTGCACAAAATCTTCACAAAAGGCGGCTGACTTTTCTCCTTGCACAGCAATTTTCTTCTCTGCCTTTGCACGCGATTTTCTCCTGCAGCCGCCAAACGAATTCGCGCACATGCAGCCTTGCTCTCACGCACCTGTAGCCGCAAGACTATTCCCTCTGCCTTCCTTCGCACAAAAAACCCTAAAAAGAAAACAAGTTAATATATATTGTGATTTGATTTCGGGTGGGCTTTGATGTTCACGCTCTCCGCTCCGCGTAAACTTCCGCGTGAGCTTCAATCACGTGGTAGTGGCCACGTGCTTCACAAAACCTACTTCATTAACAACTAATGCCATGTTTGGATTGCGTACTTGTTTTATCCCGGATTAAATTAACTCACTATAGTCCTAGGATATAATAAAGACTATATAGTGAGTTTTTAATAATTTGTTTGGTTCAATTCAGAATTAACACTTGCAGTACCTATATAGGTACTGCAAGTGTTAATTCTGAATTGAACCAAACAAATTATTAAAAACTCACTATATATGTCATGTTTGGAAACTCATCATTATAAAGTGGTATATGATTAGAATATAATAGCAAATGTCCATAATGTCATTTCCTTGCAATCTTATGTAATTAAATATATCTATTTATCCCATCATAACCAAATTCTAATATTGAACTATTTCTTCTGCAATTTTTAGAAACTACATAAACCATCAAACATCTTTTACATCTCTCACCCCTATTGAAGCCACTAGTGCAAATGGTACTAAATGAGGTGAATAACCACTCGGTGCTTGCTAAATATATTGCGCTATAATTAACCATCAAATTAGATGCATAATATAGCACAATGAACACGTTAAAAAGCTTAAGTGGGTACATGCATTTCAAGAGATGCTTGCAGTGGAACAGTGTCTGGAATTTTTGTCACTGGAATGGTGCTTCGTTGTTTTTCTTTTGTTAGATGATGTCAAAAGAAAGTGTGAGGGAGATAATTAGAGAAGGTAATCCTAGACAATTTTTAGGAAAGTCAAGAGGTAATGAGGTCTTTTTGTATCTAATCCCAAGTATAGTCCCGGACTATACTAACACCCTCCTTCCCCACTTTGTTTAGTCCGAAATCTCTGGACTACTTTAGTTTAAAGGATAAAATGTTATTAACTCAAGATAGTACCCAACCCAAACATGACCTTAGGAGTATATACTTTCATGATGTTGCATCTATTATTTTATTTAAGTTTTTTTTGAGGAAAAAGAGGACCTTAGCTCATATTATTATCAGAGTAAAAGAACATAATACAAAAGATGTTCAATGGAAATAACTTGATAATGAGAGGTAAACAAGTAGACCAAAAAGAAAGAGTTACCTTGAAAATGTGGAATGCTGAAAACTGAATGTTTTTGCTTGAATCCTACAAAATTATGATTCTCTTGTTAGAGGGTAAAAGAGGAAACAGAAAAAAAAAACGACGGCAGTGTATCATAAGAACTCAAGTTTATTCTGATGTGTACACCCTATAGAAAAAAATGATCATAAGTAAGCAAAGTTAGGTCAATGAAATCAAAAGAAAACACTACCTTCAACAAAGCAATCATAGTCTTCAAGTATCGAACTTCTAAGATATAACGCTTCATTATTTGTGAATTTTGAGGCTCCAAAAGAAAATCCGAAAGAAACTAAAATATATCATCCCGTTATCAGTCCATACTTCAAAACATGCTGAGTCAAACTCAATAAAAATGTTCATCATTAAGTGCCAAACCTTCAATGATTGCCTTCTTGTCACATAATTTGGAGAAGCCAATAGTCTGTCATAGTTCTCAAAGAACTGGAACAAAATTCTAGAATCAGATTGAGCTGAATGAGACAAGTTGCCAAAATAATAGACAGAAATTTCATGTCATAAGCTTGTCTATAAGCTTACCACTTCGTAATGTACACTCAAATACTGTGATACTGCTGTCTCATGTTTAGTAAGCAACTCCTACCAAATGTTTAGCTCAGAGTATAAGGGAAAAAACAATGAGTTGGACATATTTCAAAACAATCATATCACACATAAAGGGTGAAACTAACCTTGAAGGTAGCAAGGGCATCAGAAGCAATATCAAAGTTTGGTAATTCAACATACTTGAAGAACAACTCAAAGCTTCTTGATTCCAATACGTATCTCAAATAGCACTACAAAATCAAAATGTGTGAAGAAATAAAACCGATTTGTCGCAAGATGATGCTAACTATACCTCTGGACAAAGAAATAAGACAGAGCTGTTATTCAGTTTGTGATCGTTCATGAGTTCTACATTACTTTAAAACTATTATTCGTTTGACTTTCTTTTTTTGTTGCCACATCCACCATGACAAAAAAGAAAAGAAAAGTAAAAAAATATAAATAATAGGTCCTCTCTGGTTCTAATTATTTAGCCTCATAGTGATACTTATGGAAACATTTGTATCTTCACAATCAGGTTTACAGTTCATTAATTATATGATTTGTTAAGCCACAAAACCATAGATAAGAGATCATGATCATCAAGCTATCTAATGTATATTCACACATATTAACAGTTCAGATTTAGAATAAGATAAAAAAGAACATCATATGAGAACATGAAAAGTTAACTTCAATAAAAGAGTTAAAAGACCTTACTTTGCAAGTGATGGATATTTGATGCATTCCCTCAACATACTACCACAATTGAGAGCAATCTCCTTGTTATTATAATTGTTATAGAACATATTATTAGCTGAATCAAGGTTCATTAGACAATAAAGAAAAGATCCAGATGAAAAGTAATACTTAAATATTTTAATAGAAGTTTAAATTCTGGTATCTTTCCTGTTCAAGTCAAACTCCGAGTAAAAAAGGGTCTTACAAAATTTTAACTTCTCTGAAGTGCTCGGAGTATGTATGATAAAAGATTTGTTGGTGGTATTTTATGGCTCTATATTAGTATACGTAAGATCAAAGTGCAAGAGCATAACAAAAACTTGGCAATTATTAGTTTAAACCACTTATTATATACAAGAAAACACATGAACAAAAAGGAAGGAAAAAAAAGCATGAGGCTGTGTGCAGTCAACACTGGAAACAGATAAGCTTTAAAGAAACTGGTTCAATATTGTAAATAGAATAAAAGGTAGCAGGACCTAAATAAAACTTGCTACGGTAATACTTTAACGGACCTAAATGGGATAGAGAAGTCTTAATTATGCTTGAAAGTTTTACACCAAGGGGTTGCCATACTGTAGAACCATTTATAACAATCTATCATCTAAGCAAATGATGAGCATTCTCTGTAAATCTTATTGCATATAACTTGTTGTGAAGTTTAGTACAATGTTGGAATCAAAAAATGATTTAAGATAACATGATATGACTACTATAAAATCATAGATTTCTAGTTTCCGCATGACTGTGCATGGGATAAAGAAAGAAAAAGGGAAATTTTTTAAAATAGCCCACTTTTGCTAAATATTTAGCAAAATAGACCACTTTGCTAAATATTTAGCAAAATAGACCTCTTTTTGGCCAATAGGTCAAAAAGAGGTCGATTTTGAAAAACAAGGCTCAGACGACATACGAAACTAGTAGTCCCGTATGTTTAGAGCCAACTTAATCAGTGCTTAGTGGACTCAGAAAACATATGGGACTACTAGTCTCGTATGTCGTCTGAGTGCATTACCAAAACGTACGGGACTAGTAGTCCCGTACATTTTGCAGAGACATTTCGCCTATGCCCAGCAAATCCACGGGACTAGTAGTCCCATGGATTTGCTGGGCAGAGCCAAAACATGCACAAAACATGCACATGCCTCATTTATCGATATACGACCAAAATTTTCACCAAAAATATATCATTTATAGTGTATACTTTGATAAAAGTTATAAAATTACAACATCACAACACAAATGTTAAAAATACACAACATCACCACACAAATCTTATGTAATCAATAACATCACAACACAAATCCGACGAAATACACATCACATCCAAAATCTGACAAAAATATACATCACAAATCCATACGATAATATATATCAGTCTAAGCTAAACAAATCAAAATATATCAAGTCTACCCATACGATAATATTTAGTTTAAGCTAAACAATTCAAATGTCAATAAATCCATACGACAATATTTATCTTAGTGGAAAAACTAACAAATAAAAAATCCACCCCTCCCCCGTTGTCTCTCTTCGCACTCGTTAAGATCGTCGACGTCCTCCTTCGACTTGAGCTTGTATATGCTCACTCTCCGGTTGTGTGTTGGGCTATGACGGACCGGGTTGCTGTGACGGACCAGCTTCATCGTCGTGTGTGTAATGTCTACCACGTCTACGTCGGCGTGCATATAGAGTATCTTCAAGATGCACCTGCTCACGACCTTCATGCTGATCCTCATGAGTTTGTTGAAAAGCTCTACGAACCCTCGCCACTATCTAATGCAATATCGATACGTGTACTGAATCTCATGTGGCGGTAGCTATGCCCTCATTTGCAATCCCCTCGACCTCGTCCATAGCATCTATCTACAATTACATTGTAATATTGATATAAGAAACCAAAAGCTAACAAGAGATTGAACATTCTATTATAATTTTCGCAATTTATCCACTCATCATTTTGAAACTCTTCTGGCAATGGCTCTTCAGACTCTACATAGTCATTATTTACGCAATATTCACTCATCCAACGTACGTCATCATTGGTCTCTCCAATTGCACACTGCATACTATCAAGATGTTCCTCCTCTTCAGCATCTACATCCTTATTCTCATCCTCATCATCTTCTATTATAGAACCAACCGGTAAATCAACTGAAACATGACCCGACAAGTTGTGGAACACGTCATTTGATATTGCACCCGAGTCATTTTTTAAGCGCAAGGCACTTTGAGATAACGAGATTTGATTTTCAAGCATGCGGGAGAACTCTCCGCGAGCATATGAAACTTCAGCAACCCCAGACATTGGAATATTTTCAATGAACAACTCGATTGAGATTTGTTTCTCCGCAAGTTGTATTATGTCATTCAATTCTTCATCATTAGTGATCTCTACAGTAACTGTTCTTGATCATTTATTGGACAATTACAGAAGACTTTAATGGCATTTTTGAAGAGATTAATTCCAGTAACTCTGTATATTTGCGCCATCATTCTATCAAAATTATAATTTCTAGACAACATGAACATTTTCCTAGAGCCTCCATTGTATATAGGCATATTATTCATTCCAACACTCAGTTTTCTATTGAATAAACAAATAATTGGTATTCCATTCGCCATTTTAACTGAAGAATTAAAATTCATCATATAAAAATTAGATTTTTTCTATATATTTAATCATAATTACATAATTCTTCTAGATATACAATATTAACTAAATAATATAGAGAAATTTATGAAAAATATAAAATATATACCTTGATGAAATTTCGGATCTCGTCGGCCTCATAGAGAATAGACGGCGTCAGCGTCAGATCTGAGGAAGGAATAGGTGAGTTGGGTTTGGGAGAAAGAGATCATGATTGTTGGGTAGGGTTTGGGAATTGTATGGAGGTCGGGTTTGAGATGTTGATCGGCTTGGGAGAGAGTGAGATAAGGTTTGGGAGAGAGGGAGATCAAGAGCTCGGGAAAGAGAGAGGGGGAGATCGGGAGTCGGGAGAGAGAACGGGAGATCACGAGAGAAAGAGAGGGAAGCGGATGTGCCCTAATTTGGGGTGCAGCTGGCTTATGTAGTCTGCGATTCTACGGGACTACTAGTCCCGTAGAATTGCGGAGCCCACTTATTTAAGACACAAAATCCACGGGACTACTAGCCCCGTGGATTTGCTGGGCACATGCGAAATGTCTCTGCAAAATGTACGGGACTACTAGTCCCGTACGTTTTGGTAATGCACTCAGACGACATACGGGACTAGTAGTCCCGTATGTTTTCTGAGTCCACTAAGCACTAATTAAGTTGGCTCTAAACATGCGGGACTACTAGTCCCGTATGTCGTCTGAGCCTTGTTTTTCAAAATCGACATCTTTTTGGCCTATTGGCCAAAAAGATGTCTATTTTGCTAAATATTTAGCAAAGTGGTCTATTTTGCTAAATATTTAGCAAAAGTGGGCTATTTTAAAAAATTTCCCAAAGAAAAAACATGCAAAAAACTAATGTTGTGTATGAATGTTGACTTACCAAAATATAAGGAAGTCCAAAAGTTCCAAATGTTTCTCGATATAATCAACGCAACAAAAGCTAGAGCCAACTTGTTGCCTCAACAGAATTCCCCAGCAGTGGGCTAAATCTTTTCTAGTCTGTTAAGAATGCCTCAATAAACTTTAGCATTAGAGAAACAAATTTTTTTGATAGATATAAGGTAAACTTACGTCCCAACCCAAGCTTGGCAACTTCTGGACGAAAAGAGGAAGAACATCCTCTTTGCAAATTTCAATGGCTATTTGAGTAACCTGGTCTTGATTTGGTTCAGCTTCTCCATATTCTCAGAGCATTCGCTTCATTGATACAATATTCTTTCAACTTCTTCTAGAGCCTAATATGAAAATAATGCATAAATTAAAAGGATAAATTAAGTAAAGTTGCATCTAGTAACATCCTTATACTACTAGACTACTATCTCTCTCACTCCCCCCATCCTTATCTGGTATGAATTTACTAGGTTTTTATTTCACGGGCATGATTTCAGGTACATCTCCCCTTCTCAACAGGATAATTGGGTTACTCCTGCCTTATTCTATGTGAATGCTTTCATTTAATATCCAATTTACATTGATTTTGAAGGATTATTGTAATAAAAAATTTTTATTCATATGGAGAATTATTTACAATCTATCTTCATAGTTCTCCTATTGGTGCTACAAATTTCTTAATGGTTTGTGACTGGAATCCTAATCTTTCTTCCAAACAATGAATATTTAAATCTCAGCTATAAGTTTAGTTGGGTCTATTTAACAAATTATTTTCTCTATTTGCAGGGCTTTTTAGAGATTTGAGACTGATTAATTTTGTGTAAGTCCTTGAAGGCATCATATTTCTCTCTACACTGGTAATAGTCCAAAGTATTTCTGTATATGTAGCATAACTGGTAACTTCATGTGGTAGGAACTACATTTTTTTCTCTTTGCATTGGCTTGAAATAGGCATGACACTGCCGTGGGAATTATTGTGATTCATCTTATTGATTTCGTTGTGCTATGTGCAATGATAACAAGCTGTATAGCAAATATGTGAAGAATTGTTAAGACTTAAGTGGAATAGAATATTGATTCGAATTATTGTTAGTTGAATTTTCTTTTTTCCCCTCAGTCAGAAAACTTATAGTTCCACCCTTATCATTAGGCACTATGTTCACACTTTGGTGGGGCTAGCTTTATGCATATTTATAGTTTTATATTATATTAGTATTATCCACGGAGATAATACCTATCTTATTTATCATTAAACAAGTCATTGTAGCTTTCCTGTGTCCTATTATACACCACTTAATCTTTATGTCTCTACTCTTTTTCCTCCCCCATCGACGCACATATCACTTTCTCGAATTATGTGAATTGCACAGGGAACATATTACTAGTATATGCAGAGTTTGAATCTTAACTAGCAAATAGAAAGTACGGCCACAACTGATACGCAAAGAACAAAATGCACGTCAGTGCTGATAATTATATTACTATTAACTGCTCAAACAGCATCGTGTTGGAATAAGCTGTAATTATGACTATATTTTTAGGAAAAAGCTAATAAAATCAAATTGTGTAATAACAGTGTCGATTATAAACCAATAGCCCTCAGTTTGTAACATGAAGAATAGATAGGTACATTTTGCAACCACCTCTCCTCAGTGTGCCTCATGTGTTGGTTAGCTGCATCGCATGATTGCTTACGACCATGTAACTGGTTAATCAAATATATAGATAGTAAGCATATTCTTTTATCAAATTTACCAAAATAATGACTAGACAACCGTATAAATTATATTGTGTAAAATTACAGTCAATAAAAAGCGTAACTTTTTGGGGGCCCAAATATGCTTGTCAAGACGCATTAACCTGATTCTCAAATAAATAAAAGGGTGCTTTCTTACTCAGTAAAGTGTTTTGTTACCAAATTTGTTCTTGATGACATCATTAGAGCCGTGCTTCACAATTTCAATAGATTGTAAATTACAAATTTAGGCTCGAGCTGAACAACTGCTGTGGAAAAATACTAAAATCACAAACTAATTGAGCTCTTCATATGGGACCGGAAAGCGTTATCTGACGACTCTGGCAATAACGCCAACGAGTCATTTTGATTCCCCCATCAACTTCATATGAAATTGGGCAATCAAGGTTTATTAAAATTCAACCTTTTATTTAACTGAATTAGATACTCTCAATCTACTTCATATATCAAAAGCACATACGAACACATCAAACCCAATCCAAGTCTTTGTCAAGAAACCAATCTCTAAACCTATAAGTAGACAAGAGAGAAGCCAAATCTAGAACAACTGAACAAAACCCCAAATAGCAACAAAATATCAAGAACCTATGTCCAAATTCCACGTAAACACATAAAAATAAACAAATTTTTGCATAAAAGCATACTCTAGCAATAATGTCAACATGCCGTTTTGATTCAGCTTTATAAACGGTTAATGCATGTTATTACTCTAGAAATAATATCAATGTGCCATTTTGATTCCCCCTCATCTTCATATGAAATTAATCAATCAAGGCTCAGTAGTTAGATAAATTCTACATCAATCTCAACTAAACTTAGCAAAATACATACAAACACGTCAAAGCACAATCCAATTTTTGTTCAAGAACCGATCTCTAACCCTACAATCAGACCAAACAGAAGCCAAACCTAGCGCAACTGACAAATACCCGTTTCAAAAAACCTCAAATAACGGAAAAATATCAAGAACCACCCATGTCCAAATTCCCACGTCTATGCATTAAAAAAAAAAATACATAAAAAGGCTCTAACCTCGGTGAAGTTCCTAGTGTCGAGGGCGAGCAGGCTGTCCTTGATTGCCCTTGCGAGCTCTGAGGGTACAGATCGAGGGCGAGAGGGCTTGAAGAAGGAGAAGGACATGATGATGATTGATAAAAAATAAAAAAAAAATGACGATTTTATTTGGTTTTGTTCGATCGCACGAGGGGTCAACCGAAAGAATGTGCCCATTGTGGCATAATTGCACATTGGTACCCCAAAGCTTCAGCTATTATGAACTTGGACAAATTTTCTAAACCAACCTATTTGGACTTTTATTCCCAAAAAACGACCCCATTCAAAAATAATTGTAAAAACCGACCTGGTTTCAGCCTCAGCGCTGAAACCAGGTCGGTTTTTGAAAAAAACTCTCCGAAACTTCACGGGAGTTGAACTCCCGTGAAGTTTCGTAGTTCAAAAAACTTCACGGGAGTTCAACTCCCGTGAAGTTTCGGAGAGTTTTTTTCAAAAACCGACCTGGTTTCAGCGCTGAGGCTGAAACCAGGTCGGTTTCTCTAAATAAATGTGAAACGGGTCTTTTTTTGAGAATAAAAGTCCAAATAGGTTGGTTTTGAAAATTTGTCCTTATGAACTTTGATATTGCAAAGTTTATTTATTTTTACTCATTCTGTACGCTAATGTTTTTTTTTCGAGGAACATGAAAACAGCATTAAAATGCGAACCATTTTTTATTGTTTAAATTTGTCGATTTCTTTATCTCAAAAGCAAAACCAGATCCTAAGCATCAAGCGGTAACAGCATATATTGATACAGTGTTTAATGCCTATATGAATAATGGTTTTGCTGTATATATGGATTTGTATCCTCTTATATTCCATTTTTGGGAAAAACTTAGAATAGTCCAATGTCAGTGCACGAATCATAAAATCAGTTGAGTTTTGTAATTAAATATTAATATTGGATGTTTTTATAAAATGTGTCCGTTTGAAAACTTTGAATAACTGAAGACAGCTTTTTTTTTAGCGTTGAGAATCCCTTAAACCAAGTGCAATGACAAGGCAACTCAAAAATTATTACATCCAATAGCAAGTCAAATTAAAAGACAAATGAAAAAATTGGAGAGAGAAAGACAATAGAAGGCAAATTTTGCCTTTGTGTTAAATTTCTTGTTGGGCCCCGCGTGTCATAAAGTTTTTACAATTATTCTCACCTTGTTTTTAAATGACTGTTTTGATCAATAATTACTCGAAATTAATTTTTTATTTTTTCACCACTATTTATTATTTTTCAAGGTCTATTAATAGAGCTTGGGTTTGTGTTATTTGGACACCAAAATAAAACTTAATTTTTTACTTAATTATCATGATTGAGTGATGTGGAGGAAAGATAAAGTGAAAAACTTTTTGAAAAATTAGTTGTCGTGGAATTGAAAGGCAATTGAAAAAGACAAGTGATGTGGAGGGAGAATAAAGTGAGGTGGAAGGAGAGAGAAAGACAATTTTTGCCTTGCCATTGAAGATGGTCTGGCGCACTCCATTAGCAGGATTTCAGCGATAGTAAAAGTACATGTCTTTTTTCGGTTAATTGTAAACAGACCCTCTATCATAACATTAAATTGCAAATAGACTCCTCTATTTTTATAAATAGACCCAGCCCTAAACTTTTTTCACTCTTAATTAAAATTGTTTAAAAAAATTTTAAGAAGACGGGTAAAACCTCTACACTCTTGTTGGTGAGGAAAAATTCTCAAATGACATTTTTTTATTGAATTTTAAAGGAGCCAAAAAACTTCACTAAAAGGGCCGCAAATAAAACTTCAAGGAGGCTATTTAATATAGGCTGATACTACAGGGCTGTTCGCAATTAGCTCTTTACCCCCGCCCCTCCTTTTGGTTTTCTTTTTTTCTTTTTTTTCCCTCTACTTTTTGGGTGGCAGGTGGTGGGGTTTTGGGCTGGTTTGTGCAAAATAGCAGTGAGTAATCAACCCTTTCAACTCTTGAGAACTCTGATGCAGCAACGGCCATGATTTCGTGCTGGCAAGTTTCAGGGATCGGATTGTAACATTTCACAATGACATTAACATGCTCTGTTCCATGATTTCGCAGAGGCCAGATTATCTCAAAGCAACAAAGCTTTACATAAAGAAATGTACAGAAACCAAGATTAGGACAACCGATGAAAAAGCACCAAACTTGATTACGTGCAAGTTTCACTAGAGCAGATGCTTGCGAAGCACTGGAGTGAATTCAGTCAGCCTCTCAATGTTGCTGCACAAATCACGTACTCTGCATGCTAGCCTGCAACCACGGTGTTAAGACAAAAGGTCAATGTCGATCAAGCTAGGGTGGCTAAAAGATGTTTTGTTTCAAAGTATTGTTAACTGCACATAAACCCCCGTAGTTTCATTGCTTGAACTTACTACCCTTGGTAGTTTCGTTGTTACAGATAGACCCCCTAGGATAAATCTTTTTCTCTTTTACCCTCAGATAGACTCGCTATTTTCACGCAGATGCAATATCTGCAACAATGAAACTATAGGGCTAGTAAGTGCAAAACAGCAACACCACAGGAGGTTTATGTGCAATTAACCCTAAGTTCAATTTCAAAAAGCATAAACTTTCAGAAACCAAGTTTTTGGTACTGTGTCGCTTGAAAAATTTGCTGATTACATAGGGAAATGGTATTATGAGAAATATATCACATAGTTAAGTGTAGGAAATTTTGAGAAGCATAGTACCTCGGAATTAGGATGGACAACTAATCAACTTCTCCCAATCAACCTGGTTTGGTCACTGTATAGCAGGCAGAGATCACACCAGAAGGTAAAGAAACAGGCATACAATACAAAAGAGAAGAAATAGGCAAATATCTACCGTTCTGGAAGATGGGGTGTGCCCCGGTGAAGGAGCAACACATGCTGGACTCCGCTCCATCGTGAAGTCAGGGCATGCATGCAGCTCAGTGCTTTTTCCGGAGCCTTGAAATGCATATCTATACACAGGTAATTTTTCTAATGCCACTGGGGAAGTCTTGGAGCTTATTTCACTTGTTTCCTCAGTCATCGCATAATCTGACTAATAAGATTTTTTTTTTCAAAGGCGAGTAATCAACCAGCCGAAGAACAATGTAAAAGCTTAATTGCACATATACCCCCTGTAGTATTGCTGTTTTGAACTGATCATGCCTGTAGTTTCATCATTGCAGATAGACCATGCAGGTTAAAAATTTTGACTCTTCTGCCCTTGGAGAAACTTAGCAGATATTGCCCCTGGGCAAAATTAGTGAGTCTATCTGAGGGAAAAAGAGTCAGAAAAATTTAACCCAAAGGGTCTTTGCAACAAAGGAACTACAGGGTCAGTAAGTTAGAAACAATGATAACTACAGGGGGTCTATGCGCGATGAACTCTAATGTAAATATCATGTAACTGACCAGGAATTAAGGAAATTGATCATACATTTCCCATATATTTGATGTGCACAACAATAAGTGTAATGTCATCAGTCCTACTCTCATGTTCTAACCACGTCTTGTATGATTCTGCAGCTATTGCCGCACAGGCATCACGGGGGTCCTTGAAGCCGGCAACCTGCAGTATAGAGATGAACCTCAACAAGGAATCTAATACGCAGATAAGCATGCAATAACTCTGAGGCGATAAAATATATCCATCAAGTTTGTTATGTACTTCAGAAAAGAAATAGTGTGTAGCGAGAGGCCTAGTTGCTGAATGGAAGGACGTGTTATGTTTGATATACAAGGGCAGCCGATATAAGGCTTTCCCCTTCAACAGTTTTATCACATTTATGTCATCCACAAAACAGATATTAAATCTTTAAATATAAACCTGTCAAGAGGTTCAACAATAATAGCCACTCTAAAAAAAATTCTAATATCTATCTTGATAGTTTAGCTGAATCAGTGTCTCAGAAGACATTGGATGCTATGGGACACTACACCCAGCGCCCAGACGCCAAAGCAGGCGCCAAGGCAGCGCCTAGATGGACTAGTGTTACTAATATTAAGTATGAAATTACATATTACAGTAAGAATATTAAATTTCTTTTGATAATAATTGAAAGAAATGATTAACAAATAAAAGTGTTAAATTTGCATCATGACTCGCTATCATATTTATCCCTTTGACCAGCATTTATGTTTATGCACACCGAGAAATCTAGTGAAGACAAGGACTTCTTTACAAGAAGTGAACAAAGCTATTGCTAAAACTTACTTGCAAAACTACTGGAAATAGCTAGTAAAATTTCAACCATAGTTATCTCTCTGGCATCAAATAATTCTCATCACACCCAAGTTAGGAGAACCAGAAATGAGAAGAAAAATAACTTATACTTCCTGTCTAGTTCTATAACTATCCTCATAAAACCTTCTTTCGAGCACACAACAACATAGATAACAGCAAAAGGAAAGATAAAGCGTTCTTCAGCTTCTTGAGTTGATAGCAATACAACCTCTTCTTTCCACCTTTTAGCATATTGGAATACAAATCTATCATTGCATTGTTGAGTTTACAAGACATACACACAATTAATAGCTTTTCAAATATCTATTGGAAAACTCGTGTAATATAAAATATTAAGCCTAAACATTGTACTCTGGCATCCTCATACTCATATTCCTAACTCCAACAGAGCCTCATGCAAAGATTAAAGTAATGGTTGAGGTTGTCAAAGTATATATGAAGGAAACAAGCTATTCACTATAAATATTTTTAAACCAAACATCAGCATAAAGTTATAACTTAAGACTTACGACTCCGAAATCTAATGAGAAAAATTCCCATCTAGACAGAGACCCACAATTGATGCCTTCCTTTAATCAGAGAAAGTATAAGATCCTAAACCTTTGCCAACAGACAATCATCTTTCAGAAGATTTCTTCCGATAGGAACACTCTTCTACCAAAAAAAAATAACCACATACTATCTAATCTTAATTGAGAGGCCTTATCTCTCCCTGTACTATCACAAAAGAACTTCTCAAAGTATATAGAACATAATGTGTCCGAGAAAAAGTGAACATCCTATCCAAGGGTCAATATCATTTTCCTCAATATTAAACTTCCTCTTAATGTTCCTCACCTTTAAACATGTAGCAAGTTTCAAACTTCTCTAGAGAGGGAGGGAGGAATTTAGTCTTATGAAGGTGTAGAGTGTTTCTGCCTGCATTCTTTGGGAATTCTTAAAAGTTGTACGCAATCAGAGTATCATATAGAGATCTAAAATGATGCAACAAACAGAAGAAAGAGGATTACTTTATGTTTTTGGACTCAAGTATCTAGACTTGGTAAAACTTGAAGTGGGCTATTGGATTCACTTATGGTCATTGACATCTAGAAGAGGTAATATGATTTGTTTTCCACTGCCAGTGGATTGAGGAACAGCTTCATGGCTTGACTCAATCATAGAGACGTACATCTAAAAAGAGGCAGTGAAAACAAGTGAAATAACTCTTGAATAGCCCTTGCAGCAGCATATTCCTTCTACCCTCTCCTTCTCACTGTCGTAAGTTTATGATTCGATAGTGCTTATGTGCTATGGTACAACTAAACTCCTCAAATTCATTCAAAATGAAACCACATAAAACTCAAAGCTTTTAATCTTATCTAGTAGCACTATTGCAAAATTTTATATACTGTAACGTAATATCCGTGAGGGCAGATGAAGGACCTTTTTTTCTTTTCAGTTATAGCCAAAGTTGACGAAATGATCATCCGCAAACTATCCATCAGCCAGACATGCATTAAATTGCCATCTCTCTGTTTTTTCACTTAAAAAGAGCAACCAGAATAAATCTACAAAATGAATAATATAAAACCTGTGACACCCCCACTTTAGTCCCATATGGACTAGTGTGAAGAATTGTTAGTGGTTTAAATAGAAAAAAAGCCCAAGGCCCATGAACAACTAGTGCTAGCATTTTGACAGTAGACTTTACCCAACATCAAGTTACTTTTGTTGGGTTCCATGGCTTACACACGCCAACGGGCCCAGGGCCCAGGTGTGACAAATGGTATCAGAGCCGGGTGGGAGCCAGAGCCCGTAGGAGACACCTCTAGAGTCCACATCGTCTAGCAAGTGACACTGGGATGTGCTAATTATCATGTCGTAACGACGAGGAGGTCGTCTTTGTAAGGTGAGGTGATTGTAACACCTCCATTTTAGTCTCACGTGGACTAGTATGAAGAATTGTTAGTGGTTGAAATAGAGAAAAGCCCAAGGCCTAAGAACAACTAGTGCTAGCATTTTGACAGTAAACTTTAGCCAACATCGAGTTGCTCTCGCTGGGTTCCAAGGCTTGCACGCGCCAATGGGCTCAGGGACCGGGCGTGACAAAACCAACCATGAATTATTTCTCACCATATCAGCAAGAACTAAGATACCCCATCAATGTTCACCACAAAAACCATAAAGTAACTCTTTTCCCTGTTGCTTGATGCATCATCCTAAATATCTCTTGCAACTACCAATCACCAGACATCTAAAAAAAGCTTATATAGTAAGCATGTGTAAAGCGACAAGCTTAGAAATTCTATGCCCTCTTACGACTTTTCCATCGCCAAAGCACCACAGACTCTCTTTCTATACCCTGACATTATGCCCAAAGAATAGGACTAGTTCTACTAAAAAGTAAACTAATTATATACAAATAAGACTATAGTAGTTAGCGCCAAGAAAGTTGGTCCTCATATTGGAAAGATGATATGGTGCCCATCATCATCATTGTCACCATAATATAAGCTTAAAGGTTGGCCTATAAAGAATATGACCCAACTAGAAATATTTGTAGCGAAAAGAAAACTTTAGCAAAAATATAATATTGTGCTAATGCAACTCTGCATAAACCTAGTGAAACTAAATCCTTTGGGAACAAAAACATCTCAATTGTGTTCACATCAACAACAAAAAACAAAGGCCGAAATTTTCAGGGTAGATATTCTTCCATTCAATTTTATCAAGACTCATCTCCCACGTTACTTCCCAAAAACTTCTTGTATGTCTACGTCTGTAATCCAAATTAATCACGAAAATCAAAATTAAACACAATATTAAACAGCTCACCATATTAACCACGGTCTGGCTCGACAAGAACTCGTACACCCCATCACTAGCCACCACGAAAAACAGATGCTCCGGCGTAATCTTAACCTCCTTCACCTCCGGCACCGCACCAACGCTCCTCGTAAACGCCGTCCCCGGGTACAACCCGCTCTGCACCCAAAGCCTCGGCGGATCCCCCTCGTCGTCCTCCTCCGCCCCCCAGCTCTGCACCTCTGGGTCCTTCACCCCCTCCACCTGGTCCACGCTCAGCACCCGGGCCCCACACCCCCGGACCCTCTCGTACTCGTCTTTTCTAAACGGCGTCTGGTCAGAGGACAGGTCCTCGGCGAGCACGCAGTTTCGCTCCGCGTTCCGGACTCCGGCGACGGCTCTCGAGTCTCCCACATTGGCAGACTGTAGAGGAGGCGCCGGCAGACGAGGACGCGCGACCGGCGGTGGTGCCGGACATGAAGTCGTCGATGTCGGAGGAGCGGAGGAGGGGTTTTGGCGGCCCTCGAAACGCCTCGAACGAACGACTTTCTAGGGTTGTCGGCGCTAATGCTTGGATCATTCGACAGGACTCCGAGCTTAGGGCTCCCTTGACGAAACTCGCGCATTCGCTCCAGAACTGGGCCGTTGGCCATCAAGAACGGCGAAGAGCGGTGAAGGTAGGTTTGACTGGGCCAGTACGGTCTCGATCAAAGACGCGTCTTGGTTTGGCGATTGGGGGAATCAGGGGTAGTGGCCGGCCCGTTGGGGTTAGGAGGAGTAGCAGAAGGGTTAGGTTGGCGGCGGGCGACGGAGGGGAGCCGACTGCGTGCCGGGAGGAGGTGGAACGTTGCTGGGGATCGGGTTCGCCGGCGATGTCGGCGTCGGAGCTGGGGACTGGAGTTGCAGCACACCGCCGTATGCGGCCCCCGGCGGACGCGAACCCGAGGCAAAAGTTGCCTATTGGTGTGCAATCCCCATTTGAATGTTGAATTTTTGGTTGATTGTGGCTTTTTTTTATTATTATTTGAGGCTAAGTTTTTGGGGGAATTTGATACTTTGAGTAGTGATGAGAACGGAGACAGAGGACGGAAGGAGGAGGAAAGCAAGGAAGGAATCGACTATTTTTTTTTTTTTTTTAACTTCACAAAACCCCCTTGATTTTGGAGTTTTCTCCGACATCTCTTTTGAGTTCTTTCAGATATTAGCCCCTCATATCTTCAATAATTCCATATTTAGCTCCACAAAGGTTTGAAATTTTCTCATGAGCCCCTCAAATCTTAAGAGGTATTTCACATTGGCTCATGCCCGCCAGATTATGTTTTTGTGAACGCAAGGCTTTTGGGGGGACAGACCACCTGAGGTAGCTCGTCGTTGAGAGACTAATTTGTAAGACATAGTCCGGATACTATTTTAAAATAGTCCGGATCCACCATTTTATTCCATATTTATTTTTGTTTTTGTTTTTGTACGGTCCAGACTATTTTCAAGGAGGGACTAGGTAATCTCCACGAAGCGGAATAAATGAAACCCAGTCCACCTCCACATTTACAAACCGCGTATTAATTATTAGAAGGGATTAAGGTTTTGGGACTAAAATACTCCTTATTTTTATTGTTTTCGCCAGAATTTTTGTTTGGATCATTTTTTTTTTCCAACCTTCCTCTATGGTGGTCTTCTTTTTTCGGTAATATTATTGGGAAAATGTAGAAAAATAGATGCTTTGTCCAAGAGGAAATGACAGATTGTTATAACCATTCTTAAAAGAATAAATTAATTGCATGTGAAGAGATAAGATAAGATTAAGAGAGTGTTTGGGGAGGCTTGTTTTTTCAAGCTTTTAAGATGTGTTAATTAGCTTTTGATGGCTTTTGACTTTTATAATAAAATTTGGTTAAACATTGTTTGGATAAAATAGTAATTTGTTTGATCAAATCTAGCTTGTTTGGGTGAGCTTATAAGCTTGTTTTTCAAAAGCTAGGGTGTACCAGCTTTTAAAAATGAGACTTATAAGCTAATTTATTTGGTATTATACCAAACAAATATATATTAAAAAAAGCTAGCTTAAAAGTTAGTTTGACCAAAAAATAAGCCTCTCCAAGCACCTTATAAGAAATATAACCTTCCTCATTTAGAACATAATAAAATCCAACAAATATGGCTAGAGCTTACTGGTCAATGTTCTAATAAGTAGGTAAAATTACTGTAAGGGTGTGTTTGACAATTCCAGAAGATAATTCAGCTTGAACTAGTTTTTACTTAACTAAGATGGAGGTTGAACCATATAGAAAGTGGTCCAAAAGAGAACTGGTTTAGAGGCTAAATTTTAAACTAAAGAAAGTTAGATCCGTTGTGACCCAGTTATTGTCAAACTAAAAAATAGCTCTTGGACAAAGATTGTACTCATTAAAACTAGTCTTGTGGCGTTGCCAAACTGTAGAACCCCGTAATTTTTATATGAATATATGTGAATCATTAGTAAATAAATAATCCTTGTATGATAAATAGCTTGAGGTCTTTGATGTACATGATAACAAGTTATTTGAGATGATATGAGAGTATGGGTGTAGAGCTTTGTGCGTTGAATTTTGCAAATTAACAAATCATGCACAAAAACTGGAATTTCCCAGTTCAGTCGACACATCAGTCGACTGACAGTGTCGGTCGACACATCAGTCGACCGATACGCTGATTTTCAGTTTGTACAGGTTTCGGGTCTGTTTTGTTTTGGTTCGGGTTTGGGTCGGGTTTAGCTGTTTGTATATATCATTCTTCACCCGAAAACATCCCCACTCATGCTCAGATCAGAGAAACCCTAGCCCCCTCTCCCCTCTCTCAAACCCTAGGGTAGTTCTTGGTGATTTTGGGGCGAAATTGGAGGATTTTCGTCGGGATTTTCAGTTTGCAGCGAAAGGAATCACTCCCCCTCAGATCCAGGAGCTATTCATCACCTCAGAGGCGAGTAACATCTCGCCCAACCTTGTCCCATTTTTTTTAAACGTTTTTTCAAATGGTTTTATTGAGATCTCTTTGGCCTAAAACGTATTTTGTGTACAAAGATTGGATTTTTATTGCATATAACATGAAGATGTGCATTTTCAGTTTGATAAATAACCTACTAATGTTTGGTAAATTTAAAATCCAGATCTGAAATGTTTTATAAGAGATTTAACATGGGTTTTGTTTTGAAAAGTGTTTTTAAAGCATAAATACATATGTTTAGAGTTTTATTTATGTATTTGTACATGAAAGTTATGTTTCAGTTAGTCCATACATGTTAATATACGTATGGTTCATGCTTGGAATTGATGGGGATGTGTTTAGATAAATTTTGAGTTGAATAACAACCTGAGCAGAGTTTCTGCAGGCCATCGGTCGACTGATCAGTCGACCGACGGGCAAAATTTCCAGTCATCAGTCGACTGATCAGTCGACTGACGGGCTGGTTGTGTTTTCTCAGCTTCTCGGTCGACTGGTCAGTCGACTGGTGAGCTGAGGCTATACTGCCTGAACTTCATCAGTCGACATATGAGTCGACTGACGTCATCAGTCGACACATCAGTCGACTGATGAGCTGTTTTACAGATTCTTGATCTGTTTGAGTTGTCTTTCGGGGTCGCCTCGATAACCTGACCCTAGCTTATTATGTTAATGATTTATCTGTACATGTGGGTTGACTTTTGACATAAGTTTAGACATGTACATCGGGATGCGTGCGGGTTTAGATTTGGTGTATTTTTCCATGTATGCTAGTGATAATTACATTTCCTTCATTTATAGTCTACGTGTTGGACAATACATTATTTTGATCCATGTGTTGGATACTTACCATCTTGGTCCATGTGTTGGACATGTATTCTATTCAGTCCATGTGTTGGACCTGCATCACTTTTAGTCCATGTGTTGGACATTTTTGCCGAACCTTGAGCATGGTACACATTTGAGTTTTGGAACACGACATTTTGATACCGTTAAGACATGATAGCTACCTAGACTGGGTATGACACTTATGTAGAATACGACATGATATTTTATGACGTGGGACACCACATGATACTCTATTTATGTTCTGAGATGGGTTGTCTTCCCTTTTATTTATTTCTGTTCACGTATTAGACTCCGGGTTTGGTACTTAGGGATTTTCAATTTGGGATATAAGGTATATACATGAGGGTTTCCTTGTTTGGATTATTTCGCTCGACGTACCTATGCCCGTGTTGAAACTTCCTAAGTACTAAAGCCCATTGTTTATTTTTAGGATAATTGCTTATATATATGTATATGTTTTGTGATAACTGTATTTTCTTATACAACAAGCCCTCTCCCTTGGGGTTGGTTGTGATGTTTCTCGCTAGCGCTTTGACGCTCGTTGTCCCTCCCCCTTTCAGGTCACGAGCCAGGAGCCCGGAGAGTCGCAGGTTGATGGCGACACACTTTAGTGTTTAGCTGTCTGTTATGTTTATGTTGGAGCTCCACTATAGATTTTGTTAGACATTTGAGAGTATTGTTTTAGAAGTTGTAAAGGCTGTATGCCTTATTTCCTTCTTGTCAGATATTTGGATTTGAGACTTGTTGACCACTCCAGTTTATTTATTCAGACATTGACTATGTATTTTCATTTGTTGGATGATGAGATATTTACTTGATCACTATCATTTCATCAGCCCTTCGTGTATTATCTTTTACTTGCTTTTGTACCTACACCTGTTATTGATTCTACTAGATAGATGTTAATTGTGATGGTGAAACTTGTTGTTGCACGGTGTGGTGCATAGCAGGTTTGATATTCTTGGTTTCACCTTGGACTGCAGCATTGAGTGAACCCAGGGGCGTCACACAAACACACCCTAAGGATATGTACTACAGGAGGGGTATGGTATTAGACAAGGAATAATTATATCATGTTTGCTTGGAAAATCGGATGACAATGAAGACATAATGCAGAAGCCTTTCCTGAATGTAATTAAGTTATTTATTGAGTAACTGTGAGCGACTCGGATGGTTGGGAGTTTTCAATATGGCTCCCAAGCTTTTGGGTCCGAGTTCTATATCCAGAAAAAGAAAAAAAAAGGTTGTTTACTGATTATATATTTTGGAGAATGTGAATTAGTGAGACATGTTATGCAAACTTAATTACTACCATTGCATTTTTTTTGTATGTGTTATTAGCTGCATTCTTATGCATATTTCTCATCAAAATAAAATTATCTACGGAAATAGCATAGGTAGACTAGCGTCTGCAAAAGATGTGGTGAAAGAATTATTAGTTGTGATGTAATGTAATACAACAACACTTGACTAAAGGGCAAAATTGTCATTCTAATTGTGACATTAGTCCAGGGATCGTAATCCCCTCGAAAGCAAGCAATGATCTGGCGTTTGGACTATAGTCCAAAGATCGTAGCAACCTGTCCTGTCCTAAGATAATAAAAAAAAAATTGAATGTGGCCTTAAAGACTTAAGTGGCTTATGAGCAATTTCATAGATTTGACAGACTAATATGGAATTATTGAAGACATGATGGGCTCTTTTAGCCCCATCTTTCCTCCGGACACTCAAAAAAATCTTGTTGATGGATCACCGATAAGATTATTTCGTACCACTTTTTCACCACAAAGACGTACGTGTGGGTTCTACTAGGATACGATGGGTTCGTAGAAGTTCATGATTTGACTCGGGCGCTTGGCGGTGAGTTAGCGAGTCTGTGAGTGAGTGAGTGATTGGAGATCGATGAGACGACAGGATCTTTAAAACGGGAGGAAATTGAAGAGGCCAGCGGTTAGAGTAAGTGCAGCAAGCTCCCAGTTGGTAGTCCTAGTCAGCAAGCTCTCAAGAGCTCACAATTTTTTTGGAATAAAAAATTAAAAAAGTAAGTCTTGGGAGGCACTCATTCTTTTATGGAGCTCCAACAAGCTCCTAGTTAGGAGCTCCAACAATATCAAAAAAACCCCTCTTCTATTTTAATATTTTACCCATTACTTTTAATTATATTTAAACCTCTTGTATTTTATTTCTAACCGTTGGATACGGCCTTCGAGGGAGCGCACACGGTCTTCGAGGCAACCCACGGTCTTCGAGGGAGCGCACACGGTCTTCGAGGTAACCCGCGGTCTTCGAGGTTGGGCACGAAGTTCGAGGTATCACAAACTTTGACCGTCAACCGACTGATGCCTATAAAATTCGACGGCTTCTCTCCTCAACCCATCATCTCCCAGAATATAATGTCTAGCTCATCTAGCTCTAGCGATGATGAAATGATAGAGACGTTCTTTCTTATGGGAGTTGTTGTCGTTAAGGAAGAAGAACAAGAGAAATGTTCAACTTCAGTTCAACACAAACGACGTATCGTGCTCCATCGAAACCGACTGGAAGGCCACAATCGGTTATTCCAAGATTATTTTGCTGACGCACCAACCTATCCTCTTTATTATTTTCGTCAAAGGTTCAGAATGAGGCGATCGTTATTCCTTCGAATCCACGACGCAGTCGTCGAACATGACAAGTACTTCGTCCAAAAGAGGAATGGTGCTGGACAGTTAGGACTATCTAGTCTTCAAAAGATTACTGCAGCTATGCGGATGCTCGCATATGGAGCATCCGCTGACTCCGTTGACGACTACGTTCGGATCGGTAAAAGTACGTCGCTTGAGAGCGTGAAGAGGTTCGTTCGATCGATTATCAACATCTTTGGAGAGGAATACCTTCGTGCACCGACTAATGAAGACGTTGCACGCCTGCTCGAGGAAGGCTCACAACGAGGTTTTCCTGGTATGCTTGGGAGCATCGACTGCATGCACTGGACATGGAAGAACTGTCCAACTGCCTGGCAAGGTATGTATACTGGATATTTTCATGAACCTACAATTATTTTGGAGGCCGTAGCTAGCAAAGATCTTTGGATATGGCATGCCTTCTTTGGACTGCCGGGGTCTCACAATGACCTTAATGTTCTACATCGTTCACCGGTTTTCGCACAACTTGCGGAGTGAAGAGCTTCACCGTGCAGCTATACTGTCAATGGCCACGAGTATAATATGAGATACTATCTCACCGACGGGATTTACCCAGAGTGGTCCACATTAGTAAGGACTATTCCAGCACCTCGAGGAAACAAGCATAAGTACTTTGCTCAACAACAAGAAAGCGTAAGAAAAGATGTTGAGCGAGCTTTTGGCGTGTTGTAAGCTCGATTTGCGATTGTTCGTGGACCAGGACGTTTCTGGCAACCTTGTGTGCTGAAAGATATCACGACGGCTTGTATCATAATGCATAACATGCGAATAGTAGTTGTTTTGGGAGGGATCCATGAGATTTGTAATTTGATCGGAAAATATAGAGTTTTTTTTATGAGAGAGTTGTGTGGATTGTGAATTGTGAATTGTGAATTTATAGAGGTTTTTTTACTGTTCAACAGCAAGAAAATGGAGCTCATAACTGTCATTTTCATAACTCAACGGTAAGAATTTTTTCTCTCAACGTTCATTTTTTACACTCAACGGTACATTTTTTCACTCAAACGTTCATTTTTTCACTCAACTGTCCAACGAATAAAACACAGTAAAAAAAAACTCTTCGTCAAAAACCCCGAACCCAGAGAACTGTCCACGAATTTTCCCCCAAACCCAGTAAAAAAACTCTTCATTTTCCCCTAAACCCATGCCTCTTCTTCTTCTCCCCAACCCAAACCAGACTTCAAAAACCCACGAACCCAGAGACTAAACCACCGCCGCCCATCGGATCTCTGGCTCCCCAACCCGCGGCCTCTAAGACTCAACCACCGCCGCCCATCGGAGTACAGACCAGCTGCCCGCGAAGCTGAAGTCCGTCGCCGCCGATCTCATCGAATTAAGACAAAAAGGTTGGATTTTTACTTCAATTTTGTGTAGATCTGCGAAGATTACTTGTTGGGGGGTTTTTTTGTTAAATTCAGACCAGTTGGGAGCTCCCAAGCGCTCCACAAATTTGTGGAGCGCTTGGGAGCTCGGAAGCTCTCAAGAGGCACGTCAGCCTTGAGAGCGAGGCTTGGGAGGGTTTGGGAGCTTGATGGAGGGGGGGAAGAAGTTTTCCATGGCCACGTCAGCCTTGAGAGCTCTGAAGAGAGCTTGCTGCCCTTGCTCTTAGGAGTGCAAAAAGTTCAAACACGTTATTTATTGTATCCCTATTCGCTTATCCATTTGATATGCATCGGTAATGGAAATATATATTCATAAGGACGAAGATATATATCTACCTATACAAAATAAATTTGAGAAAACTAAATTTAACTTAGATTCATTAATATGTTTGTTATATATGGGAGTCTAAGATTGGATCTATTGATCATCGAAATTAACCTCTAATTCATTAATTTTAGATGCCAGAAGTATCCATGCACATTTTTTATAGATAGCACTCTATCAATTTGGCTTCATTCTATATATCACTTTTCACGTATCAATTAATCTTGACCCCTTTTTAAGTAGTTCAAGCCTTAGTTTCAAGAGCTTTTTCTCTTGTCCTGTTTTTTGATTTTTGGAAACATCACACTCTTAATACACCCCATCCACTAAATATTTTCTCCACTTTCAAATAGCTAGTGTATAAAAAAGTTTTTCTTCTTTTTCATTTATTAGCTAGGTTAGATATTGCACATGCATTGTACATGGTCAAACACTTTGATTCTTTATTTTGGATTTGTATCTTTACTATAATTTGTTCGTTTATAATATATTGTACTAATAAGATTAATTTTTTAAACATCTACTTAATGATAATAAGCAATATTCTTTTTGTCCCAGACAGTATGCCATAAGCAGAATATGTGATATAATCAGTTTAATAACTATAAAAACTATATATGAAGCTATTACTAGTTACTATAATATTACTTACAATATGTGAAAACATTTTTGAATAAAAATTAAGTTCTCACAAAACTTTAAATCACACATGCAAGCAAATAGGATTCTTAAGAAAAGCAGTAACCATCATAATATTAGTAAAAGTAAAGATGCCTGAGAAATATGCCATGAAATTAATGCCAAGAAAAAGTCTAATTTTACTAAAAAATTTAGTCTTTTCTATGAAACATCCAAAAAAAATATTTTCTTGTTATTCTTTTCCTTTCTTTTTTTGATTATGCCAGGATCAATCATTCTTCGGGTTTTTCGGGGCAATTCAAAAGTAGTGTATTCATCATATATGTTGATTGTGACATTGGGCTAGAGTTAGATTGCTTGTGCTATTATCTTTTCCCATGTTTTGATTTGTCATCAAACTTCAAAAGGAATTTTAGTTTCATTCCAATAGTCAACACAAACGTTTGCATGCACAAACTCCAATGACTTTTTTGTTTTAATGAGGACAAAAATGAATTAATTTCATATATTATCTTTTCCCATGTTTCGATCAAACTTCAAAAGGAATTTTATTTTCATTCCGATAGTCAACACAAACGTTTGCATGCACAAACTCCAATGACTTTTTTGTTTTAATAAGGACAAAAATGAATTAATTTCATATATATATATACTTTTCCCATGTTTCGATCAAACTTCAAAAGGAATTTTATTTTCATTCCGATAGTCAACACAAACGTTTGCATGCACAAACTCCAATGACTTTTTTGTTTTAATAAGGACAAAAATGAATTAATTTCATATATATATATAGAAACAAAGACGAAGCATTTGAGGCATTTAAGAAGGTGAAAGCTGCAGCCGAAATGGAGAAAAACAGTAAGCTGAAAGCTTTGCGCACGGATCGTGGCGGCGAATTCACCTCAAATGAGTTCAAGACCTACTGTGAGCGGTTGGGAATTAAGCATTATCTCACGGCGCCTTACTCTCCTCAGCAGAACGGAGTTGTTGAACGAAGAAATCAGACGGTGGTCGGCACGGCAAGGAGCTTGTTGAAAAGCATGGGAGTCCCAGGCGAATTTTGGGGAGAAGCGGTATCAACTGCCGTATATCTCTTAAATAGAGCACCAACAAAGAGTGTTGTCGGCAAAACTCCCTATGAAGCATACTATGACCGCAAGCCAAATGTCGATCATCTTCGTATCTTCGGATGCCTTGCACATGTAAAAGTGGTGAAACCGCACCTTTCTAAGTTGGCTGATCGTAGCAAGCAAATGGTGTTCATTGGTTATGATATGAATACGAAAGGCTATCGGATGTTCGATCCAGCGTCAAGACGAGTTGTGGTGACACGAGATGCAGTATTCGAGGAGGAGAAGAAGTGGGAATGGAGCAGAAACCCAGTGGCAGAGACACAACCGGTTGGAGACTCGTTTACAGTTCATTATTTTTCTGTTCCGAGTTCATCCGACACGACAAGGCAAGGAGACGAGTTAGGGGAACGCGACTCTGATGCAGCAGATTTCTCAGACCCGTTTCATTCCGTACCTAATGAGCAAGACCAGCACCTAACACCTGTGACAAGCACGAGATCCAGAGCCCCTGATTCAAGTACACCACACACTCCAGATGAAACTTTTGATGGTTCAGCCTCAACCGAAGTACAGCAGCCTACGACACCTGATGAGAGTTCATTAGAAGGACCACGGGGTACGCGTGACATCAAAAGCCTTTACTATAGAACCATCCCAATAGAACTGGAGTATTCGGGTTTGTGCTTACTAGGAGAAGAGGAGCCGTCGAATTTCGAAGAAGCAAAGGCAGATCCGATGTGGAGAAGAGCAATGGAGGAAGAGATTTCCTCTATTCGAAAGAATGAAACATGGAAGCTCGTTCCAGTACCCAACAGTCACAAACCTATAGGTCTAAAGTGGGTTTACAAGTTAAAGAAGGACACTCAAGGCAGAATAGTGAAGCACAAGGCGAGAATAGTGGCAAAGGGGTACGTTCAGCGACAAGGCGTAGACTTTGATGAAGTTTTTGCCCCTGTTGCTCGGCTAGAGACGGTACGTTTGCTGATCTCTATTGCAGCACATGAAGGATGGGAGGTGCATCATATGGATGTAAAGTCAGCCTTCCTCAACGGGGATTTGGAAGAAGAAGTGTATGTTATTCAACCGCCGGGTTTTGAAGTAAAAGGAGAAGAGCACAAGGTATTAAAACTACACAAGGCACTGTACGGCTTGCGACAAGCACCTAGAGCTTGGAATTCAAAACTGGACAAGTCATTGAAAACACTCGGTTTTGAGAGGTGTTCATTAGAGCATGCCGTGTACAAGAGAAACCAAGGAAAAGGGAATTTGATAGTTGGAGTTTACGTGGATGATCTAATCATCACTGGAGAGTGTATCCAAGATATAAACAAGTTCAAATCTCAGATGAAGAAGATGTTTAGTATGAGCGACCTTGGGTTACTCAGCTACTATTTGGGAATTGAAGTTTGTCAGAGTTCTAAGAAGATCACACTCAACCAGTCCGCATATGCAACAAAGGTGTTAGACAAATGCGGCATGAAAGATTGCAACCCTTCACAAATCCCGATGGAACCTCGTCTGAAACTGAGCAAGGAAAGCACAAGTCCACCTGTAGACACAACTCTGTACCGAAGTATTGTTGGCAGTTTAAGATATCTACTGCACACGCGCCCAGATTTGGCATTCTCTGTCGGCATGGTGAGTAGATACATGGAGAAGCCTACAATGGAGCACATGACTGCAGTGAAGCACATATTGCGGTACGTGAAAGGAACCTTAAATCTCGGTTGTGTTTATGAGAAAAAGGAAGGAAGCTTGAGCTGACCGGTTACTCTGATAGTGATCTGGCCGGTGATACAGATGACCGGAAGAGCACGACAGGGGTAATTTTCTTCCTTGGGTCAAGCCCGGTTAGCTGGTGTTCGCAAAAACAGAAAGTTGTTGCGTTATCTTCCTGTGAAGCAGAGTATATCGCTGCCTGTGCAGCAGCGTGTCAAGGAGTGTGGCTGGGACGATTGTTGGCAGATTTGTTAAAGACCAAGGTTAAGAAAGTGGTTCTGAAGATTGATAATCAGTCCGCAATTGCATTGAGCAAGAATTCAGTTCATCATGAGAGGAGCAAACACATCGATACCCGATTCCACTACATTAGAGATTGTGTTGAATCAGGAATGATTGAAATTCAGCATGTTTGCACAGAAGATCAGCATGCTGATATTCTGACAAAGTCGCTAGCAAGGATGAAGTTCTTGGAGATGAGAGAAAGGATTGGTGTGCGGATCATCAGTAGAGAACAACAAGCTTAAGGAGGAGATTGATGAGTTAATCTTGTTGTTAGAGGGTCCTGTCCAGTAGTTGATTTGTTTAATTTTAGCAAACTTGGTTTTTGTTTGAGTCCGTAATTAGGCTGTCAGTTTTAGTCCAGTGTGTGGCTAAAAATAGGGTAGCAGTTATTTAAGTAAAGTTTATGTGGTTAGTTTTATTTTTAGAAAACGTGGGCTGTAATGTTAGTGGTGCAGTTATGATTTTGTATTTGCTTATATAATAAGAAAACCAGAAAATGATGCGTAAGTTAAGCATCACAAAAAAAAAATCTCCCCTGTTCTTTTCCTCTTTTAATTCTATTGTTTTCTCTCTGTGATTGTGTTACTGGCCGTAAGAAAGAATAACCAACAAATACGTCCGTAGATTATTTCCAACTGAAACTAAATTAAAAGCTATAAATTGGACAGTATTTCGAACTAATGCGCAGTCGGGAGCTGGACAGAAATGAGTAATTGTTAAAAGGCCAATTTGGTCCTTGTATTTGGGCTTCATTCTTAAATTGGTTTCTATGGATTATTTTTTTCTCAAATTAGGCCATGTATCCATTGCTAGACCTAAACTTTTAGTTTTTTTAACCTCCATTAAAAAATTTTAACATCCATGAAAAAATTCTGTAAAATATAATTAGAAAAGATAATATTACACTGACTCTAAAAGTTAGATATAAATCAATCATTTACTCGTAGCATATCTATGTCACATTATCACGTATGCATAATCAGTTAGATATAAATCAATCATTTACTCGTAGCATATCTATGTCACATTATCACGTATGCATAATCATTAATCATAACAAATGCTCATATGCTTATTTGTAGCATATCTATGTCACATTATCACGTATGCATAATCATTAATCATAACAAATGCTCATATGCTTATTTATGCGCCTCTTCTTGTAGTTGCAAATTTGCAGAAGAAAATGCAATCTTTGTCAAAAAGGATTGATTTTTAGACAAGTAGTATACAAGTCTACAAGTATAGCTAGTTGTTGATGTCAAAAAATTGAGGTGTGATTTGGATACAAGTCTACAAGCTAGTTGTTGATGTAAAAAAATTGAGGTGTGATTTGGGGGAGTTAAACTTTATTTTTGGGTCTCGTAATTGCCTTTGATGGTTAATCATTAGTTGAGGGTCTTGATATATACTTTGCTACACAAATAATAGAGGCTAGAGGCACCAAAGGTTGTTTCTTCCTCTGTCCGACACTCAAGCCAATGACTATTTCTAGTTAATCTGGAACGAAAAATAGTGTATAGCCTTGTTGAATTTTTGTATGTAATATTGCATAACTTAGTTTGGTGGAGTTTACCATTGTTTATAGAGGGTTTATAGGGACACATTGCTAATTTTAATCGAGTGTGTGAAGTTTTGGTTCAAACCCTACAATACACGTGCCCGTAATTGATTGATCTAGTCACCTCTATACAATGTGAAGTTTTGGTTCAAACCCTACAATACACGTGCCCGTAATTGATTGATCTAGTCACCTCTATACAAAATCGGGAATGTTGGAGTAATGGCTTGTCCGAGAAGCTTTGAAGGTTCTTGCTCAAAAGGTCATTATGATTCTGATGCTGCATTACTTGTTGATGGTGACTGACCGGCGAAGTGCTAAGTCCCAAGAAATTCAAAGAGCATTTAAGAGAAACTCAATAGTCTTAAATGAATTAAATACTAGAGAAATAAAGCCCACAAATTGAATCAATGGTGTAGATTATTTTGAGAGATTCTTTAGTTATGAGGATTACTTGGGGACTAAGTGAAATCCTATTGTTGTGAGGGTTATTT
>NC_033798.1:39165928-39242430 GCF_001876935.1 Asparagus officinalis | reverse complement strand
CTGGGACACGTGATCCTAATATTTTCGTTAACTTGTTTACTTTGAAACATCTTTTGTCTTAAAAGGAAAATTAAAATTAATAAATCTTTATAAAACAAAGGATTTGGTTTTAGAGAGAATTAAGAATGTCAAACATGTGGCACCAAAATATGAAAATGGATTTGGATTTTCTCATAATGACTTTATAACCTTACAATTTGTTTCACTAAAATAAAACTTCAAAATTGTAGTGAGGAAGGAGGACTACAATTTTACGCCCCCTCATTCTCTTGTATGGTAGAAATCTCTGTGTAGATTGAAAGTAGAATTATTTTACGCATTGGTACATTCCTCTAATTTGGTTTAAATGGATTTGGATCCTCTCCACTACAAACAAGTAGTGGAGAGACCACTACTTTTAATCTCAAGCGTTGATTATTTAGTAGGCGGTTATGATACAATCTAAATTTAATACTTACCATACTCCCGTGTATTGCACTCATTCCTAATTTGCACTAAAAAAATCATAACCATCAACTAGATAATCAATGGCTGTGATTATGTAGTGGCCCCTCCACTATTTTTTTTGTAGTGGAGAGGATCCGAATCCTGGTTTAAATACCTCATAAATTCACAATAATTGTCATGTCTGAGCAATACCATCGAGGATTCTAAATATTGCTACAACATACCTGTTTTGTACTCTTTTCTCAATTTCTATTCAAAGACATGCAAGAGCTCTAGATCCTAGAAAACATATATAGAGAGAACAATGTATGTAAGTTTAAGGTTAGGCTGTGATCATAGTAAATTACTATTTTAGCCTGTGATTATAAGGACATCTAGCTAACACTCCATTGGTTAGGCTTTAGGGAGGCAAGACCTCCATCGGATAAAACTTACTGCCTTAGATCCCCGTAGGCTTGTGTGTGGGCACGCGCTATTAATGGATTCAGATCTTCTCACACTATAAAAAAAGTAGTGAATAGACCATTAATATATTGTAACTGTTAAGTTACTTAATGATTGGTTGTGATTTGTCTTCAATTGTAAATTAGGAAATGAGTACAAATCACAGGGATATGATGAGTGTTGGATTTAGAATAAATTGTAGCTATCTACTAGACAAATTGATGGTTATGTTTAATGTAGTACTCTCTCCATTGTATTTGTAGTTGAGAGGACCCCAAATACATTATTAATTTAATATAGAGCTATAGGTTACACCTTAGAAGAAATGTATGTATAATTGCATGATCTATTAGTCAAAATTTGCTTGTTTGTTTTTTTCTAAAATGAAATGGGAAATTTTCCCTATTAGTCAAAATAGTAGGGCCATGTAATTAATATGTGAAGCATCATGCAAAATGTAAACAGAAATATATATTTAAAAAACTATGTTTACAATTTAATAATTTATATTTCGCGTGAACTTAATTTAGTGAGCAAACTATATGAAGCTTCCGGTACAACTTTCAAGCATATAAAACAAATGTACACTATTTCAAGAAGTGAGTGTTTGCCTATATATACTTTTGAATTATAACGAGTCTAACAATATTGTAGCTTACCTCCATTTCGGTCTGTAACAAGGATTAAAGAGCCATAAGCTAGAGTTTCAAGATCTTTCTTAAAAGGGTTCGTTGCGAACATACCCTTTGTAGTATTACCTACTTGTGATTAGACCATCTATAGTACTACTTGTTACGAATAGACCTTCTGAGTGAATGTTTTTCGAGTCTATAAATCACTAATAAGGCTTGAGGAGGCAAACGGACCCCCTATAGTTCTATGGGTGAGATAGACTCTCAGTTATGTTGGATTTAATCTAATAAATCTATTTGTGGGCACATATGATTAATCAATGTGTATTGCTATCTTTCAGGATAACCCACTAAAGTGATCAATTAAGTTGGGTTAATTTGGTATTTAAATAAGTCATGGGGTTATATGTGCAGATACCAGGTTGTAATTGTGATTTATTGAGGGGCTAAATTACAAAAGTACAACATCTATAAATAAGGGGTTATGGTCCCTAACCTAGGGTTACATTCTCTAATTCTCTACACCCCCATCTAGCTAGAGAAATTCGGATTTGGAGAAACCCTAAGGTTAGAAGATCATCAAAAAACCCAAATCAAGTTTTCATCCATGGATTCAGGTATAAGCTTCCGCTCTTTTGTTTTTTGTTAATCTCTTTGAATTAATCATGGCTATATGGTTTTAGATCTCAAGTTTTGATTTAGATCTAACAAGTGGTATCAGAGCCACCTTGATTAATTCTTAGGGATTTAAGTTTTATTGGGTTTTTTGATCTTAAATCTCTGGTTAAAGATTCAATTTTTGGGCTCGGATGAACAGTAATGTTCGGTGAACAGTAACGAAATTTTTTTCGGATGAACAGTAAAGTATTTTTCCGGGTGAACAGTAACTGAAAACATCGCCGGTGAACAGTAGTTTTTGGAATTTTTTGGATTTTTCTTTGATTTTTTCTTCAATTTTTTCCAATTCTGGATCTGTTTTGAAAATAAAAATCAAAGATTTTTGGGTTTGTCGGCGGCGGTTTCCGTTTGAAACCCTAAGGGTTCATGGCGAACCTCGCGTTCGTTCAATTTTAACCGAGCTTCGCGCTCAACGAACCTCGCGTTCGTTCTAAAGTGAACCTCGCGTTCAACTCAGGTGAGCGTCAAGCTCAATTTTAACGAACTTCGCGTTCGTTCTAAGGTGAACCTCGCGTTCAACTCAGGTGAGCGTCAAGCTCAATTTTAACGAACCTCGCGTTCGTTCTAAGGTGAACCTCGCGTTCATTTCAGACGAACCTCGCGTTCATGCTTCAGACGAACCTCGCGTTCGTGCTTCAGACGAACCTCGCGTTAGTGCTTCAGACGAACCTCGCGTTCGTACTTCAGACGAACCTCGCGTTCGAACTTCAGACGAACCTCGCGTTCGTACTTCAGACGAACCTCGCGTTCGTACTTAAGACGAACCTCGCGTTCGTACTTTAAACGAACCTCTTTTTTTAACGAACCTCGCGTTCGTTCCCAAGTTGAACCTCGCGTTCTTTTATCAAACGAACCTCGCGTTCGTTCATTTTCAGACGAACCTCGCGTTCGTGCTTAAGTGAGTCTCGTACTCAATACAGTCGAACCTCGCGTTCGAAGTTATGGGAACTTCGTGTTCATTATGGTTAAGCCTCGGCTTTTCATGGGTCCACTTTGGTATACTTAATTTATTCAATTAAGTTATGGGCCCTAATTAAGCTGTGAGACCCCAATTAAGTTTTTGGAAATTCAGTTGATTTAAATTAAATTTAAATCTAATTTGGTTTTTTAATCAATTATTTAATTCAAATATTATGACACTAAGGTATTAAGGTTGTCTCTCACTCCAATTGTTTAATTGAAACAAGAAGTTGCCAAAGTAACCTCTCTTGTGTAGATTGTTCATGAGGAATGTGAGATGTTTGTGTGTATGCTTTCGTGTAAATATTTAATCGGCCCAAAGGAAGGTTAATATTTATTTAGACTGTATACACATCTGCGATGATAAGCGTGTGACAATTATAAGGTTTACATGTGAATAATGAATCGATCCAAAGATAGTTTCATTATTTGACATGAGTTATTGTCAATGTTTGATCATTGCAACAAGGTATCACTTACAAGTTAATATTACTGTCCAAAGACTTGATATTAATGTTGTGCCGGTATCTTGGATGGGGATTGTCATTATTTGAATTTTATTGATTATGGTTATTGATGTGAGCATTCTTTTGTTTTATTTCAGCTAATGCATCTGCTGCAACAATTTCTGCTAACATCAACTCAATTCCCATGCTAAATGGGACAAACTTCAAGGTTTGGAAAGAGAACATATTAATTGTTCTTGGCTGCATGGATCTTGACTATGCATTAAGAACTGAACAACCCCAACCTCTCAATGCGGATAGCACTCCTGATGCAAAGAAGGAGCATGAGAAGTGGGAGCGTTCAAATCGCATGAGTCTTATGATCATTAAGCGCGGCGTTCCGGAAGCCTTCAGGGGCATAGAATCCGAAGGGATTACTAAGGCTAAAGATTTCCTTGCCGAAATTGAGAAGCGTTTTGCGAAAAACGATAAGGTAGAAACAAGCACGCTTTTAGCTCGCTTGATTTCAATGAAGTATAAGGGCAAAGGAAATATCAGGGAGTACATTATGGAAATGTCTCATATTGCTTCAAAGCTTAAGGCACTTAAACTCGATCTTTGTGACGAGTTATTAGTGCATCTGGTTTTGTTGTCTCTTCCTGCACAGTTTAACCAATTTAAGGTCAGTTATAACTGTCAAAAGGAGAAATGGACTCTAAATGAGCTCATTTCATACTGTGTGCAAGAAGAAGACAGGTTGAAGCAAGATAAGACAGAAAGTGCTCATTTGGCCTATGCCTCTAAGGATAAGGGCAAGAAAAGGAAGAATGATAAGGAAGCTGCTAAGGGTCCAGTTGAGAAGAAACAACATAAGGATAATCAGGGTTGTTTCTTCTGTAAGAAGCCTGGACATGTAAAGAAGGACTGTACAAAATATCACGCCTGGCGTGATAATAAGGGTACGTTCCTTGCTTTGGTCTGTTCTGAGGTTAATTTAGCTTCAGTACCTAGAAACACTTGGTGGTTAGACTCTGGTGCTACTACTCACATAAGTGTTTCTATGCAGGGTTGCCTGAGCTACCGAAAGCCAAGTGATGTTGAAAGACACATCTTTGTGGGCGACGGACAATCGGTAGATGTGGAAGCAATTGGGCACTTTAGGTTGTTGTTAGGAACTGGTTATTATTTGGATTTAAAAGATACTTTTGTAGTACCGTCTTTTAGACGGAATTTGGTTTCTGTTTCTGTATTGGACAAATCAGGTTATTCTTGTTCATTTGGAAACAGTCAATTCAGTTTATCTTTTAATTCAAATGTTGTGGGAACCGGTTACTTGAGTATTTATGACAACCTATATTTGCTTGATACAATTGCTTCTTACAATGAATCCTTGCATGTGGAATCACGTGGTACTAAGCGTAAATTAAATAAGGAAAATTCGGCGACATTATGGCATAAGCGCTTAGGTCATATCTCAAAAGGTAGAATTGAGCGTCTTGTGTCTGATGGCATTTTGGATTCCCTTGATTTTTCGGACTTCGACGTATGTGTTGAATGTATCAAGGGAAAACAGACCAAAGTGAAAAGATTAGGTGCCAACAGATCTTCGGATGTCTTAGAATTGATACATACGGATATTTGTGGGCCATTCCCTACGGAATCCTGGAATGGTCAACAATATTTTATATCATTCATAGACGATTACTCACGTTATGGGCACCTATATCTTATTCATGAAAAATCTGAGTCTCTGGACATGTTCAAAGCCTATAAAGCTGAAGTTGAGAATCAACTCAACAGAAGAATTAAAACCGTCAGATCTGATCGTGGTGGTGAGTACTACGGTAGATATGATGGTTCAGGTGAACAACGTCCAGGACCATTTGCTAGATACCTAGAGGAATACGGTATCGTCCCACAGTACACCATGCCGGGTTCACCTAGCATGAATGGTGTAGCTGAAAGACGAAACAGGACTCTTAAGGATATGGTAAGAAGTATGATTGCTCATTCTTCTTTACCAGAGTCACTCTGGGGAGAAGCACTTAAGACAGCAGCTTACATTCTGAATAGAGTACCAAGTAAAGCAGTTGCTAAAACACCTTATGAGCTTTGGACTGGTCGAAAGCCCAGTTTAAAGCATTTACATATTTGGGGATGTCCAGCTGAGGCAAGGCCTTATAGGCCAAATGAAAAGAAATTGGACTCCAAAACAGTTAGCAGCTACTTTATTGGATACTCTGAACGCTCTAGGGGCTTTAAGTTTTATGATCCCACTATAAGGAACATTTTTGAGACGGGAACAGCAACATTCTTTGAGGATGTTGAGTTTGGGGGGAGAAATAAGGTTAGAGACATTAGTTTTGAGGAGGAATTGGCTTCAGATCCAATCCATACAGTTACTTTTGACAATATTCAGGTTCCTATACCTGTTGTTGCTCAAGAAGTAAATCCGGAACCTCAAGATGATAATGTTGAACAACTCCCTGTTCCAGAAGAACAAACTCAACAACCTCAAGAACCAGTGCCATTAAGGAGATCCACGAGAGAAAGGAGAAATGCTATTCCGGATGATTATATTGTATTTCTCCAAGAACATGAGGAAAGTAGTGGAATGTTAGAAGATGATCCAATCAACTTCTCTCAGGCCATGAAAAGTTCTAACTCTCAACAGTGGATTGATGCCATGAATGAAGAGTACAAGTCTATGCAAGACAATAAGGTTTGGGAACTTGTCCCATTACCAGAAGGTGCAAAACCAATTGGTTGTAAATGGATTTTTAAAACCAAGCGGGATGCAAACGGTAATGTGGAGAGGTATAAGGCACGTCTTGTGGCTAAAGGCTATACTCAAAAGGAAGGCATTGATTATACAGAGACTTTCTCTCCGGTTTCATCGAAAGACTCTTTCAGAATAATCATGGCACTTGTTGCTCATTATGATCTTGAGTTACATCAGATGGATGTTAAGACTGCATTTCTCAATGGAGACATTGATGAGATGATCTATATGGTGCAACCAGAAAACTTTGTGTCGGGAGACCCAAAGAATATGGTCTGCAAATTAAGGAAATCCATCTATGGACTCAAGCAAGCTCCTCGTCAATGGTATCATAAGTTTCAACAAATAGTTATCTCGTTCGGTTTTGAGATGAACATTGTTGATGACTGTGTATATCACAAGTTCAGTGGGAGTAAGTATATTTTTCTGGTTCTGTATGTGGATGACATCTTGCTTGCCACTAATGATATAGGCATGTTGCACGAAACCAAGAGATTTCTATCAAAGAATTTTGAGATGAAAGATCTTGGGGACGCCTCTTTTATATTAGGGATCCAGATACATCGAGATCGCTCTCGGGGTATTCTTGGATTATCACAAAAGAGCTATATCGATAAGGTACTTAAAAGGTTTGGCATGCAAGATTGCAGACCAGGTGACACCCCTGTTGCTAAAGGAGACAAGTTTAGTCTCAATCAGTGCCCTAAAGGTAACCTTGAAATTCAGGAAATGCAGAAGATTCCTTATGCTTCGGCTGTAGGAAGTCTAATGTATGCTCAGGTATGTACGCGTCCGGATATTGCGTACATTGTTGGGATGTTAGGCAGATACTTAAGCAACCCTGGTATGGATCATTGGATAGCAGTCAAAAGGGTTATGAGGTATCTTCAGAAAACAAAAGATTACATGCTCACATACAGAAAATCAGAGAAATTAGAGGTCATTGGGTATTCGGACTCTGATTTTGCTGGATGCCAAGATAGCAGGAAGTCTACATCAGGCTACATTTATATGTTAGCAGGAGGAGCTATATCATGGAAAAGTGTCAAACAAACACTAGTAGCTTCCTCCACTATGGCAGCAGAATTTGTAGCTTGCTATGAGGCATCCAATCAGGGAATATGGCTGCGAAATTTTGTCACGGGACTGCGCATTTTGGAAAATGTTGAAAGACCACTAAGGCTATATTGTGACAATAAATCTGCAGTAATGTATTCCAATAACAACAGGAGCTCAACTAAGTCAAAACATATTGACATTAAGTTCCTGGTTGTGAAAGAAAGGGTACAGAGTGGACAGATATCCATAGAGCACATTGGGACAAACTCCATGATAGCTGATCCTCTTACTAAGGGATTGCCACCTAAGGTCTTTCATGAGCATACTGCTCATATGGGTGTGGTATTATTTGAGGATATTATGTTTTAGTGGGAGTTTGTATTTGTGGTGCTTTATGTTTGGTTGTATTGTCTGATCAGAATAAAGTATTCAGTTAAGACACTCTGTTACATTATGTTTGGTTTTGACCTCACTAAGGAGGACCAGTTGAAAATAGACATGTACTGATCACATTGCATGTAATTTTCATGCTGCACATCCATGATTGATCTATGTCGTTTGATTGTATTGGTATATGTGACCATTGATGGGTCGAGTCACGATAAATGTGACGAAGGCCGCTTTGATCCTATATTGATATAGTCAATGGACGAGATTGTTCGGAAATACCATTTCAGTGATAGCAATTTTTGAGCTCATAAGGTTATACACAGTTTAAGGAATCATATGGTGCCCAAGTGGGAGATTGTTGGATTTAATCTAATAAATCTATTTGTGGGCACATATGATTAATCAATGTGTATTGCTATCTTTCAGGATAACCCACTAAAGTGATCAATTAAGTTGGGTTAATGGGTATTTAAATATAATCATGGGGTTATATGTGCAGATACCAGGTTGTAATTGTGATTTATTGAGGGGCTAAATTACAAAAGTACAACATCTATAAATAAGGGGTTATGGTCCCTAACCTAGGGTTACATTCTCTAATTCTCTACACCCCCATCTAGCTAGAGAAATTCGGATTTAGAGAAACCCTAAGGTTAGAAGATCATCAAAAACCCAAATCAAGATTTCATCCATGGATTCAGGTATAAGCTTCCGCTCTTTTGATTATTGTTAATCTCTTTGAATTAATCATGGCTATATGGTTTTAGATCTCAAGTTTTGATTTAGATCTAACACGATCCACACAGACGAACTCATTGTAAGTTACCCCATATTTAACCTAAATGCTGCTCCATATACACATTCTCATATCTTCGACGCTCACTCTGATTTAGCAGAAAAGAACAACAAGAAACTTAGAATTTAAACATGCATATCATGTTAGGATGTAAGTGGCAAGGTTTTAAAAACATGGTTAATCAGATTATGCGACAACTGATCGGATTACGCGAAATTGCACATGTGTGAATTTTTAATATATATATAAATATTCATGAATAATAGTTGACAAAATTCAGACCTCTAGAGGTTTCAATATAAACTCAAACTTGAGTTCCTCTAGGGGGTCTACCCAAACAAACACAATCTGATCGTATACCAACAAAGAATGAATTCAAACCCTAAAAGCGTCTAGGGCGAATCTACAGCTACAAATTGAACCAGGACAGAAGTTAACAAAGAGGGAAGCAGAGTACCTTTTGAGAGAAGCAACGACGGAGATTGGAACAGAGCTCGACGGCGGCGGGGGACTTGGAATCTAGTCGGCAGAGGCGCTGACGGTGGCGTCGGCGGCGGTGCCAAAAGAGGCGGCGGTGCCAAAAGAGGCGGCGGTGGGGGGTTTCTAGGGTTTATGCAAAGTATTTGCTAGTATTGTTGCGATGGTAGTCCCTGTTGACTCCCACCCTTGAATCATTGAATTTACAAATTAGGATACTTCGGAGGATGTAGTAGCAATTTAAATGATTTGAGTGACTAATTTCGAATGGCTTAATTGCACTTAAATATCGTCTAGTTTTCTCTATTTTGCACTTATATACCCTCACTTGTTTGTGTCAGCACTTATATACTCTTAATGGAGTTTTCAAAACTTGCACTTATAAACACTCACTCGTTTTAGCGTTGCTTATATATCCTAATTTTTGCTTGTTAGGGTAGATCTAGGTTTGTTGAGAGTTTAGTGTAAGTTATTAGGGTTGAGTATAATTTGTTGTTTTTTAATGCTGAGGATTTTCTGTAAATTTAGACTTAACATAAATCAAATTGGACTTAACTAGAAATTAGACTTAAAATAATGATGGATAATCTAATAATGCATATAGATTTTTGGCAAAACTTTGTTGTAGGCCCCTTATGTGCTAGCCAAAGTATCGTTTCGGATCATTAATATTTAGAAATCATCAACCACACAGTCATTAATATTATCATTGTCATCAATCTATGTTCTTTTTTGCAAACTTCTGTAAAATATTGTTGACGAGATCACGTGGCTGACACGTTAGCAAAAATTAGTTGTAAGTTTCATACAAACGTGTATGTTGAACTTGTGATTTCACTAATTTTTTTGCTAAACATGACAGTGCCAGATCATTGTCACGTCAACAAAATCTGATGACGAATGTAATATTAAGAACAAAAATGCCTCAGGGACCCCAAATAAGGGAAACAGGGGGCAGGTGAGGTGTCCCCCTCTAAATGCATGAACAGTGCATCATGCATTCCGAGGGGGACACCTCACATGTCCCCCCTTGGGTTCCCTATTTGGGGTCCATATAGCAGCACCCTATTAAGAATCACCACAGTTAACTTTTATCAAATATTAAAAACGCTAAGGTACCGTTTGGCAAAGGGTTAAGTGAGGGGTTAAGGAGACTTAACCCCTTCTTAACCCGCCGAACATAAAAAATCTATACAATGGTTAAAGTGAGTTAACCCTCCATAATTTGCCAAACATAAAAAATATAGAAGGGTTAAGCTAACCCCTTTAGATGGATTATAATGAGTTAACCCCTCAAAATGAGGAGTTTACTAATATCCTATTTAGAAGGATTAAGAGTTAACCCTTCTAATTATAAAGAAAATAGTCAAAATCATTGTTATTCCCAAACACTAAAACTGATCACAATGACTAAAATAAAACTTATATAACGGGTTAATAATTTAGTCCTTCGGATTATCGAATTGGCTAACTATGTTAATCCTTTTCCTTAATCCCTTTTCATTAACCATTTGCCAAACGGAGCCTAATAGTATTTGGGTGGTACGTTCGGTTATAAGTGAAAGAAACTTTACTTGTAGTAATAATCAGGTTGTTTTTGGTACGTCAGCTTGCTTACTGCAAAACAAATAGCTCATTTTTCTTTTCTTTTTTTTCTTTTTTTTCTCTTTTTTTCATTTCTCAAAACTCTTGATACTTATCATAATAATATTTGCATGAGATCCCAAGCTATAGGCACTGTTTCTGAGAAAAGAACAGAATATTAAGCTGATGAAACTTAAGTTAATTCAGGTACTAATGAGCAAAACTTGATATAACAGCTATCACGAAATTCAACAGAACAATAAACTTTTTACTGTCAACAGGTTTTCCCAAATATTTTACCCTTCGAGTTCGAAGCAAACTATACTCTTTTGAGGCACATTAGAGAAAGAACTAGAGTGATTTTTGTTTCTGCATATTTAGATGTTGCTTTTGCATATTTTGATGTAATTAGAGAAGCAACTGTATTTTTCGGATCTGGATTCTCTCTACTTATGTGATAATTAAAGAGGGTCTAATTCTCTCAATTCTTATAGATGAGATCACGGCAGGTAAAATTTACACCGGATATTGATAGTTGTACTAGTAGTTTCAAGACCATACGGATGTTAAAGATTGAGAGAGTAGAACAGGACAACAACTAGCTGCATCTAAATATGTGAAAAACAAGAAATCTATGTTGTGAACAAAAAGAGAACATAACTAAGGCAGAATCGTGCCACCAATACCAGTATATATACCACACACAGGTTTGTTGATATTTACAGATTCAAGTACCCAGATACTTTATTTCAAAAGGAAAGAACACATGAATATTGTTCAAATCGCATAAACAGGAATTACTATTGCAGCCTGCGGAAGGGGTAGCAACCAAAAATCAATATAAATATTAGTGTCGAGGTAAACAAACTTCAAGTATTTCAGATGAAAACAAACTATCAAGGAGACGATTGACAGTAGGGGGGATAAATCCAATAATCAAATCCCCCGACTTACAATATAACAGCCGAAGCATTTTTTGGATTTTCCTTTGATTTTTTCTTCAATTTTTCTTGGATCTGGATCAAGAAATTTTTTCCGATTCTGGATCTGGTTTTGAAAATAAAAATCGAAGAATTTTTTGGGTTTGGCGGCGGCGGTTTCAGTTTGAAACCCTAAGGGTTCATGGCGAAAATTAAGGAGGTGGTTACCTCAAACGAACCTCGCGTTCGTTCAATTTTAACCGAGCTTCGCGCTCAACGAACCTCGCGTTCGTTCTAAGGTGAACCTCGCGTTCAACTCAGGTGAGCGTCAAGCTCAATTTTAACGAACCTCGCGTTCGTTCTAAGGTGAACCTCGCGTTCAACTCAGGTGAGCGTCAAGCTCAATTTTAACGAACCTCGCGTTCGTTCTAAGGTGAACCTCGCGTTCAACTCAGGTGAGCGTCAAGCTCAATTTTAACGAACCTCGCGTTCGTTCTAAGGTGAACCTCGCGTTCAACTCAGGTGAGCGTCAAGCTCAATTTTAACGAACCTCGCGTTCGTTCTAAGGTGAACCTCGCGTTCAACTCAGGTGAGCGTCAAGCTCAATTTTAACGAACCTCGCGTTCGTTCTAAGGTGAACATCGCGTTCAACTCAGGTGAGCGTCAAGCTCAATTTTAACGAACCTCGCGTTCGTTCTAAGGTGAACCTCGCGTTCAACTCAGGTGAGCGTCAAGCTCAATTTTAACGAACCTCGCGTTCGTTCTAAGGTGAACCTCGCGTTCAACTCAGGTGAGCGTCAAGCTCAATTTTAACGAACCTCGCGTTCGTTCTAAGGTGAACCTCGCGTTCAACTCAGGTGAGCGTCAAGCTCAATTTTAACGAACCTCGCGTTCGTTCTAAGGTGAACCTCGCGTTCAACTCAGGTGAGCGTCAAGCTCAATTTTAACGAACCTCGCGTTCGTTCTAAGGTGAACCTCGCGTTCAACTCAGGTGAGCGTCAAGCTCAATTTTAACGAACCTCGCGTTCGTTCTAAGGTGAACCTCGCGTTCAACTCAGGTGAGCGTCAAGCTCAATTTTAACGAACCTCGCGTTCGTTCTAAGGTGAACCTCGCGTTCAACTCAGGTGAGCGTCAAGCTCAATTTTAACGAACCTCGCGTTCGTTCTAAGGTGAACCTCGCGTTCAACTCAGGTGAGCGTCAAGCTCAATTTTAACGAACCTCGCGTTCGTTCTAAGGTGAACCTCGCGTTCAACTCAGGTGAGCGTCAAGCTCAATTTTAACGAACCTCGCGTTCGTTCTAAGGTGAACCTCGCGTTCAACTCAGGTGAGCGTCAAGCTCAATTTTAACGAACCTCGCGTTCGTTCTAAGGTGAACCTCGCGTTCAACTCAGGTGAGCGTCAAGCTCAATTTTAACGAACCTCGCGTTCGTTCTAAGGTGAACCTCGCGTTCAACTCAGGTGAGCGTCAAGCTCAATTTTAACGAACCTCGCGTTCGTTCTAAGGTGAACCTCGCGTTCAACTCAGGTGAGCGTCAAGCTCAATTTTAACGAACCTCGCGTTCGTTCTAAGGTGAACCTCGCGTTCAACTCAGGTGAGCGTCAAGCTCAATTTTAACGAACCTCGCGTTCGTTCTAAGGTGAACCTCGCGTTCAACTCAGGTGAGCGTCAAGCTCAATTTTAACGAACCTCGCGTTCGTTCTAAGGTGAACCTCGCGTTCAACTCAGGTGAGCGTCAAGCTCAATTTTAACGAACCTCGCGTTCGTTCTAAGGTGAACCTCGCGTTCAACTCAGGTGAGCGTCAAGCTCAATTTTAACGAACCTCGCGTTCGTTCTAAGGTGAACCTCGCGTTCAACTCAGGTGAGCGTCAAGCTCAATTTTAACGAACCTCGCGTTCGTTCTAAGGTGAACCTCGCGTTCAACTCAGGTGAGCGTCAAGCTCAATTTTAACGAACCTCGCGTTCGTTCTAAGGTGAACCTCGCGTTCAACTCAGGTGAGCGTCAAGCTCAATTTTAACGAACCTCGCGTTCGTTCTAAGGTGAACCTCGCGTTCAACTCAGGTGAGCGTCAAGCTCAATTTTAACGAACCTCGCGTTCGTTCTAAGGTGAACCTCGCGTTCAACTCAGGTGAGCGTCAAGCTCAATTTTAACGAACCTCGCGTTCGTTCTAAGGTGAACCTCGCGTTCAACTCAGGTGAGCGTCAAGCTCAATTTTAACGAACCTCGCGTTCGTTCTAAGGTGAACCTCGCGTTCAACTCAGGTGAGCGTCAAGCTCAATTTTAACGAACCTCGCGTTCGTTCTAAGGTGAACCTCGCGTTCAACTCAGGTGAGCGTCAAGCTCAATTTTAACGAACCTCGCGTTCGTTCTAAGGTGAACCTCGCGTTCAACTCAGGTGAGCGTCAAGCTCAATTTTAACGAACCTCGCGTTCGTTCTAAGGTGAACCTCGCGTTCAACTCAGGTGAGCGTCAAGCTCAATTTTAACGAACCTCGCGTTCGTTCTAAGGTGAACCTCGCGTTCAACTCAGGTGAGCGTCAAGCTCAATTTTAACGAACCTCGCGTTCGTTCTAAGGTGAACCTCGCGTTCAACTCAGGTGAGCGTCAAGCTCAATTTTAACGAACCTCGCGTTCGTTCTAAGGTGAACCTCGCGTTCAACTCAGGTGAGCGTCAAGCTCAATTTTAACGAACCTCGCGTTCGTTCTAAGGTGAACCTCGCGTTCAACTCAGGTGAGCGTCAAGCTCAATTTTAACGAACCTCGCGTTCGTTCTAAGGTGAACCTCGCGTTCAACTCAGGTGAGCGTCAAGCTCAATTTTAACGAACCTCGCGTTCGTTCTAAGGTGAACCTCGCGTTCAACTCAGGTGAGCGTCAAGCTCAATTTTAACGAACCTCGCGTTCGTTCTAAGGTTGTCGCCAATGTTCATTGGCGACAGATAGGTATTGGCGACGGAAAACATTGGCGACGGGCTATAGCTCGTCGCCAATGTACATTGGCGACGGGAATACATCCGTCGCCAATGTACATTGGCGACGGGCTCATCCCCGTCGCCAATGTACATTGGCGACGGATGTATTCGCGTCGCCAATGTACATTGGCGACGGGAATACATCTGTCACCAATGTACATTGGCGACGGGCTCATACCCGTCGCCAATGTACATTTGCGACGGGAATACATCCGTCGCCAATGTACATTGGCGACGGGCAATAACCCATCGCCAATGTTTTCTGTCGCCAATACCTATCCGTCGTCAATGATCATTGGCGACGGATTTCCCCGTCGCCAATGTTTATTGGTGACAGGATTATTGTTGACGGACTCCACCCCGTCGCGAAAGTGTATTGGTGACGGATTTGTCCCTGTCGCCAATGTACATTGGCGGCGGGTTTGTCCCCGTTGCCAATGTACATTGGCGACGAAAAATGCCTGTCGCCAATGTACATTGGCGACAGGTGTATTCCCGTCGCCAATGTACATTGGCGATGAAAAATGCCCGTCACCAATGTACATAATCAGGTAAAAAAAATTATTTCTGCATTGCAAAGCCCCCCAATCGGGAATGCGTACCTGTTACTACCATTATTCACAATATATTAAACAATACTCACAATATCATATTTATCGATTCGCATCCAACAATATTCACGTTCACCGATTCACATCCAACAATATTCACATTCACATCCAACAATACTAACATTTACATTCATCCAATGTACATAATCAGGTAAAAAAAATTATTTCTGCATTGCAAAGCCCCCCAATCGGGAATGCGTACCTGTTACTACCATTATTCACAATACTCACAATATCACATTTATCGATTCGCATCCAACAATATTCACGTTCACCGATTCACATCCAACAATATTCACATTCACATCCAACAATACTAACATTTACATTCATCGATTCACATCCAACAATATTAACATTTAATAATTCACATATAGACATAATCAGGAGGTCATAATATGTTCAACACAATCAAATGATCAACCGATTTTCTTTTACCATATTATGCGTAAGAAATCTTCAAAAGAGAACTTCTTAAGCCTATATATCTTTGAATAAGCATCCATTAGTCTCATGCACTAGTAAGCTATAGCAAACATCGGGTAATTGATGATATTATCTAAATGTTGGTGCTTATTTATATTTGGGGTTTCTTATATTATTCATGACGATGAATTAAATGGATATTTTGCACATACAGAAAACTATCATTGCAAAGTACACCTACGGTCGAGATACTAATATCAAAATAGCTATATATGCAACGTATGTGCACAATACTAGTATTAATAAATGAGTTTAAGGGTGAGAAATATTAATTATAAGATACGAAAGTGGGGTATTTTGTATTGGAGTTAATTGAGGATAGACATCTGAGGGAAAGTTTTTTTTTTCACTTTTAAAAGAATTAAAAAGTTCACCGGGAGGATCCCTCTAGGGGTACCTATAGCTCATATGATACTTGTCATATTTATATTCATATTTGCTTGTCAATTACAGATACAACTACATATATGAATATGCCACAGTAAGAAATATTCATATTTATATCCGCTAAAATTGAATCCAAATATAGATATACATGCAGATATATGAACAGATATACATGCGAAAACAAAACTGAAATGAGAAAACTAGATAGTATTCAAAAAATAATAGTTCATAAATATGAAACAGGAGAGTTTACTAATATATCCTTATATTTGAAAAGGCGAAGGTTAGATCTCTTGATGTTCAAAATTAACTTTATATCCAATAATCTAAGGATTAAAACTGCTACAAGTGTTTGATCGACATATATTCGGATATTTCGGATACAGATTTGGATATTCACTATATATCTATATCTGTAACCATTTCCTATCTTAGTAACCATATCTGCATTCTAATTTGGATATGAATATTACCTTAGTCACATATAATTTTGTGCACCCCTTAGGTCCACCTGTACTTGGGAGAATAATATAGGGGTATATCCGCACCGATAGAATATAGGGGCTTTATCCACAATTGACTAGTAGTACAAATGGTTTATTTCACAAATAACCTTTTTTAATTGATCCTTTTTTATATTCACCATGCGATTAAAATACTACTAAAGACATATAATATATTAGTTTGCATTTGCAAAACTCTAATACATATTTTTGGTTTAAGATAAAATTATGGCCTAAAATACTAGATTAATATCAGATTCAAATAGGAATCTGATCCGTCACATTATATCCTAATAAAACTTGGATTTATTTCAATATAATTAAAAAATACTATTACATTAAGTATTCGGATCCAATAGTCTCCATCTAATTCAGATTTATACGCAAATATTAATCTTATACTTCATTTCGGATTATTCTTTTTAGTTTGGCGGAAACATAGAATTTAGGGGTTCCTTGATTGACAAGAAGTGGATTTATATTTTTTTTCGCTGCAACTAAATTTCTGTTTTTAATGTTTGGCTCGTAAAAAGTTATTAAAGTTAATACTTAGATTTATATTTTGTAGAAAAAACTTGTAGTTATTTATTGCAGCCAATTTGACAGCAACAAATGTCACAAGTCCTTACGTTAAAATTAAAAAAGAAAAAAAACTAAAAACTAACCCCAAGTCATCAATTAAAAAAACAAATATCTTAATAATAAAATTGAGATTAATTTCCCTCAACAAATGTCTGAAAAAGAGCCCCGCACTCCATTTACTTTTTATTAACCTCGAGCTATTTTATCAAAAATCATGGTTTCCATCGAGCTCACTATAATAAAAGGGAGGGAATTTTTTTACCCTGCTCAGAAAATTATACTCCAGTGGCGGAGGCGAACAGGGCCACAGGCGGATAGCTTCCGATCCATCCGCTCCCAATTCAGGTGAACTTACGGCACAACTCCCAAAACCCTAATTTATAGAAAATGTACATTATCTTCACTATTGTTGATAAACATTGCGATTTTCTTGATTATTTTTAATGGTATTACATTTTTGTTGATTATCTTACTTAAATTTTCGGGTAAACTTCACTAACCCCCAAAAAGTTTGGACCATTGTGAGGCAACCCCAAAAAGTTTGAAAATGTCACTCCAACCCCCTGAAAGTTTTGGGCTCCAACTGTTATTTCCAAACATTTTCGGGTTAGCTCAAAATGGGCCAAACTTCTCTTGCTAATGCAGTATTACAACGTTGTATACATGATCATGTGAGAACGCGAAATTTCTAAATTTGGTGAGCAGAACCGTGAATTTGACCAAGAAAAGATGCATTTTTGCGGCATGAACCTCTCTAGAAATAGCAAAGATCCATGTTTTGATCCGTAATAAGGCAGTATACGTTTTGATGCCTAATTATTTGTGAAATGTATCTCTTATTGGGTATGACACATTTGTGCTTACTTTGTTGAACGGAAGATCTTCTATCAGCTATAGTGAAGTTACTAATGTATTGACGAATTATGATTTGCTTTGTTGAACGGAAGATCTTCTATCAGCTATAGTGAAGTTACTAATGTATTGACGAATTATGATTTGAGAAGAAAGGACAAGAAGACTTCCCATCAGCTATAGTGAAGTTACTAATGTATTGACGAATTATGATTTGAGAAGAAAGGACAAGAAGACTTCCCGCGTTAGTATTTCAGGAGAGGCCTTGTCGACGAGAGGAAGAAGCCCATATCCGAAAGGTGGTAATAGAGGAATGTCAAAGTCAAGAGGTCCTCATCAGCTAAGAAAGAACCAATGTGCATTCTGCAAGGAGCAGTGACATTGGAAAAGAGATTGTCTAAAAATCAAAGAGAATGAGAATAGCAAGAAAAAGAGCCTGAAGGCCAATGAGATGAACGTTGCGAAAGGTGATGATTTCGATGATTCGAGCTTTTCTCTATTGATTACTCCGGAGGTGAACCACTTGGATGCTTGATTCCGGTGCTACTTATCATATGACCCCTAGGCGAGATTGATTTGCATCGTTCGAGAGACTCGATGGGGGTCTTGTTGTCATGAGAAATGATCAATCCTGTGGCATTTGTGGGGTACGTACCGTGCGGATTCAGATGCACGATGGAGTAGTCCGTGAATTGAAGGAGGTGAGATTCGTTCCTCAGCTGAAGAAGAATCTTATCTCAGTTGGAGCTTTGAAGGCAAAGGGATTCAATGTGACATTTGAAGACGCTATAGCGAAGGTTACTAAGGGATCTTTGGTGGTGATGAAGGGAGCCCGCAGTAAGAACTTGTATTATCTGAAGGGGAGCACCGAGATTGGCCAGGTTGCTTCGGCTATTTCAGAGACGGACATGAGTAGGCTTTGGCATTATAGGTTGAGGCACACATAAGAGAAGTCACTGCAGGCTTTGTGCAAGCAGGGACTATTGAAAGGAGCCAAAAGTGGAAAAGTGGATTTATGTGAGCACTGTGTTCTTGGCAAGAAGACGAAGGTGAAGTTCGGGACGACCATTCATAGGACGAGGGGCATCCTGGATTATGTGCACAAAGATGTTTGGGGTCCCACCAAGACTGCATCACTTGGTGGTCGACATTGGTTCGTCACGTTCGTTGATGACTATTCTAGACGATGTTGGGTGTACACCATAGTAAAGAAGAGTGAAGTTCTAGATATATTCGTGGAGTGTAAGAAGAGATTAGAACTGCAGACTGTGAGAAAGATTAAGACGTTGTGATCCGATAACGGTGGTGAATATAATTCATACTCCTTTCAGCAGCTATGTCGAGATGTGGGCATAGAGAGACACTTCACGGTTAGTCATATACCGCAGAAAAATGAGGTAGCAGAGAGGTTAAATCAGTCTTTGCTGGAGAAGGTCCGATCTTTTGAGCTAAGACACTTACATATGTAAGCCACCTCATTAACAGGCTGCCTTCATCTGCGATTGAGGGGAAAACCCCTATGGAGAAGTGGTCGGGAGAGCCAGCACACGATTATGCCCAGCTCAAGATATTTGGGTGCCCTGTATTTTATCATGTGAGAACAGATAAATTGGAACCTCGAGTTAGGAAGGCCATATTTGTAGGATTCAAACATGGTGTCAAGGGATACAAGTTACGGGATCCAGTTGATAGGAAGATTGTGCTGAGTAGAGACGTCACGTTCGATGAGGCTTCTATCTTAAAGCTCCCCAGCTCTCATCAGGTGGAGAGCGACCCGACAGAGGAGATATCGTAGGTTGTGGAGATTGATGCAGCTCCATATTGTCCAGATGGTACAATATTGATTAGAGTGCCGACTGAGGTGATGCCAAACGAGCATGATGATGACATGGAGGATACAGGTACTAATGTGCACCAACAGCTCAGGTTCAAGATTCTATTACGGTTCGAAGACAGAGGAGAGACATATGGATGCCAACACGGTATGCCGACACAGTTGCATATGCACTTCCGGTAGAGAGTATCGATGAGATGGTACCTACTACATTCATAGAGGCCGAGCAGAGTTTGGAGGCTGATTCGTGACAGGTGGCTATGCAGAAGGAGATAAACTCTCTTCACAAGAACGATACATGGGAGCTTGTTGAGCTTCCAAAGGGACGGAAGGCAATTAGTTGCAAGTGGGTATACACGAAGAAGGAGGGCATTGAGGGCACTCCATTGAAGATCAAAGCTAGGTTAGTTGCGAAGGGCTATGTACAGGAGGAAGGAATAAATTATAATGAGGTTTTCTCTCCGATGGTGAAGCACTCTTCGATTCGGATTTTGCTAGCTTTGGTGGCACAGTATGGTTTGGAGTTAGATCAGTTGGATGTGAAGACAATATTTTTTCATGGTGATCTTGATGAAGAAATATATATAACATGGCATTTCTTCATGGTGATCTTGATGAAGAAATATATATGACTCAGCCATTGGGATTCCGAGCTGCAGGGAAAGATAAGTTGGTTTGCAGGTTGAAAAAATCGCTATACAGTTTGAAGCTGTCTCCTCGACAGTGGTATAGGCGATTCGATGGTTTTATGATTGGTCATTCGTACACTCGGAGCCAGTTTGATCCTTACATATATTTTCACAAGTTGAAAGGAGGTGCGTACATCTATTTGTTACTTTATGTCGATGACATGTTAGTTGCCTCTACTTCCAGGTCGGCTATAGATGAGTTGAAAGTTCAGCTTTCAAATGAGTTTGAGATGAAGGACTTGGGTGAGGCCAAACGTATTTTAGGGATGGAGATCGGCAGAGACAAGAAGAAGAGCAGAATTTGTTTGACACAGGTGGCTTTTTTGAAGAATGTTCTATAGCGATTTCATGTTAGAATGGATACGAAGCCAGTTAGTGTACCATTGGGAGCCCATTTAAAGCTTTTAGCTGGTCTTTCACCGAAGTCAGTTGAAGATCGAGAGTTGATGTCGAAGACTCCATATGTGAGTGCGGTTGGGAGCTTGATGTACGCGATGGTATGTACGAGGCCGGATTTGTCACAGACGGTGAGCATGGTTTCGAGATACATGCATGATCCAGGAGTGGGACATTGGGACGCCGTGAGATAGATTTTTGAGGTACATTCGAGGTACGCTCAATGTTGGTTTAGTTTATTAGCGGGAAACTACAGGTTGGCAGTTGTGCATTAGCTATGTTGATTCGGATTATGCTGGAGATTTGGATAAGCGTCGGTCTACGACGGGGTATGTGTTCACTTTGACCCGTGCGTCGGTGTGTTGGAGATGCACCTTACAGTCGACGGTGGCTTTGTCTATGACGAATGTAGAGTATATGGCGATTACAGAGGCTGTGAAGGAGGCTATTTGACTTCGAGGACTTTTGGAGAAACTTGGTGATAAACACGTAAAATATGCATTATCTTAGTGTGTTTCAAGCATGATTTACGAGTGTTTAATGCATATTTCGTGTTTAGATCGAGGATACTGCTGTGGTTTGTGTTCTTATATGTAGGTATTGGCTCAAGATTGAAAGATTTGATGATCGTTGGAAGTAATACAAGAGTTTGAAGCAACAACAAGATTTCGAAGGCATGGTTCGTGAAGAAAATGGATGCATGAGTATGAAGAACTGGAATTTCGACCATGATACAGATCGAATCAAGAAAAACTCAAAAGATAAAAGTTGTAGATCTCTTCAACAGAATTCCAACGCAATTTGAATCACCTCATTCCGAGGTTGGAGGCAAAAGTTATAGCCAAAATACTAAAAACTAAAGAAACAAGCACAAAATCAGCAAAACAGCCCCTACCACACCCTGGTGCGGTGCAGACCACACCTGTGGCGCGAGAATTAGTTATTTTCCAGATTTTTAGGGATATATAAATAGATGTTTTAACTTAGGATTTTGGATATCTTTTGTTATGTTCTCTTAGCCATCAATTACCAATTATTTTGGAGTTTAAGTATTGAAGAAAGACACTAATCTCTTGTACAAGATTGGATTGCAAGTTTTGATTTTTAAGATCTCAATTGAAAGACGGGTTAATTCTTTCCTCTCTTTGATTTATTTCTTCATATGATTGATTTGCATAATTATTTGATGTATTCTCTTATCCCAATCATGTGTGAGTAGATTTCTTGTCTAGGATTGGGAAAGAACCCAACTTTTTGGTGATTGATGATGAATTGATATAGGTTCTTGGTGAAAGTTTAAATCTTTAAACTTGATTTCTAGTGTTTTAATTTTGTTGATTCGCTTGATCACCGTATTAGCAATCATAGGTAATTAATTGAAGGACTGAAATGTGAAGATTAATACCGGATCTCTAGAAATTAAGCAGGGAGCTCGAACCACGAAAGTAGGCTAGATTCCTTAGGGCTTTGATTAGGATTAGCATAAAGCTTAATGAGTTTAATTTAATCTTGATTCCACGAAAGTAGGTTAATTAGGATTGATTATGCACGATCTTTAGACCTTGAAAGAGGCTTTAGATTAATTTAGGCTAATTCACCCTTTCTAGATTAAACCAACACCAAGAATTAAAATAATTCATCATTGAACACCTAAGTTGTGGTGATAACCCAATCCTAGTCCTTCATTATATTGAATTCCATCCGATTAGTTGTTTATTTTATTTCTTTTATTAAATCTCTTCTAATTTACTCATTGATTTAGCTAGTTGAAAACGTGAAACTTGGTAGATAACCCCTAGTCCTTGTGGGATCGACCTTGATAGCTACAACGAGTCCGTGCGCTTGCGGATTTTGCCCATCAAGTTTTTGGCGCCGTTGCCTGGGACTACGGTGTTAATATTGAGTGCTTACGTTATTAGGCTAGACTAGATTTTTTTTTCTTTCTCTTTGCTTCTCACTTTCTTTTATGCAAGGGCATCAAACAAAATTACACAACGAAAACAATCCTGAACTATCGGTGACTCTTACAAACATAAGAAGGTCTATAAGGGAGCAAAGGAACACAGAACAAGCTATGATGGGAGATCAAAATCAGCTTCTTAAGGATTTCGCAGCCCCAAATGCTCAAGGCACACAGTCAAGCATTACAAGGCCCAATGTTGAAGCTAATAACTTTGAGCTGAAACCATCACTGCTCTCAATGGCTCAGCAGAATCAGTTTGGAGGAGGTGCTACTGAAGACCCGAACCTCCACCTATCGATTTTCTTAGAGTATTGCGACACTTTGAAACTTAATGGAGTAACCAATGATGCTATTCGACTCAGATTATTTCCGTTCTCTCTAAGGGACAAGGCTAGGGCTTGGTTGCACTCATTGCCAGCTGGGTCCATCACCACTTGGGATCAATTGTCCAAAGCGTTTCTTGCAAAGTATTTTCCTCCAAGTAAAATAACACAGATGAGGAACCAGATCACAAGCTTTGTACAGAAGGAAGGAGAGTTACTTTATGAAGCTTGGGAACGCTACAAGGAATTATTGAGGATGTGCCCTCACCATGAACTGGAGAAGTGGTTAATTGTTCACACCTTCTACAATGGGCTCACTTACAACACACGGATGACTGTTGATGCTGCTGCAGGAGGAGCTTTGATGAACAAAACAATAGATGCGGCTTACACTCTCATTGAATACATGGCTAAGAATTACTATCAAAGGGCGAACGAGCGTGCTCCTCAGACATCAAAAGGAGGCAAGTATGAAATAGATGCTTTAGACCATATATCCTCTAAAGTTGATGCTTTATTTAAGAAAGTTGAAGGTTTGAGTATTAATTCTGTGGCGTCTACTTCAATTTCATGTGAGATATGTGGCTATGTGGGTCATTCTGCACTTCAATGTCAATTAGGAAACCCCCCATCCATTGATACTTCTGGTAATGAGCAAGTTAACTATGTTAATAACTTTAATCAGAAGGGAGACCCATTCTCTAATACTTATAATATGGGGTGGAGGAATCATCCTAATTTTTCTTATAGAAATCCACCTGGAAATCCCATGCCTGCATCTAATTTTGGTCCACCTGGTTTTCGTGCTCCTCAATCCAATTTCCCTTCTCAAAAGTCAAATTTGGAAAATATGATGGAGAAGTTTGTGACGACTCAATCAAAATTGAATGAAGAGTTTAAGCAGCAACAACAAACCACGAATGAGGTGGTGAAACAATTGGCCTCTAAGATGGATTCCCTAGTTACGCATAACAAGATGTTAGAGACACAAATCACCCAATTGGCACAAAATGTTAGCTCTTCCTCTAGGCCTTCAGGCATGTTACCTGGACAACCCGAGACAAATCCCAGGAGTCATGTGAATGCTATAACTCTTAGAAGTGGAAAACAATATGAGGGTCCCAAGATGAAGGAAAATGATAGGGTGGATGGTCATCATGAAGAAAAAAAATGAAAATGTGATAGATGTGGATAATGAGACCCAAACGCAAAAAGAAGAAAAAGTTGAAAAATATGTGGCCCCCGCTCCTTACAAGCCTCCTCTACCCTTTCCCCAAAGGTTAGCTAAGGCTAAGTTAGAAAAGCAGTTCGGAAAATTTTTGGAGATTTTAAAAAAGTTGCACATCAATATCCCGTTCACTGAAGCTATTTCTCAAATGCTTTCTTATGCTAAGTTCTTGAAAGAGATCCTATCTAACAAAAGGAAGTTGGAAGAAAACGAGACTGTGGTCCTTACTGAGAAGTGTAGTGCTATCATCCAGAATAAGCTGCCTCCTAAGCTTAAGGATCCAGGTTCATTTTCTATTCCTTGTGTTATTGGTAATGTCTCTATTAACCGTGCTTTGTGTGATTTAGGTGCAAGCGTAAGTTTGATGCCGATGTCTATTTGTAAGAAGCTTGGCATAGGTGATTTGAAGCTAACCACGATATCACTCCAATTGGCGGATTGATCGGTAAAATATTCGGTAGGTATACTTGAAGATGTACCTATCCAGGTCGGTAAGTTCTTTATCCCGGTTGATTTTGTTATTTTGGAAATAGAAGAAGATTCTAACATTCCAATTATATTAGGAAGACCCTTCCTTGCTACTGCAGGTGCTATAATCGATGTTAAAAATGGAAGGCTCTCTCTAAATATTGGAGGGGAGACGGTAGAATTTGATTTAAGCAATACTATGAAACTCCCTCTAACTGATAAAATTTGTTACAGGGTTGACGTCATTGACAAGTGTACCCATGAGCAAGTTGCAAACCATAACTCAGCTGATCCACTTGAGAAGTGTTTGGTATACGACAGTTCAATAAATGATGAAGACCCCGAGGTAGCCGTGTATGCTCAATATTTAGAATCAACATCAACTGCTCCACTTCGAAATGCAAAGCTTGAAAGATTGATGCTAGAGCCAAAAGGATCTATTTGTGAAAAGGATAATGCGCCAAAAGTAGAATTAAAACCCCTTCCTTCCTCTTTAAGTTATGAATTTCTTGGCCCTGACTCTACTTATCCTGTGATTGTGAATGCATGTCTAAATGAAAATGAAACTGATAAGTTGCTTAGAACACTTAGGATGCATCGCAAGGTCATAGGATACACCATGAACGACATTAAGGGAATTAATCCATCAATTTGCATGCATAGAATTCTCTTGGAAGATGATCATAAACCCTCTATAGAACACCAACGTAGATTAAATCCTAACATGAAAGAAGTGGTTAAAAAGGAAGTGCTTAAGCTACTAGATTCTGGGGTAATCTATCCTATTTCTGATAGTGAATGGGTTAGCCCGGTTCATGTGGTTCCTAAAAAGGGAGGTGTGATCGTAGTTAAGAATGCAAATAACGAACTTATCCCTACTAGGACGGTTACGGGTTGGAGGATGTGTATTGATTATAGGAAATTGAACAAGGCAACCCGAAAAGATCATTTTCCACTTCTCTTTATAGACCAGATGTTGGAAAGGTGGCTAGGCATTCATATTTTTGTTATTTAGATGGCTATTCGGGATTTTTCCAAATTCCTATCCATCCTAGTGACCAGGAAAAGACCACTTTTACTTGTCCCTATGGGACTTTTGCTTATAGGCGCATGCCTTTTGGTCTTTGCAATGCCCCCGCCACTTTTCAACGATGTATGATGTCCATTTTCTCTGATTTTATAGAGGATATTATGGTCGTGTTTATGGTGACTTCTCCGTGTATGGAACTACTTTTGATGGTTGTTTATCTAACTTGTCTCGAGTTTTACAGCGTTGCGAAGAAGTTAATTTAGTCCTAAACTGGGAGAAATGCCACTTTATGGTAAGGGATGGAATAGTTTTAGGGCACAAGGTGTCTGAGCGCGGAATTGAGGTTGATCGATCAAAAGTGGAAGTCATTGAAAAATTGCCTCCACCAACGTCGGTTAGGGGAGTAAGAAGTTTCTTGGGACATGCCGGTTTCTATCGGCGTTTCATCAAAGATTTCTCAAAAATTTCAAAACCCTTAACTAACCTTCTTCTTAAAGATGCTACCTTTGATTTCACTGACGAATGTCTTGATGCTTTTTGCAGGTTGAAAGAAGCATTGATAACAGCTCCTATTATGCAACCGCCGGACTGGAATCTCCCATTTGAAGTCATGATTGATGTAAGTGATTAAGCGGTTGGTGCTGTGTTGGGCCAAAGGAAGAACAAGATAGTTCATGCAATTTATTATGCTAGTCGCACTCTTGATGAAGCCCAAGTTAACTACGCTACCACTGAAAAGGAACTATTAGCAGTTGTATTCGCCTTTGACAAGTTTAGGTCTTACTTAGTGGGGTCCAAAGTCATCGTTTATACCGACCACTCCGCCATCAAATATCTTTTGAGCAAGCAAGATGCCAAGCCTAGGTTGATCCGATGGATACTACTTTTGCAAGAATTTGACCTAGAGATCAAGGACAAGAAAGGGACGAAAAATTTGGTGTCGGACCATTTGTCGAGGATGAAGCAAGAATCACATGATAAGGAGGAGGGACTCCTTCCCAGATGATCAGTTGTTAGCCATTGAAAGATTGGATGCACCATGGTATGCGGACTTCGTCAACTACCTAGTGTGTGGAGTCTTGCCTCCAGATCTGAGCTATCAACAGAAAAAGAAGTTCTTTGCTGACTTGAAGTATTATTTTTGGGATGAACCATTTCTATACAAACGGTGTGTTGATGGGATGTTTAGAAGGTGCATTCCTGAAGATGAAGTTACAAGTATTCTCCATCATTGCCATTCATCTTCCTACGGGGGACATGCGAGCACTTCAAAGACAGCTGCAAAAGTTCTACAATCAGGTTTCTATTGGCCGAGTCTTTTCCAGGATACAAATCAGTTTGTGAAATCTTGTGATAATTGTCAGAGGACCGGGAACATTTCAAAGCGACATGAGATGCCTTTACACTCCATCTTGGAAATTGAGGTCTTTGATGTGTGGGGAATAGATTTCATGGGACCATTTCCGTCGTCGTGTAACAATAAGTTCATTTTAGTGGCGGTGGACTACGTCTCCAAATGGGTAGAAGTGATAGCATCCCCCACCAACGATGCTAAAGTTGTTGTGAAACTATTCAAGAACGTTATTTTTCCAAGATTTGGGGTGCCACGGACGGTAATCAGTGATGGAGGTTCACACTTCATTGAAAGAAAATTCGAAGCTCTTTTAAGACAATATGAGGTCACCCATAAGGTTACCACGCCATATCATCCTCAAACTAGTGGTTAAGTGGAGGTTTCGAATCGTGAAATAAAGAGTATCTTGGAGAAAGCAGTTAATCGTTCAAGAAAGGATTGGTCTATGAAACTCACAGATGCCTTATGGGCCTATCGAACTGCATACAAAACGCCCATAGGTATGACACCATTCAAATTGGTATATGGCAAATCGTGTCATCTCCCAGTTGAGTTAGAGCACAAGGCGTATTGGGCTATCAAACTCCTCAATTTTGATATGAAGACCGCAGGTGAGAAAAGAAAGCTTCAACTTCATGAGCTAGATGAGCTGCGTTTGGATTCGTATGAGAATGCTCGTATTTATAAAGAAAGGACTAAACGATGGTACGATAAGAATATTCTTCGAAGAGAGTTTAATCAAGGAGATATAGTGCTACTTTTTAACTCTCGTTTGAAGCTTTTTCCGGGCAAGCTCAAATCTCGATGGTCCGGACCTTTTCAAGTCCGTGAGGTTTTTCCTAGTGGAGTTGTTGAAGTTTGGAGCGAAACAACGAGATCTTTCAAGGTGAATGGGCAACGATTGAAGCACTATATTGTAGGTGAACAAAACGAGAAAGGGGTCACTTACACCCTTTCCGATCCCCCTTCGTCGGAAAATTGAGCGCAAAAGGGATCGAGCTCATGACCATAAACGAGCGCTTCTTGGGAGGCAACCCAAGTTTTCACACATTCTAGTTCTTTTATTTTAGCATTTTATTTTGATATCAATTTTTTTATTTTTATTTTATTTAGGCAATTAGATCGGCACAAATTTAACTTATAATATTTTTAATCATGCAGTTGTGAAGAAATAAAGACATTTAGAAAAAAAACTGCAGAAAAAGGAGTTAAAGATGGAGTGGCAGAGCCTACCACACCCGGGGGTGGTGTAGACCACACCCACGGTGCACAGGTAGAAAATTTTCAGAGCCTACCACATCCAGGGGTGGTGTACACCACACCCACGGTCTACAGGAAAAAAAAATCCAGACTCTACCACACCCATCGCCACACCTGTGGTTCGTTGAAAAAAAAAAGAGAAAAATAAAACCGAAAAATCCCTCTTCAACCCAGCAACCAGACCCCCACCTTCTTTCCTTTCATCTTCTTCGACCTAACCAACCCTAAATCACCGCCATCATCACCATCGCCGTGCCAGATCGCGCGCCCTCGGACCTCAACCCAACCATCCGTGCATCTCTTCAACCATCGCTGACCCCGCCACAGAGCATAACCCTCGGCAACTAATTCAACCCAGCATCCCATCCACCGCCGGCCTCCCCCTCAAACCAGCGAAGAGCCCGCCTCTCCTCTCCTTCAAGCCGACCAGGCGAGCCCCCTCCTCTCTCATCATCATCAACACCCGCTCCATCTTCCCCCTGCACGATGCTACCCGCCATCTTTTGTCACCAGCTTTCCCTCTCCGACTACAACCAGCGACCGCCGCCTCACCTCTTCGATCAGCACCGCACCGCCCTCCACCAAGTCGCGGACCTCTTCGACCACCGACCTAAAATCCGCCATTCCTCACCTCTCCGATCTACCTCCGACCCAGTTCTGAAATCACCACCCCTATCCATCAACCCTCAAAACCACCGCTGCTCATCTCCCCAACGCTGACCACCGAGCTCCTCACCATCTCAGACCTCCAAACCACCATGCAACACCACCCATCTCTCCTTCAACCAAAGACCAATGCCCTAACCCCTGTTTCAAAATCACCACAGCCGCACCACATCAGCCCTCCCATCCTCAACTTCGATTTCGCCGCACAACAGCCAACGACCGCCTTCAACACCTGTTGTCAATTCCTGTTCGAGAGCCCAAATGGGACCTAAGCGCGGATGGCCTAGTCAGGGAGCTTCCACTTGTACAGCGCGACGACACAAAGGTAACTCTCCTCCTCCCTAAAATCCTCATGGTATAGAATTTGTCAATGCACAGCAACAATCTAGATATAATACATTGGTTAAGCGGGGAATTCTGAGTACCCGTTATTTGGATGAAAATTGTTTGCGTGAATTAGGGCTGTGGGATGATGTTTCATACCTCCTGGGACGGGTTGGTTGGTTAAATTTTGTAAAGGCTAAACATCCCATGTACGAGCGTATTACTCTCGAATTTTTGAGTTCTCTTGATGCTGTTTTATTTAATGGTGAGGGAGTAAAGGAAGGAAAAATCACTTTTAGGCTTTTTAACCGGTCTCACACACTTACATTAGCACATTTAAATGAGATATTTGGTTTTCCGGAGGGTGGGCCTAGAATTGTCCCTAAAAACTTTAACTTGACCCCCTTTTGGATTTCTATCGCACGCTCTACAACTCAAAGACCTTATGATCCCTCCTTGTCACGAGCCTCTGCTGTTTATAACCCATGCTTTAGATATTTACAGAGGTTCATGGCTTTTACCATTTTCGGTCGAGGCGAGAGTGATGGAATCATGTGTCAGAGAGAACTTTACTTTTTATGTGCCATGGTTGAAGAACATAAGATTGACACAGGAGCTTTTATGATTCATCATATGTGTCGTGCAACGATAGCAACGAGCGGAAAAATTGTTTTTGGTGGCTTGATTACCACTTTAGCTTATGGGATGGGTTTAGGAGAGCTTGTTAAAGGACTTCATCCTTTAAATCCTAGTACCTCATTTGACCTCGATGCTTGTGTTCATATGAAATTGATTAGCAATAAGGGAAATAGGTTATAGTTATGTTTCCAGGATAATTATCTTTTCCCACTCCCTGATCCTGATCGCACGACCATCCATGTTCACGCCAATTGGTCCTATCTCACATCGGATTTTGTGAATTGTGATGGTCATGAGGTTGTACCAGCTGAGGATGCTGACACGGTACCCCCGATCCCTATTCAGGCTGAGCCTACAAGGGGAACTAACTCTTTTCATCACCCTGATTGGTCAGCGGAATTATCAGCTATCCATATTTCTCTTGCCTCTCTTACTAACCGTGTAGGTGCCATCGAGCAAGAGCAACAACGTCAAGGACAACTACTGGACTCTATACACTACATGATGCAGTCTTTTCACGAGCGGCAGCTCCGACAGGATGCCTCCGTGCTGCCTCCTTCTGACTAGTGAGTTGGTATGTTTCCTGCACCCTTGCACTAATTTCTATCTTTTTACATTGAGGACAATGTCGATCTTAAGCTTAGGGGTGTGGGTTGTTCATGCATTGATTGCCTGTCTATAATTGCCTATTTTTCTTTTATTTTAGTTTTTCTTTTGCTTTGTTTCTTAATTAAAACAAAAAAAAACAAAAAAACAAAACGAAAACAAAAACAATTAGGGAAATGATCTCCTGATGATGACATGAATGCTTAACCTTTATCGATCATTGAACTAGATAGATGCTCATTAATTGGGACTTGACAACTTCTTATACCATCTTTCAACTGATTCTCAAAGGCTTTTGATTACAAGTTAACAATATGGGAGAACCAGACTTGAATGTTCTCTTGTCTTATAGGTTTTAGCATTTATAACTATTACTCTATTGAGACAAGAGGGGAATTAAATTTGGTAGACAAATAAAACCCGTGAGATTTTGAGCCTGAAATTGGATGCATTGCATATCCAATCCATTATTTTTTTTCTTGTGTGATATTCTCCAATGGTGTAGGATACTAGAACTTGCATTGAATCTCTTCAAGGCCACATATAACTTTTGTATGCATAAAAGGTGATTGAGGCACATTTTTGTTTATAGTCCACATTTGCCAAATAGCCTACCATGCACTATTGTTCCCTTTGATTAGCCCCCTTGAGCCTATGAGCCTAATTTTTGTTGATTAAACCCACATATGTAACCTTCAAAATCCGATTTTATTCCTTACCCATTGCCTAAGCTAGTGGAGCACATTTTATGATACAATGGGTTATATGAGTAATGTGGTGTAAGCTTGGGGGTGTGAAAGTAGGCGTTTGCTTCCTTTTCATAATTCTTTCGAAAAAAAAGAAAAAAAATACTAATTCGAAAAAAAAAGATGAATAAAGTGTCGTCTTTATGGTGTATGTAATTGCGGGTGTCAAAAGAATTTGTTATGGCATACTAAAAGGAGTAGTTGGAAGAAGTTCTTTAATAGATGATGGAGTTTGTGTAGATGTCATTGATCTTACTTTGAGATCTAATCTTTTACAATCATAGCTCCACTAGTGATAGGCTTTCAACTAATCCCAAATATCTATCCTACCCTTTTGACCCTAGCCCCATTACAACCAAATAAAAGACCTCATGATTTTGTTGCATGCATTAGTTTTCGAAGTGGTGGAGAATTGAGATGAAATGCAAGCTTATGGATTGAATACATCCATTCGGAAGAATTTTGAGCGATACAATCCCATCCTTAAACACATGAGAGATTGAGAGTCCACTTATCCTAAAGTGAGGTCTACCAATTTAACTACCTGAAGGTCTCAATTTTAGTACTTTGGGATTGAAGCTAGTTACATGAATTTCTTTTTCCTACTTTGACTTGAGAATTGGATAGGATGGCTATCCTTGACTTGTGACGCTTGTGATCGTAAATAAATTTTGAAATGTGATTTTGTTGAGAGTTTTGGAAATTAATTTGTTAAGTCCCGATGAAAAGTATTTGTTTTGTGATATGTTTGATATTGGTTAAAGGATTGATGAGGGGGTGATCCCTACTCTATTTGGCTTTCACTCCTCCTAATTTTTATTATTTATTTGCTTGAGGACAAGCAAAAGTCTAAGCTTGGGGGAGTTGATAAACACGTAAAATATGCAATATCTTAGTATGTTTCAAGCATGATTTACGAGTGTTTAATGTATATTTCGTGTTTAGATTGAGGATACTGCTGTGGTTTGTGTTCTTATATGTAGGTATTGGCTCAAGATTAAAAGATTTGATGATCGTTGGAAGTTATACAAGAGTTTGAAGCAACAACAAGATTTCGACCATGATGCAGTTCGAATCAAGAAAAACTCAAAAGATTAAAGTTGTAGATCTCTTCAACAGATTTCCAACGCAATTTGAATCACCTCATTCCGAGGTCGGACGCAAAAGTTATAGCCAAAATACTAAAAACTGAAGAAACAAGCACAAAATCAGCAAAACAGCCCCTACCACACCCTGGTGTGGTGCAGACCACACCTGTGGCGCGGGAATTAGTTATTTTCTAGATTTTTGGGGATATATAAATAGATGTTTTGACTTAGGGTTTTGGATATCTTTTGTTATGTTCTCTTAGCCATCAATTACCAATTATTTTGGAGTTCAAGTATTGAAGAAAGACACTAATCTCTTGTACAAGATTGGATTACAAGTTTTGATTTTGAAGATCTCAATTGAAAGACGGGTTAATTCTTTCCTCTCTTTGATTTATTTCTTCTTATGATTGATTTGCATAATTATTTGATGTATTCTCTTATCCCAATCATGTGTGAGTAGATTTCTTGTCTAGGATTGGGAAAGAACCCAACTTTTTGGTGATTGATGATGAATTGATATAGGTTCTTGGTGAAAATTTAAATCTTTAAACTTGATTTCTAGTGTTTTAATTTTGTTGATTCGCTTGATCACCGTATTAGCAATCATAGGTAATTAATTGAAGGACTGAAAGGTGAAGATTAATACCGGATCTCTAGAAATTAAGCAGGGAGCTCGAACCACGAAAGTAGGCTAGATTCCTTGGGGCTTTGATTAGGATTAGCATAAAGCTTAATGTGTTTAATTTAATCTTGATTCCACGAAAGTAGGTTAATTAGGATTGATTAGGCACGGTCTTTAGACCTTGAAAGAGGCTTTAGATTAATTTAGGCTAATTCACCCTTTCTAGATTAAACCAACACCAAGAATTAAAATAATTCATCATTGAACACCTAAGTTGTGGTTATAACCCAATCCTAGTCCTTTATTATATTGAATTCCATCCGATTAGTTGTTTATTTTATTTCTTTTATTAAATTTCTTCTAATTTACTCATTGATTTAGCTAGTTGAAAACGTGAAACTTGGTAGATAACCCTTAGTCATTGTGGGATCGACCTTGATAGCTACAACGAGTCCGTGCGCTTGCGGATTTTGCCCATCACTTGGTATATCGCAGCGGTCCGTTACTATTCATTATGATAGCATGAGTGCTATCTATTTAGCGAAGAATCAGGTTTTTCATGTGAGGACAAAGCATATTAACGTTCGTTATCACTTCGTTCGAGATGTTCTTGAAGATGACGATGTAGATATTGTGAAAGTCCACACGAAGAATAATCCGGCGGATATGCTCACTAAGGTGGTTCCGAGCAACAAGTTTTATCATTGTCGAAACTTGTTGCACATTCGTGATTGTTGAGGCCGTTGACGGGATTTTGGATGAACTACAAGCGGCTTGATCCCTTTGGAGAGGGGGTACGTAGGCAACCACATTGGTGCAGCCGAATTTGGTGAGATGACGCATTGGTGCTCATGTTGGTGTCGGCTCAGATTTAGGAATACTTCGCCGAGGTGGAGAATTGTTAGATAGCAGTATTCCTAATCTATTTTGGTAACATGAGGTTATTAGGATTCCTAATCTGTTTTGGTTTTAGTTTTTCTATATATATGGAGATTAGAATCAATCATGAGGAGAGTTATAATCAGAGATTAGAGAGACTTTTGAGCATTGTGAAAGGGAGAAATTGTGAGCAAGTTGAGAGCTTTGGTTGAGGATTAGTTTGTGAGTTTTGTGAGATTGTAACCCTATGTACTCTCCTTGATTTAGTGGAATCTCCCCATTCTCTTCCCGTGGACGTATGCAATTTGCCGAACCACGTAAAATTGGTTGTCTCGCTATTTGTGTGATTTGTAATCGCTTATTTAGGTTCCCTCGACAGGTCAGTCCTAGAACTGATGAGAGGAAGAGCTGATATCTCACTTGGTTAAGATATTTTGCTTAAGGTTCTTGTTTCTTTGGTGAAACAGGAATTCCTATTATGACCTGACTCTCTTGTTGTGCTGCCGAAGTGCTGCCGAAATTTCCGCTGCGCGCAACAACTGAAACATATCACATGCATCTTTATTGTATCCACGATTGTTAGTGCTATCAACTTGAATAAGCCTAATTAATTTGTTGTGTAACTTGCGTGACATTGGGTTATAGGCACGTTCATATCTGTGTCTTTGTGACTATGCTTCTCGGGTATAACAACAATTGGAGTGTGATACACAGGTTGTAGGGTCGAGCAGGATGAATAAATAAAATGGATGAACATGAAAGTTGACTGGAATATCGCTTCTTTCTTTTTTAGAATGATACGTAGGCTAAGATCGGGAAAGTGACATTCCAAAAGAAATTCCCATGAAGGGAGAAGGAATTGCCCACGCCACTAGAATGAGACTTTGGAAGAAAGAAGATAACGGGATTGAAGAATTGTTGCCTAAACTATCCTAATTGGTTGTTCTCTTGTTACACGCATGAATTGCGAAGAGTGCACAATAGACTAGGGTCACTGAATAATAAGTCTATATATAATTGTGGATGCATTGCTTTTATTTGGAGGGAAAAAAAAATCCCCTCATGATGATGGACATACCTGAAACAACAACGTCACTCAAAGTAAATGCTATACCACCTTGGATAATTAAGTTCGGTTGGTGGTCGAAGTATTGATGGACCAATAGCAGAAACAACAAAAAGAACATCTGATATAGGCAGTCAAATTAGCAATCAGCAACAAAAAAAAGACGTTTAGATTGCTGGGTACGGGGACTTGGTCGTTTTTATGGAACACGAAGATGAATCTTCTAGCTTCAGAGAAAATGTCATACAGCAATCTTCGTGATGCTCACTGGGTTTTCAGATGTTCACATTATGTACCTCGTGCTGCCGTGCATGAAGAAGCTGAATGGGGATTGGGATTTATTTAGTCCCTTGATTCAGTCAAAATGAATTAGTTTGTGGAACAGAACTTCTATTTAGGATGCCTCGCTGATGAACGGATCAAAATTGTGTAAAATGTTGCCTGTAAAGTTCTTGTTGACTGCAAATAAATCCATAAAAGTACAGTTGACAATAAATTGATTTTTCACCTGACATTGATTGCGCTGAATACTGTACTGTAAGATTCCCCTCACTCTTAAATATATTAGATATTGAAATAAATTATGCACTGACCTTGATGATGAACAAATTTTAGACTAATCATTCACATGATTAGTGTTAGGTAGTCTCCTCAAGTTTAGGATCTATTGGCACATTAATTAAACAAGTTCTGATACAAAGCTTTACTTTTTATCTTTCCGCTCTTGGATGTGTCCTTTATGCTTTCTATTCACCGAAGATTCTATGTACAATGACTGGGATCAGATTTTTATGTAACTTGTCTTTTTCCTGTACATGAAGACATTGCAGGTTTGGCAAACGCCCCTTGGAAAAAAAATCTAAAGCTTATATTCTTTATATTTCTGCTGAATTACCTAACTCAGCTTTGTTTTGTGATGTTTAATGAGATAATTCAGGAACTGTACTGTCCGGACCTCGAGGAACATTAGAGCCGGACTAAACCTGTGAAAATATCCTCCAAAAATCTTCATTCGTCAAGAAACCACGAAAATAATCTCATCATTAAAATAAAACCAGCAAAAAATATTCTCTATAATCCAAAAGTCAACATTAATCCAATTAATTTATATAAACAAACATTCCTCAACTTAAAATAAAACTCGACCTAAAGGAAAGAATCTCTTTATTACAAAACTCTCAAATTACCAACTAAACATCAAAGACTTTATTTAATCTTCACTTGGAAGGCAATAACAATCTTGAATTTTATTCATTGTTTCATTCTAAGAATTTGAAAACCAACAATTCTACATAATCCCGAGTCTCTGAAAAGAATGAATACAACACAATGAATTTACAACTCAATAAGTTGATTTTATCATACATTAAACACTGGTTTTGCAAAACTAAAAATAAATTGTCTTGATAAGCATCACTAAAGTAGTAGAAAATCATAATGCAATATTTTTAAAATATATACATGCAATGGAAATAAGAATGTTATATCTCAATGCGGTCAACACTTCGATACTCCGGTTGACTTGGCAAACCCCACTGTTATATAGCCCGTGGTCGGGACGGTGAGACCCAAACTTGAGCTCTTAGCGCTAAAATAAAAACCTCATATAGGCACATTGAGTCCTGTTTAGATGGCTTACTTATCTCCGACATATACCAGTATATTGACTTAAGATTTGTAAAAAAATGAACAAAGTTCATATAACCAAATATGTTATATAGAAATGTCAAAAGCTAACCAATAGTAAAATTTACCACACATGCATCTTAACCTCCTATATGACAAGACATAAATAAAGGTAAATAAAATAACCATGGGCTTATACCAAATATCTAGTGCATCAATCCAATCAGCAATTTGTATGTGAGCAACCATACAAAATAATATAATCCATTAAAACAAAATTACATATAGTTGTAGGATGTCTAAAAACTATTACAGATAGCTGATCCTCATCAAACACTGATGATGGAATTTACAATTTGACAGCTTCCAAAAGGTCATAATTTAAAGACTTTCACGTAGATCGATGAAGGTTACAATTTGACGACCTTCACAACAAACAATGAAAGTTCTAATTCAATAGCCTTCACAATTAACATCAAGAGTTACAATTTGACGCCTCTCATATTTTCAAGGAGCCAAGATGGAGATTACAAGATGACGATTTTTGCAACGCTCTAGCAAAAGAAACTACAAATTGATGGTCTCTTCAAATTAAAACGCAGATATCTATCAAATCCAAGTTATGTTATGAAGTCCGTCTGCAAGAGTGGACTTCGCCTGAACATTAGACTTTGCCTGAAGCTCGCCAAGCTCGCCTGAGGCTCGCCTTTACGTTCCAGAGTTAAAATGATGCAATCACTGCGTAATCTAGCTGCAAACGCAACTCAAACCTAGCCGCAAACGCAGCTCAGATCCAGCTGCCAACACAGCTCATGTTCGGCCGAAAACACAGCTCACATTCAACTCCAAACTCTGCTAAACGCAGCTTCTAATCATTGTCAAACACAGCTTCCAAGCGCTGCCAACGCAGCTTCTAAACTGCTACGAACGCAGTTTCCAAAAGCTATGGACGCAACTTCCAAATCGATACAAACGCAGCTTCCAGACGCTGCGTTCGAACGCAGAATTCATGTCAGAATGAGGATTCTACGTTTGACTCGTTAAAACGGTTCCAAAACTATTTCCCATGATCTAAGGGGATCACAACTCCACTCAGGAGTGATTTAAGGGGCAGTTACATCCCATAAGCCTCACAAAGGAGCGATTTTAGGGGCGGTTACACTCTCTAATCGCCTATAAATTGTTAGATATAGGTGCCCTGCAGGCAATTATTGTATATTGTAACAGGACCTATATGTATATAACAGTTAGATATAGGTGCCCTGCAGGCAATTATTGTATATTGTAACAGGACCTATATGTATATAACATCATTGTTCAAAATGATAGTATGCTATTTTGGTCAGATTTATCTGATGTTCTAAATATACAAATAATGTTCTCAGAATAAATACTAGACTATCAGACATTTCGGATAATGATCGTAATGAAGAGATCTGATTAGTCGGTAACGTATATTCTAAAATTTTCATAGTTGATGAAGTGTTGAGATAGGATATCATCACTTTGGTTAAGACTAGTGTATGCTCTATTTCTCCTTTTGAAGGAGATGAACAATCTCTTAGATCATTGATGTGAGACATCAAGATACAGTATACAGGTGACTCATTAGTGAATGAGTTGACTGAACGACTCGCCGAGAACATCTAGTTGGTAATATACTTAACTGTCAAATAGAAGTTCTCAAGTGATATAGTACATAGTAGTCTCTTGACTTGAGGCATGAGTGCAATATCTTATATGTCAGTAAAGATGTATTTAGACTTTTACCTAACCACAGTTCTTATTGAATTGTGCATAACGGTTCTTGTTGGGTACATCCCGAGACATAAGTAGATATTGAGATGCTAAGAAGGGATTCGTCTCTCCCAGTATAGGGGTTGATATCATAAGATTGTTTGTTATAACTATAACCTGGAAATCCTTGGCCGAGGTAAATAAGATAAATTGAGTGTCAGTTTGATCTTATAGGTTATGAGTTTAATATCTACAAACACTAATTGAGCAAATAGGGTTTGACAGTTTTCCATACCCTAGGCTTAATAAGTTGATATGGTTTGACGAAGACACCGGACTGTACAACATTATCACTGAGTGGTCCTAATAAAATTGTGTAAGCATCTTGCAGACATTTATCACAACTTATACCCGGGTAGTCTTCATGTGTAGATAGCACCTCTGTTGTACTTGTGGATATGATCCACTACCGAGTTTTTTAAGTTGGGCCCTAGAGTCACACCAAGCGCGTACTTGAATCCTATGAAACACAATTTATGGAGTGATGCGTATGATTGATACGCATATATGATTTTACCGGATACACATAAACGGTTATGTATATCGATAAATCGGAATGCTATGTGCTTAGGAAATGAATTCTAGTATTTTTTCCTATAAAGTTAACTTTTAGTCAACTAGTTGACTTTTTGGTCAACAGTTGACTTGTGGTCAACTCATTGACTTTTTGGTCATATGATGACTTATTAATCAATGATTAGAACATTACAAAATATCGTATTTATGAAATACAATATTGATTTGGTATTCTCATTTATGAAATACACATACCATGTATAATGAGTCATGAGATGAGTCATTTAGTGGTATGGTTTGAGCACATGGTTTATTAGCACATGGTTTTGAAATGTAATGATTCATAAGATGATTCATTGCATGACTCACTTGATTAATCATTAATTTTTGATGATTCATTGCATGACTCATAGGATGAGTCATTCATGTCATGAACACATTCCACTCTATAAATATGAGCTCTCTTTCTTATGAAAAGACTAATGAAAAATTGGCTAAGTGGTTTTTCCATAAGAGAATAAAAAAGAGCTCTCCTCTTACTAAACTTTAGCAATCTTTGAGCAAGAGGAAGTAGTAGGATTTTAAGAATCCGGGGGTGGATATCTTGCCTTGTGTCTCAAGAAGACTCTCATTTTATCAAGCCCACTTGAAGACTTGGAGATCCACTACGAGGAGATTTACTACTACAAGGAGCAAGAGTTAGGGGTTGTTCGATCTTCCATCGAATCACGCTTCAAAAGTATGACTTTATAACCCTTGTATGCTCTCTTTAATATAGGGATTATGTTAGATTTAATTAGAATGGTCCTATAATGTATTTCATGCTCTCTACATGCATAGCATAATTATACATATAGTCTTCCGTTGCGTATTTTGCATGTATGAAGCATGGATTCCCTTCATGGTATCAGAGCCATGGTTCCATCTAATTAAATCTTAACATGCATATCTAACTCATAGAGGACTTTGTTCTTGCTTCTAATTACTAGTTTAATTAAAAGATGTTTTAATGAAACTAGTTAATTTATTCAAGTTGTTTTGTAATAAATTATACTAGTTGTTGATTCAAAAATGTGATTTTTGGTTCATATGTTTTTAGGAGTAAAAACACTTGTATAAATTGCAAAACATTTATTTACAACTAGTGTAGTTGTATGTTAGAAGCATGATAGTCCTATTTGAGTTAGGATAATCCCTATGTTATCTAGTTTTCCAATTTGTTGCATAACTAGATAGATGCATATTTCTTAATGTTGATTAAGTTATATGTTTTATATCATCTTGCGTGGATGTTATGTTTATGGATGGTAGTGGACAACGATTCTCTTGCATTTATTGTACTGATGTAATATAGCTAAAAATGTAATATTATTTTTGACCTCTTTCCTCCCCGAGCATGGGCTACGCCTACGGGTTTTGGTACTTGCTCACCAATCATGGGCTACACCTACGGGTATAGGCCCTTGTTCGGGTGTGGGGGGTATGATTACTTAGTTTAGTTATTTCATTTATGGCTTTTATTTTACATTCAATGCAATATTATTACCCATCCTACGAGATGGTTTTTCATTATAAATGGGGCTTGCACGTCCTATGTATATGTGAATGTAATAATATAGGATTTGCAAGTGAGCTAGCAATGTAAGGAGTTGCAAATTGCTTGCCAAAATGTAATTAGTGTAGTTGCATTTTATTCCCTTAGTTGTCCCCTACCATTCCATATTGCTTTTACATATGTTGATATGTTGGTTGTGCCCCAATTGTAGATGTCAATATAATTGGGTGCTATATTCTACAAAGTTTATATCTCTATCTCATTAGAGAATAGTTTTTATTATAAAAACTCATTTTTTAACTTTGTGAGACATGGCAATAAAAGTTTATTGACCATAGAGTGGTGAGACCGACATTAACATAGTGTTAGTGTGAAAGATAAATAAACCTAAAGCAGTTAAAAGAGATGTATTTAGAATGAGCTTTTAACTAGTATCAAGGAAAATAATTATGAGATATAGCTCGTGGGGTGATGCCCAACTTAAGATTAGGGGTGATGCCCAATCTTTCACGCTATAGTCTTAAAGAGAAGTGAGATTAGGGGTGATGCCCAATCTTTCACGCTATAGTCTTAAAGAGAAGTGGTTACTTAATTAAGGTCCGATAAATATTCCCGGTGAATAGTCTTTCACGCTATAGTCTTAAAGAGAAGTGGTTACTTAATTAAGGTCCGATAAATATTCCCGGTGAATAGGTCGGAACCCTTCCACCAATCTTGCGCTTTCCTGGCTAGTTTAACTGTTGCAAGTATAAATATAGAGCATCTTTAAATTATATCAAGTTCGATTACGGTAAAAGATTTAAGAAATCGTCCGTATCCCTCCATCATTTTAGTTAAATACTATTAAGCTTATAAATACTATGTTTGTTGGCATAGGTTAAGGCATAATTATTCTATGGCTAAATAGTATTCATCTGTATATAAGATATAAGGATAGCTTAAGTTCCGTATCTAGTTTTTCTCTCTTTTTGTGAGAATCAGGTTGTATATAACTTTCATATTTGGTTTGAATGAATAAAAATTTTCATTGACAAAAAAAAAAGGATAGCTTAAGTTGGTTATGCAACTTTGTTGGCATACGTCAAGAGTTTGCATAAGTTAAATTTAAGCCAGTCAAGAAATGATGGGTAGAAACTTGACTAGCATTTTATGATTTGTTGGCATACGTCAAGGTCATAAAAAACTAGGGGTAAAATCATATCAAGAATTACAAGAGTGTAACAGACAAAAGTTATCTACCAATTATTAAATGTGTCAATTTGTTGACATACACCAAGGTTGATGCATTCAATGATAATTGGATCTTGATCCCACTTGAAAACAATGAGTTGTTTTCCGATCACCTCTTATAAGGTTTTGAGGGACTCAAAAAATAGTGGGAGGCATAACTTAGATAAAAATAAACCAAATCTCTTTTATATATTGAACATCTGCTAAAATACATTTTCTCTCTCTTTCAGGCCATTATGTCTGGTTTAAAACTCATATTGGAACAGAACAAGTTAACCGGTCCTAATTACAAAGACTGGTTGAGGAATGTTAAAATTGCCCTAACTTATGACAAAGTAGCATATGTCCTCACTGTGCCCGAACCTGTTCTAGGCCTAGAACCCACTATAGCGGAAACTGAAATCCGTAATACATGGGATAAAGATTGTTCACTTGCTCAATGCCACAGCATTGCCTCTATGGATTTGGTCCATCAGAGGCAGCATGAGAATATGGATATCAGATCCATATTTCGCAATACAGAAGAACTGTATGGCGAGCAATCGCGACAAATGAAGTACGCGGCGTCTAGGAATCTGTTCCAGACGAAAATGACTGTGGGATCTTCTGTTGGGGATCATGTCCTCAAAATGATCGCCTATGTCAATGAGCTTGAACTTTTGAACGTAGACCTAGATGCAGATAGATATACAGTTATCATTCTGCAGTCCTTGATACCAGCATACTCCCGATTCATATTACAGTTTTTGATGATGGATCTGGAGCCCACTCTTCCTGCCTTGCTTAATTTGTTAACACAGGAAGAAATTTCTTTGAAAAAGGGACAAACACCAGCCTTGGTTATAGGGCAATCTTCTTCCTCTTCTGGCAAATTGGTTGCTAAGAAAAAAGGAATGAAGAAAACGTTTTGATTTTAAATAGCTGTTATTTTGTACCAACTATGATGTGTAATATAATATCCATATCTTTATTAGATAAAGATGGATATGTATTTAAGTTGGAGAACAATGTTATGAATATACTATTTAATCAAAAGTTGATTGCTTATGGAACATTGTGCAATGGCATCTATATTCTTAATCAAAACACAATTCTGAACACTCATCACACTAATAAAAGAAAGCACTCAGTTATGAATGACGCTTTCTTATGGCATTGCAGACTTGGTCACATTAATAAAGAAAGACTTGGCGAGCTTCATAAGCATGTATATTTAGATCCATTTGACTTTGAGTCTTATGAGACTTGCAAGTCTTGTCTTAAAGGTAAAATGACCAAGACTCCATTTACAGGAACTGGAGTAAGAGTTACAGAACTCTTAGGACTGATACATAGTGATGTATGTGGTCCTATGTCTACAATGGCCAGAGGTGGCTACTCCTACTTTATTACTTTTACTGATGATTTTTCAAGGTTTGGACATGTGTTTTTGATGAAACACAAATCTGAAGCACTTGAGAAATTTATCGAGTACAAAAATGAAGTAGAGAACCAAACGGGCAAGAAAGTTAAAATTCTTCGATCGGATCGAGGAGGTGAATACTTGAGCTCAGAATTCTTAGGTATTTTAAAAGAGAATGGGATTCTCTCTCATGTTACTCCACCCTTTACACCACAGCTTAACAGCGTGTCAGAAAGAAGGAATCGTACCCTATTGGATATGGTACGTTCCATGATGAGTAACACTGAGTTACCTTTTTTATTCTGGGGGTATGCATTAGAAACAGCAACACACTTACTGAATATGGTTCCAACTAAAGCAGTGCCTAAACCTCCATATGAGATATGGAGTGGGAAGAAACCACATCTTAATTATATTAAGATTTGGGGATGTTATGCTTATGTAAAGAAGCAAGATCCCAAAAAGTTAGAGGCACGCTCAGTATTATGCAAATTTGTAGGATATCCAAGGAATTCCATTGGATATCAATTCTACCACATCGATGAACAAAAGATAATTGTTTCTCGGCATGCCACCTTCTTAGAGAAGGAATTTCTTGAAAAAGAAATTAGTGGGAGCATGGTAGAACTGGAAGAAATTTCAGAGATACAAAATATTACTGATAAATTAGTGGAACCAGCAAATTCAGTTATACCAGAAGAACCTCAACCACTCCACAGATATCCAAGGCGATCTCATGCACCTAAGACACAATTGATCTTTGAGCATTTTCGGATCTAGAGATCAGCAAAGGGCTTCTTCATTCATCCGATCTTGGAGCATTCGGCTGACAAATTTGGAGAGTTTGGAGTGTTCTTCAGTAACCGACATTTAGGAGCTTTGGTGCTTGGCTTTAAAACCGATTTTCGGTTTAAATTAACTCTTTTACAGAGTTTTAAACTTGTTCCGAGTTCTTAAACAAGTCAAGAGTTCTGTTCAATTTGCCACGCAAGTTCCCCACGACATCAAATCCGAGAGGAATAGACTTCATTAATTTCGACATATATGTGTATCCGTGTCCCCGTACCCTTCATTTCACAAATTTACCGTGTCCCGTACCCGTATCCACATCTATACAAATTCCCGTACCCATTTCTATTCAACTTAGGGGTTTCTACTCAACTTAGGGTATTAGTGTGAGTTTGCCTAGGGTTTATAAACCAAACGCTGGATTTCTTGGTATCTACAAGAATAATACACTCACATGATCCTTGAACTTAAAGAATACTTGAGGAATATTTTTCTGTTTCTTATTTTATTTTAAATTTATGCAATATTTTAAATCAAGTTAGGTCCTCTCGTTGGAGTGAAATTTCTGTATTTAACTCTATTTGGATTCGAAGCCAAGAGTCACTATACTTTTCTTAATATCTCTAGTTTATTACTGTATGTTACTTCTGTGATCTCACTTTTGTTCTCCTAACTGTATTTCTTTCATGTCAGTTATTGTAGTTGCACATGCCTTGGCTTACAACTTGGTGCGTCAATTCAAATTTCACTTGGTGGAGTTGGTGAGGCTCCATCTTCAAGGTGTGATGTATGGATAAGATGTGTCCACATCACTACCAAGGATTATATATATGACTGTAAGAAAATTTTGGGATTCACTGATGATTGCAAGGTTTGAAAGCCCTTATATATTAAACCAACAAATAAATCAGAGCTGAGCTCAGAAGCTGCTAAAGAGTATTGATAAGATTACTCATCTTAAGCATGATAGCACGTGAAAGGACAATTTACAATAACTTGCACTTAACCTATATCAAAAACTCCATTTCCAACATCATGTTTTCTCATTCTTCCAGAAAAATCGTGTTTAATTATCATCTATTAACTGCCTTCCTAGTTGTATTCTATTCTCCATGATGCCGTTACCACGATATACAATATTGACCACTGTTGGGCCACGATCACGAAAAACTAAAAATTCAAATATTGTTACATCAAGCCTCGAGCTGTTTGTTTGAATGGATTTAAGGAAAACAAGCTGTCTGATCCGTGAACATTAATATCATTAGCTGTTTCATTATCTTTATTCTGGTCAAAGCAAGGGTGTCCCCTTGATCTCGTGTCTAACATTATGTATCATACCTCAGATTTAATACTATACAGTATACGCCCAACACTTAAATTTTCTTCCACCATCACAAGCTGAACACGATAAGGACCAAACAGAAGATAATTGAGGCTATAATCTAGTTATTTGAGGAGCTGATGATTAGGTTAGCTCCTAGTCCTCTCTGGATTGAGCTATAATTAGGATTCCATGACTGAGTAAACAACTGGGAAGAATTGAGTAGGTTTCATAATTATGAATGGTGGAGCATTAACAATTTGAACCGCGCGCAGAAGCTTTCAGTTACGGAATAGGAACAAATTCTGTTGCTTTCAGCTAGTACAACTCATTTGCAGCATTAGAACTTCAATCATATATAATCAACAACTAGCGATCAGCAGTTTTTCGTCGAAATCTCTCCTGACTTCCAATCATCTATCTCCAATCATAATTAAGCTGCACCAACCCACGATCTATTCTGTTCAATCGAAAGCCAATATGATCTAAAAAATTTACTTTGCATGATACTTGGAAGGTAGGCTTTGGAAGATAGATGCACATGCTCATATTCACTCATTGCTGCATTTACCAGTGGAAAGTAAGAATGCCATTACTGATCCCTTGGTTCATTGGATCAATGGTTCATTGATTCTGGTTCTCTTCTTTGAGGGAATCTGTGGCTTATATCAGGTGTGAGAGTGTAATTATCAGAGTCAATAAGAGACAGCTTCTGGAAGCAGTGATGAGATAGAAATCTGGAATAGTAATGTATCTTATTGTCTGCAGTTTTCTAGTTTTATTTTCCTTTGGTAGGATAAGATCATGGTCCGTAACATGAACTCAACCCAGATCTGTATACATGAACTCAACCCAGATCTGTATATACGTGCCTAACATCTTAGAATGGGTTGCCCGAGTATCGGTTTCTTCCTGGTGAGTTTTTTTTTAACCTGGCTAAAGAAGCTGTACAAAGTGGCCATTAGATTGATTCTTTAACTCAAAAAAGGTCTTCAGCTACATAGAAATTATGGAAAAGGAAAAAGAAACTACAGTTGAACTCGCTGATAGCAACCAAGGCGAGTTGATTAATTATGTACGTTCTTTTTAATAACTTTTTTAAGGAAAGTAACAAGGATGAAGCGTGTTCTGTTCCCCCATATTTTTTTCTATAACCTCTGTATTTCACGCTTGTGTTTTTTCATTCTTTTTCTTCCTTTTAGGCCTACATGTGCTCATGTACGTGCATGTATGGATGCTGTGTTACAAATTGGCTAGCGGCTAGCAAACTAATTACATGCGTAACATTTTAGTACAAGTAGAAATTTTCTTATCATCTCATGCAGTGAAAATTTTTATTATACCAACAACACTGTGATATTATGAAATCAATACTCAGTGGCAACAAGAGACGAGAGCAAAATTATAACGAGGACCTGTTTTTTTTTTCTCTGGTCCGATTAAAAAAAAGAGAGAAAAAGAGAAAAGAAAAGAAAAAGTATGGCTAAATCTGGAGTTCCTTTGGAATTTTTGATTGGCCCTGTTGAGACTACTAATTTTGTGGCAAAAAGGATTTGGGGTGAGTCCAATCCATCTCTTTTTTCCGATTCTTTGTTCAAATCCAAGCCCAAGCCTAGTTCTTTGGAAACTAGGGTCAAAGAAACTAGGGTTAACAAGGATTCTCAGGTTGAGTTTAATTCAGCGGCTGAGATTGTTGAGATCGATTATCGAGGAAAATCAACGACGGAGGAAGATGGTGAGTGGGTTAAATTAGTGAAGAAAAACCCTAGATATCAGCCTCCTCCCAAAATCTTAGCTGCTCCTCGTCCTCGTTATCTTTCTGCAGATTTTATTCGTCGAAAGAGGTGTGCTTTCATTGTGGAGGGTCAAATCACATGGCGAAGGACTGCAGAGTTCCTATTGTTTGTTTCAGATGCCAAGAATTGGGGCATGAGGCGAGAAATTGTAGATCTGGAGTCATGGGTCATGGATTTGAGTATAGAGGGCGTGATAATGGTGGTTGTGGTCAAAACAATGGTGGTCGGGGTCAGAATTTTGAAGGACGAGGTCGTAATTTTGGAGGTCAAAATTTCTCTGGTGGAAGAGGTAATGGTGGACGATTTGGTGGTCATCCTAGGAGATCTGATCCCTCGAATCCTTAGCAATGGAGGAGAGAGACATCTACCTTTTCTTCTTCAAGAAATGTTGAGCGAGCTTCTAAAAATCCCCCTCATAATAAGGGTAAAAGGCCTCTTTCTGCTATTGATGAAGAAAAATTATAAGAATCTTGTTTGAATTTTCAAGATCAAGGTCCTAGGGACTTTGGAGATTTGGAAGCAGAACTTAAAATCTCAAGTGATCGCCCTCGTTATTCTGCTGCTGTCCTCAATTTCGAGGGGGAGGTAAATTCTGGTTTTCAAAAAATTAGAAACTTTGCAATAGTTTCGTTTGTTGAGGGTGGTAATGTTTCATTAGAAAGACTAGAATTGGATCTTAGAGCATTTTTTCCTATGAATAAAAATTGGGCAAATGGTGAAGTTTTAGTAAAAATTCAACCATGGAAGCAAATGGAAGATCTGATTAAGATGGGAATTATTACTTTAAGATCGTGCAAGATTAAATTCAGGAGATAGAGTGCTTGGGAAGGAAATGTTGTGGAAAAAAGAAATTCCTGTGTTTGGATTAAACTGAAGAATGTTCCTCCACATTTGTGGAATAAGGAATAATTTGAGTTAATGGTCAAACCTTTTGCAGATCTAGTAGAACTTGATTCTCTTACAAATGCTTGTACAGAATTTGTAGATGCAGTTATGTTGGTGAAATGCTTGGAGTATATTGACATTCCTAAAATGTTAAAAAATTTTGTTGGAAAAAATCAATACAAATTTAGACATAGCTATTATGTTTGTCATGGGTGAAATTAGTGAAGGAGAAAAGAAAAAAAACAAAAGGTTGATCAGGTGGAAGACACTTTTCAAAGTTCATATAATGATAAATGGTTTAAAGGAAGAAAGAATAGTGGATCTGGATCTTCTTCTTATATTGAGTGTGCAAATACCTCTTGGACTGTTCGACAAGATTTGAGAGACTCTCCATGGGGTTCCCCTGCTGCCAGACTTTGGACAGATGCTAAGAATTTTTATCAAAAACAAAAAGATGTTTGGGAACCTTGGGTGGTTAATAAGACTCAATTGGGTGGTGATGACCAAATTCCAGAAAAGGAAGAAGTGATGGTTTTAGATGCAGATACTTATGAACAAGAGAATAATTCTGAAGATATTACACATAAGCATGGTAATTTGGGTGGTGACTCTAAAGTTGAGGAAATTACAGGGGTCTTGGGGGAGGAGGAAATCATTCCTGATGAAGATAAAGGCAAGACCCTCATTTTAAATGAGGATCATGATATAATCAACTGGCCTTCTTCCCTAATTTCAGAGACTAATAAAGATAGTGCAGAGAAGAAAGATGAGATCCCCATGATTCAACCTTTGAACTCTCTGCCTCCTGAGGATTCTCTTCCAAAAGTGACTTTTGTTAGGAGATGTTCCAGATTTGTTGATCTTGAACCTACGACGGCATTAGCTAGAGCTACCTCCAAGATGTTAAATCCTAGAGGGGGGTGATTAGGGTCTTATGCTAATCTAATTCGATTTAAATGCCAATTAAAATTAATTAATAAGTTATCCTAGCAAGTGTGAAATACCATAAGATATATGAGCTACGATAAGCAATATAAACAATGAGATATATCCTATATGATAAAATATATATGCAAGGATATATAAACTAACACAAGGGTAAACAATATGAAACAAGATAGAGGATGATATGAATAATGAGACAATGGCGATATGAGCAATGAGCACAAATATAAATAAACGCCAAAGCACATTCAAACACATAATATGATCACGGAGGCACAAACTCAATGTTACAATCTCTCACAACCCTAATATACTATGTATGCAAATACAATAAGCTCAAGTGGGTGTGTGTAACAATGAGATAATATAATCAAATCTAAACTCAATATAAAAACTAGCTTTAAAGAATGATAATCAAATAACTAAGCAAATGTAAAGCTAGATAGAGTTTAGAAAACTTCTCCAATAGATGACAAGATGGAGAGATGGAGATTGGAGCCCAAACAAGAAGATGATCTCCTCCACTTGTGAAAACAATCTTCAAACCAAACAAACACTAAAACACACTTAAACCCTTGTTTAAAACTCTTTAAACTTGTTTAAAATATTTCTTGAGTGTCCTTAGAAGTATGAGGGCATGGAGTATATATAGGCTCATGAAACAAGCCCAAAAACCTAAGAAAACCAAGCAAAAAGACAAAAAAAATGGATATATCAAAATCTGGAAAATATAGCTGTTATGCTACAGTAACCGCGTCCAGAGACATGTCCGGTCGACCGGTCCGGTCGACCGGAGTTACTGTAGCAGTGCGTAGTTGTTTTGTAAAATCAATTTAAAATAGTAAATGAACTCCAAAAATTATAAATTTTGTGGGAATGTTCTAGACATGTAGAATAACATGTCAGAGAAAGAATTTATGAAAAATCTTTTCCCAGTTGAGAGAAATAAATATTTGAACACAAATTTACAGTTTCTGAAAAACTGCTGACATACACGATTTTGTAAAATCAATTGGGCACAATGTAGATAAACATGTCAAAGAAAGAATTTCTTAAATACCACTTCCCATTTATGAAAACTCATCTGTTTTGTAAAACATGCACGAACATGCACGAATGAAAAACTTGATTTTGTAAATTCCATTAAACATAACAAATCAATTCCAAACTTGATGAAACTTTGCAAAATGTTTATAAACATGAAGACAAACATGTTAGAAAAATAATTTCTCAATTTTCATTTCTCAATTGTGAAAACTCATTATTTTGTAAAAACATGCATGAATATGAATTTGTTAAGAACATGTTTTTGACAAAAAGAGTTTAAACGCATATTGAAACTTTATGAAATGTCTTCATAAACATTATAATACATGAATATAAAGTAAACATGGTCAATAAAACAATATCACAAAGTTTTCTCAAAATAGCTCATTTTGTGAGAAAATCCAATATTGTGTGTGTATATGATATTGAGCTTAAAGTATTAAACACACATAATATAAACCTATACTAAATTTACCCAAGTTTGATCTTGATCTTCATTGTAGCTCAACTTGGTATACATGCGGATGAAGCTTGAACTTGATCTTTAACTTTGAATTGCAAGGCTTCAACCCGACATTCCGCCAACCTCCATTTGATATGATCGTTAAGGCTCGATTCCATCCATCCTCCAACAACGTTGTTTGTCTACAAAACATAGGAATGCACAAACACTAGACAAACAACATTAGTAATAAATTGTTTGTTAAACATCATCAAAACAAGAAGGCCAACAATATGTATATATATAACTATATATATACATGGAAACCAAACATATATGTATATATGAAATTATATATACATGGAAACCAATATAATGTGTGTGTATAATATTGAGCTTAAAGTACTAACACACATAATATAAAATTTAAACTAATGTTACCCAAGCAATCTTGATCTTCAATAAGCTCTATCTTAGTATACTTGCGGATGAAGCTTGAACTTAAATCTTTAACTTGAATTGCATAGCTTCACTCCACTATTCCGCCAACCTCCATTGGATATGATCGTGAATACGCAATTCCATCCATCCAACATGTTGTTTGTCTACAATTGATATAAAAACACAAACACTAGATAAACAATATTAGAAGTAAATTATTTGTAAATCATCATCAAAACAAGAAGGTCAATAGTCCTAGATTTGTTTGTGGAGTGGAAGAAGAGATTAGAACTGCAGACTAGGAGAAAGATCAAGACGTTGCGATCCGACAACGGTGGTAAGTACGCATCAGACCCCTTTCTGCAGCTATGTCGAAATGAGAGCATAGAGAGGCACTTCAAGGTTAGTCATACACCATAGCAGAATGAGGTGGCAGAGAGACTAAATCGGTCTTTACTGGAGAAGGTCCGATGTTTATTGTCGCAGAGTGATTTGGAGAAGATTTTTTGGGCTGAGGTACTTACATATGCGAGCCACCTCATTAATAGGCTGCCTTCATCTGTGATTGAGGAGAAAACCCCTATGGAGAAGTGGTCGGGAGAGCCAGCATATGATTATGACCAACTCAAAGTATTCGGGTGCCCTGTATTTTATCATGTGAGAACAGATAAATTGGAACCTCAACTTAGGAAGACCATATTTATAGGATTCAAGGGTGGTGTCAATGGATACAAGCTTTGGGATCCAGTTAATAGGAAGATTATGTTGAGTAGAGACGTCACGTTTGATGAGGCTTCTATCTTAAAGTTTCCCAGCTCTCATCAGGTGGAGAGCGACCCGACGGAGGAGATATCGCAGATGGTGGAGATTAATGCAGCTCCACATTATCCATATGGTACAGTATCTATTAAAGTGCCGACTAAGGTGACGCCAGGCGAGCACGACGGTGACACGGAGGATACGGGTACTGATGTGCAAGAACGGAAGGTCCGAACTCCGTGATCATCTTTGTGTGTTTGTGATTGTCTTGGCGTCTCACTTGTGCTTATTGTTCATATCATTCTTGTCGCCATTATCTATTGTTCACTTTGTCCACTATCTTGTTTATCTTGTTTATGTTTATATCACCCTTAGTTTATATATCCTTGCATATATATTTCATCATATAGGATATATCACTTTGTGTATATTGCATATTCTTGCCCATAATAGATTGTATACCTACTTGCAAGAATACAACTTGTTAATTATTTTTAATTGGCATTTAATCGGATTAGATTAGCATAAGACCCTAATCACCCCCCCTCTAGGGTCTAACAATTGGTATCAGAGCTTGGTGCTCTTTGATTTAAGGTCTAATCGCCTTGAGTTAAAGATCCAAGTTATCTTTTTGTGCTAATCTTGTTTTGATTGCATTTGTATCTTGCTTGCATATTTTTACAAATTATGGATATGAATGATGCATCTTGTTTAGGCTATGATTCTAGTATTGCTCCTAAATTCAATGCTTTCCCTTATGCTCAATGGTGTTTTAGATTCAAAATATTTGTTCAATCTAAAAATATCGATTTATGGGAAATCATTGATTGTGCTTATATTGTGCCCACGTTGGAGAAATCCAAGTGGAGCAAACATGATAAAAAGATGTTTATTATGAACAAGCTTATGTTAGAATTTTTATTAAATGCATTTGATTCATTTATGTCTAACAAGCTTGATTCTTTTGATAGCGCTTATACATTATGGAAATTCATAGAAGCGCATCAAGGGGACTTGGAGGTGATCCGACAAGCTTTGGAGGATCCGGCTTCAAGTTCATATGGAGCTTCATGCACACGGCCACTAGGCGATAGCCCTAGTGAGGTTTGCGAGTTCGAATCCATTAATGATTTATCTAGTGATGAACTTGCTTGTGCTAGTGAAAAATTATTGCATGCCTTTAACAAATTGCAAAATGATTTTAATGATTTAAAAAGCAAGCATGATGTTTTAGAATCCAATCATGAGGAGCTTGTGTCAAAATTGGATGTCATTGCAAAAGAAAATACCATGCTTAAAGAAAATAATGACATGTTAATTTTGGAAAATAAAAAATTAACCACATCTATAACTAGATTATCTCATGAAAAATATAATGCCATGTTAGAAGTAAAGAACATATAAAATGATACTGCTTCTTTTATAAATAACAATTTATTGTTAGACCCTAGAGGGGGGGTGATTAGGGTCTTATGCTAATCTAATCCGATTTAAATGCCAATTAAAATTAATTAATAAGTTATCCTAGCAAGTATGAAATACCATAAGATATATGAGCTAGGATAAGCAATATAAACAAACAATGAGATATATCCTATATGATAAAATATATATGCAAGGATATATAAACTAACACAAGGGTAAACAATATGAAACAAGATAGAGGATGATATGAATAATGAGACAATGGCGATATGAGCAATGAGCACAAATATAAATAAACGCCAACGCACACTCAAACACACAATATGATCACGGAGTTCGGACCTTCCGTCCTACGTCTCCGCTCCCCACTCCCGGGGAGAAATCCACTATCACAACCGGGTTTTCTACGTTCACCCGAATAACGTTTACACCTCATAGTGTCGGTTTTCAACGCTCACCGAACAACGTTCACTCCTCACACTCGGTTTTCTAGTTCACCGAAAACTTCACAACACACTCGGTTTTCTAGCTCACCGAAAACCTTACACCACTCACAATGTAACAAATATAAATTTGTTCTCTACAATAGATGAGAACACAATTAAGCACAACTCAATGTTACAATCTCTCACAACCCTAATATACTATGTATGCAAATACAATAAGCTCAAGTGGGTGTGTGTAACAATGAGATAATATAATCAAATCTAAACTCAATATAAAAACTAGCTTTAAAGAATGATAATCAAATAACAAAGCAAATGTAAAGCTAGATAGAGTTTAGAAAACTTCTCCAATAGATGACAAGATGGAGAGATGGAGATTGGAGCCCAAACAAGAAGATGATCTCCTCCACTTGTGAAAACAATCTTCAAACCAAACAAACACTAAAACACACTTAAAACCTTGTTTAAAACTCTTTAAACTTGTTTAAAACATTTCTTGAATGTCCTTAGAAGTATGAGGGCATGGAGTATATATAGGCTCATGAAACAAGCCCAAAAACCCAAGAAAACCAAGCAAAAAGACAAAAAAAGGGATATATCAAAATATGGAAAATATAGCCGTTATGCTACAGTAACCACGTCCAGAGACATGTCCGGTCGACCGGAGTTACTGTAGCAGTATGCAGCTGTTTTGTAAAATCAATTTAAAATAGTAAATGAACTCCAAAAACTATGAAATTTTGTGGGAATGTTCTAGACATGTAGAATAACATTTCAGAGAAAGAATTTCTGAAAAATCTTTTCCCAGTTGAGAGAAATAAATATTTGAACACAAATTTACAGTTTCTAAAAAACTGCTGACATACACGATTTTGTAAAATCAATTGGGCATAGTAAATCAACTCAAAAAATAGTAAAATTTTGAAGGAAGTTTATAAACATGTAGATAAACATGTCAAAGAAATAATTTCTTAAATACCACTTCACATTTATGAAAACTCATCTATTTTGTAAAACATGCACGAATGAAAAACATGATTTTGTAAATTCCATTAAACATAACAAATCAATTCCAAACTTGATGAAACTTTGCGAAATGTTTATAAACATGAAGACAAACATGTTAGAAAAATAATTTCTCAATTTTCATTTCTCAATTGTGAAAACTCATTATTTTGTTAAAACATGTATGAATATGAATTTGTTAAGAACTTGTTTTTGACAAAAAGAGTTTAAACGCATATTGAAACTTTATGAAATGTCTTCATAAATATTATAACATATGAATATAAAGTAAACATGGTCAATAAAATAATATCACAAAGTTTTCTCAAAATAGCTCATTTTGTGAGAAAATCCAATATTGTGTGTGTATATGATATTGAGCTTAAAGTATTAAACACACATAATATAAACCTATACTAAATTTACCCAAGTTTGATCTTGATCTTCATTGTAGCTCAACTTGGTATACATGCGGATGAAGCTTGAACTTGATCTTTAACTTTGAATTGCATGGCTTCACCGACATTCCGCCAACCTCCTTTGGATATGATCATTGAAGCTCTATTCCATCCACCCTCCAACTACGTTGTTTGTCTACAATACATAGGAAAACACAAATACTAGATAAACAATATTAGTGGTAAATTGTTTGTTATACATCATCAAAACAAGAAGGCCAACACAGGATTGCTAGGAATGATGAGTTTTCCTCTCATGGAGTTTCTGCCAGTGGTTCAGGTGATGATTCTACTTTATTGGGTTCTTCTTTTGTGCCTATTTTGTTTGATAATTACTCTAATAATCAACTGCAGAAGTTTGCTTCTAAATGTGCTATTGTTCTTGAGCCTCAAGAGGATTTTGATCCTCTAAAAAAAGTAAGGCAAATGGCGTTAGAAAGAGCTACCAATGTGTAGGCTCTGGATATATTTCCTTTATGGGGGATTGCTTATTTTGATATGTTGGTTACATGGAATGTGAGAGGTTTAGGATTGAATATTAAAAGATTTGTGGTGAGGGATTTTTGTCACTTGAGCAAATTTGAGATTATTTATTTACAGGAAACTAAGTTGAATTGTATTTCTGACAGTGTTCTCAAAAGTTTAGGGGGTAATATGTTTGATTGAGCTTGTGTGCCTGCTGAGGGAGCTTCTGGTAGAATTTTGGTTGGATGGAATACTCTTAAATGGAGGAGTTTGCAGGAGAAATCTGACAAATATGTCTTGACAGTGGTTTTACAAAATATAAAAAATGAGTTTATCTGGACTGTTTCTTCAGTCTATGGACCACATTGTAATAGTGAGATAATCTTTTTGGCAGGAGCTTAAATTTGTTAAAGACAATTTTCCAGGTCCTTGGGTTGTAGTGGAGGATTTTAATGTTATTTCCAATCCTAATGATAGAAAAGTTAAAGGCATTCATAGAAAGGAAATGGAAGAATTTAATGATGTTCTCAATGAATTAGAACTGATTGATAGTCCTTTACATGGTAGAAAATTTACTTGGTCAAATAAAAGAAGATTATCATCTATGGCTAGGCTTGACAGAGTTTTTTTCAACTCTGAGTGGGAGGATGCTTTCCCCTTTTCAAAACAGCAAGGTTTATGTAGTCAGTTATTTGATCATACTCCTATTAGTTTTGAATGTGGAGATAATCAAAACTTTGCATATAAATTCAGATTTGAGAAGATTTGGTTACAATCTGAAGATTTTATTAAGAGTGTTCCTATATGGTGGAGATGTGCTCCTTCATGTACATCTGCGGCTAAAAATTTAGTAGTCAAATTAAGATTTATGAGGAAATGCATTAAACAGTGGCTCCATTCAAATTTCTATAGTGTTAGACAGAAAAAAAAAAGATTTGTTAGAAGATCTTTTGAAATGGGAGGTGTTAGAGGAAGATAAAGATTTAACAGATGATGAGTTGTTAAAAAAGATGATGTTTCTATTCAGTTGAATGAAATTTTATTTCAAGAAGAGCAAATGTGGAAACAAAGAGCTAAAGCTCATTGGCTCAAGGAGGGTGATCAAAATACTGCTTACTTTCACAAAATTGCTAATGGAAGAAAAAGAAGTAATCTGATTTCATCTATTACCTGTAATGATGTTGAAGTAAGTTCTGAAGATGGTATTGCTCAAGTTTTATTTAACCATTATAGTCAAATTTATGGTCAAAATGTCCCTAATATGTGTCAACTTGATTGGAATAAATTGTTCCCTATATCAGATTAGGGCTTCAATGATATTGAACATCCTTTTTAAGTGGAAGAAGTTCATAAAGCTATTTTTGACATGAATGGGGATAAATCTCTTGGCCCTGATGGCTTCCCTGCTTTATTTTTCAAGTGTTTTGGGACACTGTGAAAAATGATATTATGTTGTTGTTTGAGGAATTTTATGAAGGCAGACTAGAAATTAATAGACTTAATTATGCTCATATTATTCTTAAACCTAAAAAAAGTGAACTTGTACAGTCAATGATTTAAGACCCATTAGTCTGCTTAATGTGATTTACAAAGCGATTACTAAATTCCTCACTAACAGACTGAATTCAAAGCTTGATCTGCTTATTGATCCTTTACAATCTGGTTTTATTAAAAACAGATTTCTCCTTGATGGAGTGATTGCAGCCCAGGAGATCATTGATGATTGTTTCCATAATAAAAGAAAGGGATGGATTTTATTAAAACTAGATTTTGTGAAAGCTTATGATATGCTTGACTGGAATTTTATTCTGGAAGTTCTGAAAGCCAAAGGTTTTGGTATTAGATGGATTAATTGGATAAAATTATGTTTGAATAATGGTATGTCTGCCATTAATATAAATGGTAAAACAGGGAGTTGGATTATGTCTAAACGAGGAGTCCGTCAAGGAGACCCTTTATCACCCCTTCTCTTTGTTCTAGCAGCAGATTCATTTACAAAAATGTTAAATCTTGCTGTGGATTCCCACCTTATAGAAGGATTAGACCCTCCTTATATGACTCATAAAGTTCACTGTTTACAATATGCAGATGATACTTTGATTTTTTGTAAAAATGATAGAATGCAACTAACAGTTTTGAAACTGATCCTATATTGCTTTGAACTTGCTTCTGGTCTACATATTAGTTTTAATAAGAGTATTTTAATTGCTCTGGAAAATAATGAGTCCTTGCAACAAAATTTGGCTACTATGATGAATTGCAAGAGTGGTAATTTTCCTATTACTTATCTTGGGATTCCTTTACGACCTGGAAGGTTAAAATAAGAGGATTGGTTTTCTTTGACCAACAAAATAGAGAAAAGACTAGCTTTATGAAAAGGTAAATCTTTATCAAGAGGAGGCAGATTAGTGCTGGTTAATTCTGTTCTTTCATCTATGCTAGTTTTTTGGTTATCTTTCTTTTTATTTTCATCATGGGTGATTAAAAAAATTGATAAAATGAGAAGGAGATTTTTGTGGACTGGTTCTTCTGAACATAAGAGTTGTTCAAATTTGGTTAAATGGGAAGAAATTTGTAAACCAAAATTCTGTGGAGGTTTCTGAACATAAGAGTTGTTCAAATTTGGTTAAATGGGAAGAAATTTGTAAACCAAAATTCTGTGGAGGTTTAGGAATTAAGAATTTAAAAATGATGAATAAAGACCTTTTGGGAAAATGGCTCTGGAAATGATTGGATGGGAAATACAGTGTTTGGAAACAAATTAGTGGTCATGTCCATTTTGAAAAAAAACCATGGGCATTGTTTTTAAATGTTGAAAGATTGAAACTGTCACATTTTTGGAGAAATCTTTTTACTATTGGTGACTGCTTTCTATGCAGTTCACATGTTGTGGTTGGGAATGGAAACCAAACTCTTTTTTGGCTAGATAAATGGGTAGGATCATTTACCCTTGCTTCTATGTTTCCATCCCTATTTTCCCTCTCCTCATCACCGTGTGCATCCATTAGTAGTATGAGAACTAATGATAACAACATTTGGAGATGGGAGATACAGTTTAAAAAACAGTTAACTGGGGATTTGGTGATTCAGCATTTTAACATGTTGAATCTTATCAATTCTATTACCTTTGGTTATCATGAAGATAAAAGAGAATGGTTATGGGAGGCTAAAAAGGTATTTTCAGTGAAATCTTTTTATCATCTCCTTGTTGATGGTGGTCTAAGATTTGATTGTACAAACTTATGGAATCTTCCTATTCCTTTAAAAGTTAAGTTTGTAGTTTGGCTGGCTTTAAGGAATGGTTTGAATACAACATATGTTTTAACTAAAAAAGGAGTTTCAGTACAGAAGACTTGTTGTTTGTGTGCTAAAATAGATGAAGATCATTCACATTTGTTTCTTAACTGTGAGTTTGTGTACTCCATTTGGAGATCAATCCAATTCAAGTTGAATACTAACAAAGATTTTAGATTGAATTCTATAAAGGAAGTTTGGCTACAGTGGTCCATTGGATACAATGAAGATTCTAATATGAAGAGAAGAGTTTTCATATGCTCTCTTATATGGTGTGTCTGGTAGGAGCGCAATGACAAATTGTTTTCTAATAAGCAGAAGAGTTCTCTTGTCCTCTTGAACAAAATTGTGACTTTCTCAACATTTTGGCTAGGATCTGAGGGGATTTCTGCTCGAGCTGCCAGATTACAAGAAAGAAGAAGAAAAAGAGCTGCTGGTTTCATTAATGTTGATGCTGCTGATTTTGGGAGCAAAGATGGTGCGGCTACAGTGATTCAATTGAGATGAGTTCCTGCTAGTTTTATAGTCGCTGGATATGCCCTCTGCTTTGCTTGAAAGAAAACTTCGTTAACCTTCTTCTGCTTTGTTTTTGGTTATTTTTGACAAACTTGTTACATCAGTTTGTTGGGGATGGTTATTTCTGTTTTTTTCCAGTTGTATACAGAGGTGGAGTATTACTAGTAGTAGTTTATTCTTTTGAACTCTAGTACATACTCTTGTTTGGGAGTATGAACTATTTTTTTGTAACAACCACCTTGTTTTGTTTTTTTAACTTAGCTGGCTGGAATACCTTTGGGGTATTCCATCCTTTTTCTAAAAAAAAAAAAAAAACATTGTAGTACAAGTGTGCTGGTGCTGCCGAAACATTGAGATCTGTTCAGTTATATATGGATGTTTTTGATTGAAACTAGAGATTGTAGATTTCATGTATCGAAACCTTTTCTCTTGTCAAGATTTCTCAATTTGATGATCAATGACTGTTAAGAGTTGTAATGCCGGTTCTACTGCAATGTGAAAATTTTATAGGGTTTTTATATATTTCATATTCCTACGCACTACACCCTCCCTTTTGAAGTTTGCCATGGCTTGTCCTTTACCCATGTGATACCTAAGAGTCCTCTGAACCCGTATTCAATATTTTAACATTGATATTTTCGGATTTCATGTCTCTTAAGGTTCTCTCTGCGCGTCCGATATTCTGATTCAATTAGAACAAGTCAGCCGAATCTCTTAGGCATCGTTTTAATTTTCATTATGATCTCGAGTTTTAATATCAAGCTTATCCCATATTACTCCAGTCTCCTATAATATTCATTGTATTCTCTGACAAACACTAACGCGATTCTTTCCAAACAATCGTATTCTTATCCGTTATCCTCTTAAGCACGTTGTCCAACTTATTATGCTTCAGCTTCCAACATCAAGTCTCCAATGATATTCATTGTCTATGATTTATCATTCTATTTGTTTCCAAGAGTTCTGATAGATTCCATCCGTAGAAACCACGAAAACATTCAGTCGACCGTGAGCTTTGGCACAGTGGACCGGCAACGTGCACGACTTAGTACAGATTCTGGATTTTTGGCCGGTCGATCGCGACAATTTCGATGTTTGACTACCAGACGCTGTAATTGAATTTTGGGTTCTTTCGTTCTGTCCGATCGACCGCGACGTCAAGTGCGGTCGACCGTGATTCGGGTTTGGGCCTGATTGTGGTTTCCTGTTCTGTTTGGGATTGCTGCTTGATATAAATAGCAACCACATTTTAGGGTTTCTTTGGCGCAGTCCAAGGGATTGTTTTGGGTTATTGGAGCACAGAAAAGAGAGATCTTTCTGAGCTATTGCTTAGGGTTATTGTTTGAGAGGTTGAGAGCTTTGTTGGTGAGATTAGTTGGTTTGTTTTGAATGATTTGTAATCTCAGTTTGTATTCTCCTTTTCTATTAGTGAAAACTCATCCCCTTCTTTCCCCGTGGACGTAGGAAACTTGTCGAACCACGTAAAACGTAAAAATTAGTTGTTCGTGTTTATACCGTTATGTTGCATTGTTTGACTTTCTCTCTCGGCGTTTGTCTTTGGTTCCTTGAAGAACAACAATTGGCTTCTACGCACTACACCATCCATTGATCATTGTTCAAGACATGTCCATTGACTAGTAATGTTCATATCGGACAAAGCCCTTGAATTTGTGAAATAGGAGTAGTTTGTTAAGGATACCTAATTAAGTTGGCTCTTAGGAAGAATTTAGCAGAATTTCATGCATGTAGTATGTAACCACATTCTTTTTTGGGATAAATCCTTCATCATGATGATGAGATTGAGGATAATATTGTCTATCGATTCACATCCAGAGGGTCAAAATGGAGGAGCGCTTCGAGAGTATTATGTGATCCTAGAATACGTATGAGATTGAAAGGAAAATTTATAGGATAATTATAAGGCCAACAATATTTTATGGGTCGGAATGTTGGGCAATTAAAAGATAACATGTACAAAAAATGAGCATAGCAGAAATGAGAATGTTATAATGATCTTGTGGGTATACGCTAAAAACTAGGATAAGAAACGAGTGCATTTGTAATAAATTAGAGGTTGTTCCAATTGAGAATAATAAGAGAGTGTTGACCCTATGGTTTTGATGATGATTTGTCAAACAATTTATAGCTAATATGTTTTCTAGTTTTTGTGGTTTATTTTTCTCTTTACATGAATTCAACATACGGCAATCAAGAGTTAAAGATTCAAGTTCATGTGTGTGCATTCACCTAGGTATAAGAGTAGTTTGCTTACATATATTGTATGATTATATTTAAGCTCAATATGTAAACACAACACAAGTTTGACTTTTTCTATCATACAAATAATTTTCTATCAAACTTTGTTACAATAACTTTTATTCCATGTTTACATCTCTTTCATACTTCATAATATATATATAATGTATGCATGATATATATAAACAAGTTTACAAGCCATAGTTCAATTTTTATGTTCACAAAAAACAGGTTTTATGAACTCTTTTCAAAAACAGTGAGTTTTCACAAACAAAAATTACATTTCCGAAAATTTCTTTTCAAACATGTTTTTTTATCATTTAGAAACATTTCCCAAAATTTTACTATTTTTGGAATTGATTTGATATTTTTAACGTATTTTTAAAATCAGCCAAAAACCTGTATTTCAGTATGTATCAGTTTGCGGTCGACCGCCACGGTCGACCACCAATAGTTCAAAGTCCATCTTTGCCTTTTATTGGATCGCGGTCAACTGTGACGGTCGACCGTGGCTCATCCAGAGACTTTCGTGGTCGACCACTGCGGTTGACCGCCAGCTTTTCAAAACTGTTCTTTTGGATTTTGTGTTTCGCGGTCGACCGCCAGTTTCTCACGGTCGACCGCCGAACTGATGATTGCTTTCCAACGACAATATTCTGATTTGATTCTCTGGGGGTATTTTTGGTCTTTTCAATGTTGTTTTGGCTGATGTCTTGAGTGGGTATGAATACCCCCATTGCTTTCTTCTTTCAAAAAATCAAGAGTTTGTTTTACAGTGAGTTTTTAACAAAAGATTAAGAGGTGTTTAAGAGCTGTTTAAATTGATTTTAGTTGTCTGTTTCAAAAGAAGTTTTCTATAACAAGAAGAGGCTTTCAATTCCAACTGAGGATCCTATCCTCATCATCATCTACTGTTCTTCTTGTTTATTGAAAAATTTTCTAAACTCTTTCTTATATAGCTTATTAATTCATTTTCATAACTTAGTTATATTTAATTGAGTTGCATATTTTCATTCACTGTTATCACACACACCTTATTGAGCTTATAATATTTCCATACAATATATTGTTGGGTAGTGGTGTGTAATTTAGTAAGAGTGAGCTTCATTGTGTTCTTATTTGTTATCGAGAAAAAATCATTGTATTTAACCATTATTGTGAGTATCACTTGTAATACACTTGTACGCCGAGAGAAGTATGAGCCGTGAGACAAGGTCGAATCCAATAGGAGTGGCATCGGTTGACGAACCTAGGGAGAGGTTGTATCCGAGCACTTAAGGAGGAGGACACATGCTAGGTTCCTACACTTAGTGTGTAAAGTGTGATTGCATAGTATTTGTTGTGTGAGAGTTTTCAGTAAACTTGTAAACCGAGTGTGTAGAAGTTCCGGCTTCCAAACCGGATTATGATAGTGGAGATCTCCTCGATGAGAGGAGCGGGAACGTAGGTCGTGGTGACCGAACATCGTAAACATATCGTGGGTTTGTATTTTGCTTAGCGTATATTTTATTTGTGCTTATTCATATCATTCTTGTTCATATCCATCTCATATATTTCTTGCAAGAACAAATTAATCAATATAATTTTAATTGGAAGTTAATCGGGATTAGATTAGCATAAGACCCTAATCACCCCCCTTCTAGGGTCTAACAATTGGTATCAAAGCTTGGTGCTCTTTGATTTAAGGTCTAATCGCCTTGAGTTAAAGATCCAAGTTATCGTTTTTGTGCTAATCTAGTTTTTATTGCATTTTGCTTCTTGCATATAATCATTATGGATATGTATGATGCATCTAGTTTAGGTTATGCTATTAATGTTGCTCCTCATTTGGATATTTTTTTTCTATGCTCAATGGTGTGTTAGATTCAAACTTTTTGTTCAAACTAAACAATTCGGTTTATGGGAAATTATTAAGGATGCTTATATTGTTCCCACTTCGGAAAAATCCAAGTGGAATAAAGATGATAAAAGAATGTTTAATATGAACAATCTTTTGTTAGAATATTTGCTTAGTGCCTTTCACTCATCTTTTTCTAAAAAATTTGCTCATTTTGATAGTGCTTACACCTTAGGAAAATTTATTGAAGCACATCAAGAGGATTTGGAGGCTATTCAACAAGCGTTGGAAAATCCCGCTTTGAGTTCTAAAGAAGTCTCATCTCCATGTACACTACCACTAGGTGATAACCCTAGTGAGGTATGCGAGCTTGACAACGATGATGTTATTACTTTTTATGAGCTTGCTCTTGAGTTTGAAAAATTATACAGTTGCTATATTGATGTAAAAAGTAAGTATGTTAATATGAAATCCATTCTTGAAACACTAGCCACTAAGTTTGATTTTATTACAAATGAAAATATAATTCTTAAAGAATGCAATGAAAATTTGAGATTAGAAAATGCTAGTTTGCTTCATGAAAATTGTGATACCATATTAGAAGTAGATAAATTAAAATCAATGATAAATAATCATGTGTATCCTACTTCTAGTATCAATGCTTGTATGCACAATGATGAGTTGAATCAAATGAAAAAACGCATATCTACCTTAGATTCAACACTAAACACTTGTATTGCTAATAATAAAAAGTTTATGGACTTGTGTGCAAAGTACAATGATAATTCTTCTAAGAAACCTATTCACCATGCACACATGTATGACAAAATTCACAAATATTCTATTTGCGGTCTTAAAGGCCATTTAGCCCAATTTTGTCATAATGCACAAAAGATTGACAAGCCTATTCATGATTGTGCATCTCATCAAGCTTCTTTATCTCATACACATGTTCACACATATAGTGTAAATCATAAACATACTCATGTGTACAAATATGATTATTGTGGTCGTTTTGGTCATTTGGCCATGTTTTGTTTTGATTTGAAAAGAAATTATCGTTTGCAAAGTAATTATAAAAAAAATCTATTTTTGCAAATGAACCACGTGCACATCATTTCGGTCAACGCAAACCATTCAAACCCTTACATTGCACAAATTACAATCGCATGGGTCATGTTTATGATTTTTGTTTTGACCGTATTGGTGCACAAAATACGCACAAGCAGGTTCATAACCCTAGGACCTTGGATTTACATGATAGGGGTCATGTCCCAAATATTATTGGTAACAAAATGATTTGGATACCAAAATGAGCTTTATTTCACATTTTTGTTTTTGTTTTTTGAATAATTGGTTTTTAAGCTTAAATATTTATTTTCTTTGATGTTAAGACAAAATAAAATGTTTTTCATGGATTACTAAGTAAAAGCTTTATATATATAGATATAATTTTTATAAAACAAAATTATTTAATGATCCAAATCAAACTTTTCTTAAAATCTAGATTTTACAATGTTTTTGCTGATATTTTTCTCACGGTCGACCGTCAAAGTTTCTGCCTCAGAGCTTAAGCTTTGTGATTTTCGCGGCCGACCGCCACGGTCGACCGCGAGGGAATTTTTCTGTTTCCTGTTTAATTTCTTATCGGGTTTTAGTTTTTGTTTGATAACGTTTCTAAACCCGATTCTTCTATCACCCATGATTTCATATGTGAGCTGATCCAAGCCGTTGATTCCTCTTCTCTAAGATCCGATCCTTCCCAATTCCCCTAATTTGAAAAAATTTCCCCTAATTTTGTCGAATTCTCCCACGGTCGCCCGTCGCTATTCGTCGATCGACCGCGGATCTCTCTTCATCAATTTCAGTTGGAAATTGATTGGGTAATCTCTCCTCTCATCTCTTGATTTCATTTCACTGCTCTAGAGTTTCAATTTTTTGATTCTAGGGTTTCGGTTTAGGGTTTGTTCCTTCGTGTTTCTTGTTGCTCTTATCTTAAGAACATGCCTCCTAGGAAGAAATCTAAACAAGATAGTGGTTCTTCATCATCTATTGCCTCTAACTATGAGGATTTTCTACTGTTCAAATCCCTAGTTAAGAAATATAGGAAACTTTGCAAGTTGAAAATTCTATCTAATAGGTACATCAAGTATGAAGAATTAGCCATCTATAATATTCATGAAATTCTATCTGCTGTTGGGTTGCATAAATTATTAGATGTGGAACGTAAGGTTCCCTATTACCCATTTCTTGTTTATCTATTTTATGCAAACCTGTCTGTTTCATCTTCACTTGATGGTCTTCAAACCATCAATATATTTGTTAAGAATATTCATATATCATTTTCTGCTGACGAGCTTGCGAGAATCCTTAAGATCCCATCAAGTGATGTTAAGCTCATGTCTATTGAACACACCGATCAGGATGTGAACGATATTTTGTTTAAGTCCGATTGCTCTTATCCTATGAACAAAAATTCTCTTAATCTCACAGCCAAAATCATAGCACAAATTGTTGCTCAGAATCTCATTCCTAAGTTCGGTAGCTTTGATCACTTTACTCCTGACAAAGTTAATGCTGTGTATGCTATTTTTGCCAAAATAAAAGTGAATTGGGCAAATGTTTTCCTTAAAAACATGGCATGCAAGCATTTCAAGTTCCTCCCCTTTGGTTGCTTTATCACTCTTATCCTTCAACACTTCGGTGTTGATCTGTCTCATGAACCCAAAGTTGATCCTAGTAAGGAATATTTTGATAGAGATTCCCTCTCTCGAATTTAACTTTCAGACTCTTTATCTGATCCTACAAGACCATCATCTTCCCGATTTCGCTCTAGAGCTTCTACTATTTCAGCTTCTGAGGTCTTTGACCGTCTGGATCGTCTTGAGACTCAGGTCTCAAGTATTCAGAAGGATGTTAGGACTCTCCTTAGCTATCAGCATCAGTCTCTTGGGATTCAGGATCCCTCTTCCAGCTCTGACACTGGTTCTGAAGAGGGCTTTGAAGAAGGATCTGCTTTTGGTTCGGGATCTAGCTCTGCATCTGAATCTGATGATGGTGGTGATTGATACTTGCTTTCTATGGATTTATGTTTTGTAGAACTGAAACTGGATATTTAACTTTTGTTTTGAAGTTGTAATAACTTTATGATTTGTGGTTGAAAACTTTGTGTCTTGTGGAACTAATTCTGTTTATTGTAGTTATGATAGCTTATGACTATCTCTTTATGGTTTTTAGATCCTCTGAACAATGTATTGTGAAAACAGGCTGTTAAGGATGCTATTTGTGTTAAAAATTTGGTTTTGCTTTTGATTCATATGTTTATGATTTTAGTAGCTTGTTCAAATATTTATGAATGTTTATAGATGTGTATGGATGATTATGGATGTTTAGCTCCCATATATGTTCTTTTTATGTCATTTATGCAAATTGATAGGGGGAGTATTGGCCATACATTTATTTATAATCTGTGCATGAATGTAGGGGGAGCGCTGCTCCTATTTTTTCCCTTTTTGATGTTATCAAAGGGGGAGAAAAACTACATATTGTTGTTTAATTTATTGGTTTATTCATGTTTATTCATGTTGATAATGTTGTGGTTTATTCATATGTAACTACATGATTTATTTGGTTTATTCGTATGAATTTCATATCATTAAATAAATTGTTTGCCATCATAAAAAAGGGGTAGATTGTTGGCCCTATGGTTTTGATGATGATTTATCAAACAATTTATAGCTAATATGTTTTCTAGTTTTTGTGGTTTGTTTTTCTCTTTATAGGAATTCAACACACGGCAATCAAGAGTTAAAGATTAAAGTTCATGTGTGTGCATTTACCTAGGTATAAGAGTAGTTTGCTTACATATATCGTATAATTATATTTAAGCTCAATATGTAAACACAACACAAGTTTGACTTTTTCTATCATACAAATGATTTTCTATCAAACTTTGTTACAATAGCTTTTATTTCATGTTTACATCTCTTTCATACTTCATAATATATATATAATGTATGCATGATATATATACACAAGTTTACAAGCCATAGTTCAATTTTTGTGTTCACGAAAACAGGTTTTATGAACTCTTTTCAAAAACAGTGAGTTTTCACAAACGAAAATTGCATTTTCAAAAATTCCTTTTCAAACATGTTTATTTTATCATTTAGAAACTTTTCCCAAAGTTATACTATTTTTGGAATTTATTTGATATTATTAACGTATTTTCAAAATCAGTCAAAAAACTGTATTTCAGCATGTATCAGTTTGCGGTCGACCGCCATGGTCGACCACCAGTAGTTCAAAGACCATCTTTGCCTTTTATTAGATCGTGGTCGACTGTGACGATCGATCGTGGCTCATCCATAGACTTTCACGGTCGACCACTACGGTTGACCGCCAGCTTTTCAAAACTGTTCTTTTGGATTTTGTGCTTCGCGATCGACCGTCAGTTTCTCACGGTCGACCGCCGAACTGATGATTGCTTTCCAACGACTATATTCTGATTTGATTCTCTGGAGGTATTTTTGGTCTTTTCAATGGATTTTTGGCTGATGTCTTGAGTGGGTATAAATACCCCATTGCTTTCTTCTTTCAAAAAACCAAGAGTTTGTTTTACAGTGAGTTTTTAACAAAAGATTAAGAGATTTTTAAGAGCTGTTTAAATTGATTTTAGTTGTCTGTTTCAAAAGAAGTTTTCTACAACAAGAAGAGGCTTTCAATTCCAACTGAGGATCCTATCCTCATCATCATCTACTGTTCTTCTTGTTTATTGAGAAGTTTTCTAAACTCTTTCTTATATAGCTTATTAATTCATTTTCATAACTTAGCTATATTTAATTGAGTTGCATATTTTCATTCACTGTTATCACACACACCTTATTGAGCTTATAATATTTCCATACAATATATTGTTGGGTAGTGGTGTGTGATTTAGTGAGAGTTAGCTTCATTGTGTTCTCATTTGTTATCGAGAACAAATTATTATATTAAACCATTATTGTGAGTATCACTTATAATACACTTGTACACCGAGAGAAGTGTGAGGCGTGAGATGGGGTCGAATCCAATAGGAGTGGCGTCGGTTGACGAACCTAGGGAGAGGTTGTATCCGAGCACTTGAGGAGGAGGATACGGGCTAGGTTCCTACACTTAGTGTGTAAAGTGTGATTGCATAGTGTTTGTTGTGTTAGAGTTTTTGGTAAACTTGTAAACCAAGTGTGTAGAAGTTCCGGCTTCCAAACCGGATTGTGACAGTGGATATCTCCTCGAGGTGAGGAGCGGGGACGTAGGTCGTGGTGACCGAACCTCGTAAACATATCGTGTGTTTGTGTTTTGCTTAGCGTATATTTTATTTGTGCTTATTCATATCATTCTTGTTCATATCCATCTCATATATTTCTTGCAAGAACAAATTAATTATTATAATTTTAATTGGAAGTTAATCGGGATTAGATTAGCATAAGACCCTAATCACCCCCCTCTAGGGTCTAACAGGGAGAACAGACTAAAGTGGTTTGGTCATGTACAACAAAGACCTCTTAGTGTACTGGTTAGAAAATATGATAATATGGTAGTTAATGGGATGAAGAGATCTAGAGATAGACCTAAAAGAACTTGGTTAGAAGCAATTAAAAAGGATATGTTAATTTAACGGAGGAGATGACCTTACTGGAATAGAGGAAGAATAGGATTCATGTAGCTGACCATAAGTATTTAGGATAAAGGCGTTATTGTTGTTGTGTTCATGGAAGTTTTATCCATGAATTCTAAGGAAAATGCAACTAAATCCATGATGAGGGGGCAGTAAGAATTTTTTCCATGTACTGCTATAAAACCAAAGAAGTTTGTTGTTGTTAAGATATGTTATATTGACATGGCTCGTACTTTTTTTATTTTCTAAGATTGTCATGCTTCGGGTCCGTGAGCTTATTGGTGCGAAGTAAACTATGGGACCCACTAAGTATAGCGCGTTGTTTGTCTCAAATTACTGCTAAAGTCAACTAGTTGATGCTACAATTTAGTTTTAGGCTTAACTATATAAACCGTAGAAATCTATACTTAACCACTAATGGGACAAATGTGAGGGGTGTCACAATTACCTCATCCTAGGTTGCATAGGTACGGGTACAGGTATGAACACGGGTACGGGACATGATAAATTTGTAAAAAGTAAGGTACGAGGACACGACTTATGTATGTGTGTGTGTGTGTGAACTTATGTCAACTTAAGTGGACAAAAGGCCTTTGTCCACCATAAACTTTCTATCCAGTCATATATATTATATATATATATTATTAATATATAATATATATAGTATAGTATATACTATATATACATATATATACATAGTATAACATACAACATAAATATTATTATACACATCAATACAATTATATCTATAATAATATTTTTATAAAGTAATACATGGTAATAATGTATTTGTGTAATAATATATATATATAATATGCTATTATTACTATATATATATGTATATATATATATATATATATATATATATAATATATATATATATATATATATATATATATAATATGATATATATTATTATATATATATATACACACATACATATACATTATACATAATATATAAGATATATTATGTGTATACATATACTATAATGTATATATATAATATTATATATATATATACTATAATTATGCACATGCTTGTAAATTCGCACTTTTTAACGAACGGAAAATTCCGTCGGCTCAAAAAAGCCATAATTCCCGTCGCTAAAACTTTTGGCGACGGGAAAAAATTAATTCCGTCGGCTAAAAGTTCGAAGTTATTAACAAGGGTCCCTAAAAGACATTATAGCGACGAAATTCCGTCGCTAAATTAGGCGACGGTGTATTATGACGGAATAAATGGTACGCTATGAAAAAAATAAAAAATTAAACAAAAAATAGCGACGGAATTATCCGTCGCCTAATGTTATTAGCGACGGAGATCCGTCCGCTAAATGTTTAAAATTGTCCAGTTCGCTAATGTTTAAAAAATACAGTCAATATTGATTCGCTGCCATGTTTCCGTCGCTGAAATATCTGTTTTATAGTGACGGAATTTCGTCGCTAATATCATTTTAGTGACGTAATTTTCGTAGCTAAACCTGATTTAAATTGAAAATTAAAAATTGAAAATACACCTGTACATATATCAATAATAATATTTTTAAAAAACCTGTTCACAATCAACCACAATATAATATTTCAATCTCACACAAATAATCACATCTCACGCGCATATATGCAAGCATGTTAATTGTAACATAAAAGCAAGTAAAAGTTTCTCGACGTGGTAGCATTATAAATGATTGTATTTATACACACAAGAAATTGTTTTCAAAGTTATATTAAGGAAGGCAATCAGTCCTCCTGATCATCATCATCCTCAAACCTCACCACCCCCGTATTATGATACCCCCGGCTGCACCGTTGTGAAGGAAGTCGCAGGCCTGTAAATATAAATCAAAATGGTTAACAAGTGGTGGTGTAAACGTTATAGAGTGAAACTATAAATATCTACACAACAACACCACAGACATCAACAACAACCAACAACACGACCCACAACACAGAAACACACAACCTACACATCAACAAACACAACACAAACACAACACCACAATCACAACAACCAAACACAACAGCACCACACAACAACACACAACACTACACATCACAACACAACCAACCCTCGCCCTACCCCTCCCCCTCAACCACCACCACAACAAAATCCCCACTCCCCATCCTCAACCACGACCAAAGCCCCCACCCACCAACCAATCACACTCTACACACCCCCTCCCCCTCCATCACTACCATCACCACCATCAACACCCAATCCCCATTCCTCCCCCCCACCACGACCACCACAACACAACACCATAACCAATCACATAACGACCCACAAACCAATCACATAACGACCACCACAATACAACACCACAACCAACCAACCAACCAACCCACCAAACAATACCACCAACACTACGCACGCATACACCATCAACACCACCATCACATAAAAACATTATAAGTATATATTTTGAGGTTTGTGTTAGGGTTAGAGTTAGGGTTTGTGTGTAACAGTTTGTATCAGTGTGTATCAGTATGTACGATATCATCTAAAACAAAGTATATATATTATCTGTGACGACAGAAACCGTCTCCTATATGCCTCCTGAGCCTCCTGAGGCAGAGTCGACATGAATTGTGTGAACTCCAATACGGTCTGCTCCCGGCGCCTCCGTTCTTCCTCTAGAGCTCGCTGATATGTTGTTTACTGCGACTGCCAATCTTCAATCGCTTTTAATCGCTGCTCCATCGAGTCTTGATATGAACTGCTTCCTGGTGTTCCTTGTGGTGCTGCAGACTCGTAGGTGCTACTAGACTCGTGCGGCCTCTGCTCGGATCCTCTCCACCGGTATCTGTTCTTCCTACTGGGTCCAATGACCGTCTCGATGATGGAGTCCTCATCCTCTCTACTTAGCCGGCCAGGAGTGTTAGAACAGACCTGAGACTGAGTCATTTGCTCCTGTACCTTGGCATGTAATTTCTCCTGCGATATATCAAAACAACCCGGGCAAGTCGACTTACTAATGGTGCATTAATATGAAATTGAATATATAAATGAACTGCTACTTACACACAGATCCTTATTCTTTGCTTTCTTCTCTTCATCAGCGTAACTCGGGCTCCAAGAAGTCAGAATACGATCTGCAAAATGTCTGAGATCTCCTCTTCCCTGTTTTATTCAAATATATCATTAACCTATAACACATAAATTATTGTTTGCTGCGACTGCCAATCTTCAATCGCTTTTAATCGCTGCTCCATCGAGTCTTGATATGAACTGCTTCCTGGTGTTCCTTGTGGTGCTGCAGACTCGTAGGTGCTACTAGACTCGTGCGGCCTCTGCTCGGATCCTCTCCACCGATATCTGTTCTTCCTACTAGGTCCAATGACCGTCTCGATGATGGAGTCCTCATCCTCTCTACTTAGCCGGGCAGGAGTGTTAGAACAGACCTGAGACTGAGTCAATTGCTCCTGTACCTTGGCATGTAATTTCTCCTGCGATATATCAAAACAACCCGGGCAAGTCGACTTAATAATGATTTATTGATATGAAATTGAATATATAAATGAACTGCTACTTACAGCCAGATCCTTATTCTTTGCTTTCTTCTCTTCATCGGCGTAATTCGGGCTCCAGGAAGTCAGAATACGATTTGCAAAATTTCTGAGATCTCATCTTCCCTATTTTATTCAAATATATCATTAACCCATAACACATAAATTATACTCAACTTAAAAGCTAATATATTATATACCTCAAGCTCTAATTGATGATAATGCTGGCTGAAGGACCTGGAGCCCCCGTGATGCTCGTAACTGCGAGGCGCGTTGCGATTCCTCCTTGCTATTTCGGCTTGAGCCTGCAAAACAATGTCAAATCGAAACAATATAGAAATTCAAATAATAAATTAAAAATATATACTTCAATAATACCTGAATTTCAGCCGTGTCCCAGTAATGGCAAAGTGCAAAAAAATCTACTCCATCCACACGCTCGTCAAGATGCCAGAATCGCTCCCAATCTTCTGTTATTTGGACAAAATATTTCTTCTTTACCTCAAACCGCCATCTCTTGAACGATAAATTGATTTGCCCGAAGCAGTACGTCCAGGCACAAATATTATCGTCAAGAAAGAAAAATCGCTTCAGCATATAAAGGAAAAACAGATACAAATCAGTGTATTAAACATAATAATAAACTAATAACTAATAATGATGAAAATTAAAATAAATGACTCACACATATATATCTCCAACAAGCCACCAGCACATCAATCCGCTGCGATTTCCACGTCAAAAATATGTTGAAGAAATCGTGTCTCCTGGCTAAAACGGCAAGGAAATTGTTGAAAGCATTGGCAAAGGCCCCGATAGGCACTCCGTTTTCCCATCGGATCACAGCCCTCCGATTAATATCGGGGATGAGGTTCGTTTCCTTAGTAGCATTGCGGCCGCGTCTAGGAGGTCGCCCGGTACCTGCGAAATAAAGAATCGAATGAAACAATGAATCAATCTATATTTGCGAAAAAAATTTAAAATAATAAGTGATAAACTATAAAAATTTATTCATACCTTTCAGTTCGAGGCATCTACGCTTTGCTTGTTCGTACCTATGCTGCGCGATAGGGCGCACCGCATGATAAGAATCCCATTCCCCCCTCACCTTGGTCGGACCGTGGACTCGCTGATCCGTAATAGAATCTGGCGGTAGTGCCGCAGCTTCTAAAGCTGCGCTATACGGCTCAAATCTCCTCTCCTCTAATACATCTGCATGCGGTGGCAGTGGTATCTCCGCATGCTGTGTAGGATCAGCCTGTGTCTCCACGTCACGTGGAGCATCTCCGCGTGATGTGTCCTGTGGCTGCGAGTCATGTGTAGCATCTCCTCCTCCTGTGTAGTAAATGTTAAAAATATATTAGGCTCATGTTAATAGTTTATAGAAATGTACAGATATAACAAATAAATAAAAATACCTGACGTAGAGGCATGTGCGTCGCCTCCAGAATGTCTACCAAATAGTCTCTCAAGCGCTTTCTTACGTAATCCTTTTGTCATCTATACTTTGAAAACATAATGAATATCCAACAAAAGTATATAATGCAAATTATTAATAAAATAGCACATAGCAATAGAATCGCATGTACATGATGTCCAGTTAAACAGATAATACAAAGGCAATAATGTAATACATGACATACCGTGATACATGATAACCAGTCAAACAGATAATATAAAGGTAATAATATAATACATGACACATCCACATGATAACCAGTCTACCAGATAATATAAATGTAATAATATAATACATGACAATCGTGATACATGATAACCAGTCAAACAGATGATGTTGAGGCTCTACTCTGCGATCGTGTGCGGATAGCCTGCGACCGTGTGCGTGCCAACGAAAGGACTGTTCTTATAGTTTTATCGACTCCGCTGCGGACATGTTTTTTACCTTTACGCCTTGGCTCACATATAATCGCAGGTACATCAGGGCGCGCTAGTGCAATTTCATCGTCCAGATTATTATTTTGTGTCAATGAAAACTCCTCGGCTATTTCGTCGGCCAAGATAACCTCCTCATCGTGATCTTCGTCATACACGACTTCATGAATGTATGCTCTAGGCGGATTCTTAAGGATAACCCATTCGTCATTTTTCATTATATCTTTGACATAAAAGCATTGTTTGGCGTTAGCAGCTAACATGTATTTTTCAGACTGATATATTTCCTTGTTAAGATTAACGATTGTGTAACCATAGTCATCCTTCGCCTTTTTCTGTTCACACCAACGAACCTTAAACATCACATGACTGACTTCCTTATTAATCCCATAGAAAATCTCCACGATGTCTTCTACCTGACCGTAGCAATAGATTTCCCCTTGTATCAGATTTAGATCTTTTGCACTAGCGTATGACAGTTGCGAGAAGGAGCAGAACACACCGCTGTTTTGCGTTTGTCGTCTCTCTTCAAGACCGACGATGTTAAACCTAAAGCCGTTGACACAGTAGCCTCCATAATGCTTAACCACATTAGAAGGACCTCTGGCATATAAACAAACTTTCTCAGACAGGTTAACCCCATGCGTAATCCGTTTGTCAACCTTTAAGAAAAAGAAGCAAATAGTTTACATATCTGTTGACAGGCACATATATTTGATATACGAATCAAAAATGTAAAAAGATCTTACTTCACCCTTCAGCCATGCAGGGAATTGTCTAGAGTGTGTGTCCATAACTCTCTTATTTTTTGTTCTGCATTTAAGATTAGTCTGGACATGTCGGATGTGAAGCCTAGACAAGAAGCATTTATAACGGTTAAATAGAGATAATTATTGTGAGGTGATATAATCTGATTCAAACAGTTAAATACTTACGCCGCGTATATGTTAAATGTAGTATCATTGCTCAGGATATATGTGTGGGCTTGATCTAGCTCCATTCTGGGGAATCTAGTATCCTCCCCACGATCATTGTAGAATGTACCATCAATTATTCGTTGGGGACGGTTTAGCCTTGTCTCTACGCCCCGCAAGTAACGAGAGATAAAATTCAAACTCTCGTTACTTATGTAGTTCTCTGCGATCGACCCTTCAGGATGTGCACGATTATGCATCAGTTGTTTCATGAAACCCAAATACCTACAAGCATATAGTTTCATGATTTGCGACAAAATGGAACTGAGAACCGTAATTTGACAAATATTAAATGAATACTATAATAATAAATACCTCTCCACGGGGTACATCCAGCGATATTAAACTGGTCCTGCGATGCGGGCTTTGTATGCTAAATGTATTGTGAGATGCACCATGACCGTGAAGAATGAGGGTTGAAATAGTATTTCCATTTTACACAGTGTATTAGCAACACGTCCCTCTAATTCTTCAAACAACCTGACATCAATCACCTTAGAGCACAGTTGCTTGAAGAAACCGTAGAATTCTATTACCACCATCGCGAGTTCCTTATCAGCATGTCGCAACGCAACTGGGAGAAGTTGATGTAATAGAATATGATGATCATGTGTCTTGAGTCCCAAAATCTTTCTGTCCTCAATATGCACATTTGCTGAAATGTTTGAAGCATAACCATCCGGTGTCTTCACGGACTTTAGAAATAAACACATATTGTGGACCTCATCCTTCGACAGTGTGACACGGGAGGCTGGGAGTTCAAACTTTCCGTCGCCCTTATCTATAGCTTGCAGTTCCGGACGAATGTTCAATTCTGCTAGGTCTCGACGTGCCCTTAAGTCATCTTTCGATTTTTTCCCGTCCTGCAACAAAGTGTTCAAGAGATTCTCGCATATGTTCTTCTCAATGTGCATGACATCCAAGTTGTGACGTATTTTTAAACTTTTCCAATATGGCAGTTGATAAAATATGCTGAATTTTGACCATCCATGCGGAAGTTCGGTGCCTTTTGAGACACGCTCATG
>NC_033798.1:39117245-39164928 GCF_001876935.1 Asparagus officinalis | reverse complement strand
CTTAAGGATAACCCAGTCATGTAACTGAGTACAATGTCGGACCCAGTTCCACAAGGGAAGCTGGGGGTGCATTATTCATGTATCGGGAAGTTCCCGAAATAATACCACGGGTGATATTCTTAAGGATAACCCAATCACTATGAAAGTGATAAGTAAAACATCCACATTTAAACTCTAAATGTCGGAATGTTTTCCATTATTGTTATCAAATTCATTAATTCTCATGAGTTATCTTATTGAGACGAGATTCGATCCTTTTGACAGATTAATCTTTCCTCACAAAAATCCCCCGCTGATCAAGTCAATTGACGGTGGGTCCACTAAATTTTCTGTCCGCCAATTCATGCCAATTTCCAAAGCTTGACATGTTAAGTCCTGATTACTTAACGTCAAAACACTTCATCAAGTGGCCAGTACAAACCAGTATTTCTACTGCTACTTGTATTCCACTCTCTTTGCTTTCAGGTCAAACCTATAAAAGTTAGGGCCACAACCAAAATCCCCTCTCGATTCCTTCAATGAACGAGAGGCCCATAAATTGAGCGATCAAACCTTCCTACAGTCTTAAACCTCCCATTCGGTCAAACCTTCCTACGGTTAGGACCAAAACCAAAATCCCTTCTCGATTCCTTCAATGAACGAGAGGCCCATAAATTGAACGATCAAACCTTCCTACAGTTAGGATCGTCTTCTCGATTCCTTCAATGAACGAGAGGCCCATAAATTGAACGATCAAACCTTCCTACAGTTAGGATCGTCTTAAACCTCCCATTCGGTCAAACCTTCCTACAGTTAGGACCAAAACCAAAATCCCCTCTCGATTCCTTCAATGAACGAGAGGCCTATAAATTGAGCGGTAACCTTCCTACAGTTAGGATCATCTTAAACCTCTCATTCGGTCAAACCTTCCTACAGTTAGGACCAAAACCAAAATCCCCTCTTGATTCCTCCAATGAACGAGAGGTCCACTTTCAAATCGAGTGATCAAACCTTCCTATAGTTAGGATCACCTCAAACTTCCGCTTGGTCAAACCTTCCTACAGTTAGGGCCAAAACCATAATTCACTCTCGATAAACGAGGAATTCACATTTAATTCGGTAATCCAACCTTCCGACAGTTAGGATTATCCGAATTTGTCTGATTCTCGGAGTGGAGATCCCACTTCTAGTTTCTTTTACGCTGGAAATAGAATATAAAATTCTTCCTTTCTAGAATCAATGAATAGAATATAAAATTCTTCCTTCCTTGTATTCGGGTTCGCCTTCACCCTAAAAGAAGACCGGGAAATAGAATATAAAATTCTTCCTTTCCCACACCAACCTTTTCCAAGAATTTATCAATCTAGGATTCATCCTAGGAAGTTTATCCCGAATCCTAAGTAGGGATAAGTCTGCGCCTAACACGCGCTGCCGGTTTAGTCTTTCTCCGTAGAAAAAGACACCAGAGTTCGATTCTGAGGTATCCTATACTGAAACCTAAACAGGGATAAGTCTGCGCCTAACCCGCGCTGCCGGTTAGTTCTTAACCGTTAAAAAGAACACCCGCCCACATATTCAACATTGTGGCAGGTTGTTATTAATAACACCAAAATCCATGCCTTACACGCATGGGGAATTTCATCCTGAATCCTAAGAAAGGATATGCCGACGCCTAACACACGTCGCCGGTTTAGTCTTTCTCCGTTATTCCCGTGAGAAAGACGAAGTCTACGTATTCAATATCGTAGCACTAAGAGCGTTAACTCTCTTAGCACAACGTCACATGCGGAACGGATTTAGACAATCTGCATGCTAGCCCGACTCAAACGGTAGTCGGTAAAGGCTTATCAAACCCGTTGATGGCTGAGAATTTGCCAAAAATTCTATAAATGCGAGTTATTGACGCATCAACTTTATGAGTTGGTCTCGTGACTTGGGCATCCAACAACTTTGGGATAATATCCACATATGCAGATGAAACAACTGTAATAGTTGGTCCTGCAGCACCAAATTTGAGACCGCCACGCTCCAATTCCTTAAGAGCTTAAACTGTGTAGACTCCAGCAGACGTACGAGCTCAAACGCCAGACAACGCGTTGCAAATGAAGACTCAACGCCAACAATCGATGGTCGGTTCTATGTTGAAACAGCAAACACGAGCTAAAGATCAGAAAATCAGGAATTGACTTCAAGTTCAAAATTCCGACAACGGTCAGACAATAAATGCAGCACCGGAACCCTTGCAGACATTCGACAAAGCACCGTATAGCCTGGAGGATTAAAAGAATCAAGAATAGAAGTCATTCCAAGGTCCCGTTACACTGATTGAAGGTTGGGACAATCATATCCAAAGTATTCCAGACTCTGCTATAAAAGAATGAGGCTGAAAAACTTTGGAGGGGGTATCTGTAAGCGTATAAAACTGTTTATAGGTCCCTTAACACAGCTCGACACGGTGATTCGACAAACCAATGAACCATCAGGCGGTATATCCAAACATGATCGTTAGACCACAACACCAAAGCCAAGTGACACGCGATGAAGCGGATTAACGAGGCGACAAGGTTAACGAACCGCACGCAAACAATGGATCGCGTGCCCAATCAAGCTAACGGGTCGATGAATCAACGAGTCTTCCAAACCGCATAGTCCACCGCATCAAACAAGATCGGGAGCGGACTCGAACTCAAATGCCAAAGTGGATTTACTACCAAATCAGGATCCGGACTGCCAAATAGAGTCCAGATCAACACTAAAGTTTGGATAAACCACGAAACCGGAAAACGAGCAAAGAAGCAAGCACCTGGAGGGCTCGGCCAAAACCGAGCCACTCCTAGGTGGCTTGGCCAAAGCCGAGCCACCTAGGTGGCTCACTAAGCCAGGTGGCCGAGCTACCTCTAGGTGGCTCGGCCATGGCCGAGCCACCCAGATCTGGGCCCAGATCTGAGCCCAGATCTGAATTGAGATGCCTATAAATAAAGAAGGTGGGCTCATTTTTAAGGGTTGGACTTTTGATTAAACTTTGGAGGCGAAACTCTGCTGGATTAAAGGCTCAAGACTAAAAAAGATTGGAGCTTTGGAGCTTTGAAGACTCGGACTTTTCAGACCTGGTTCTTGGCGATCATCCACGTCAAATAAGGCAGGAGTTCGAGAGAGATCAGATCTGAGATCTACACGGTCATCCTCCCGATCAAAACTTGGTTTTTGATCCCGAGAAGAGTATCGATTTCGCTTGGTCGATTTCGATTACTTAGGGCTATTATTTCCTTGGTGAAATAATCCACTCGGTTGTTATTTCCTTCGTGAAATAACACCAGTCATACCGTGTAGATCCGACCGGATCAAGATCGCGCGGTGGTCCACGGATTAACCCCGGCGCAGGCAAAGAACCCACACAAGCAAGAGACCGCAAAACTGGATCTTGCGATTTGTTCCGAAAGAAGGAAAGTTGTAATCTTTTTTTTTTGTTTGTTTTTGTTATAACCGGATCTTATAAAAAGACCGAATCTTTTGTAACCGATAAATTATTGCTTAAGGAAACAATGACATCAACAAAGACGATTTTCCCCACGAACACGACTGAAGGTTGGGCTTATCACATCCAAAGTATTTCAGCCTCTTCTATAAAAGAAACGAGACAGAAACACTTTGGAGGGGGTATCTGTAGGCGTCAAAAATTGCCTATAGGTCCCCGAACACAGTTCGAGACAACGAGAAGATGATAAACGTTATTATCCGAGTCAAGAGAAATTGTCCAACATCAGTAAGCATACGAAGTGGATCAGTAAAATGTGCAAGTCAGCGAAACAATGAACCGTACACAAAACAAGCAAACTTGAGGGGTCACGAATCGTTAAAACGTCAAAAAGATGAACAAAACACCAGTTGGAAGCTCGCGTAAGCGCGAGCCACCAAATGGTTGCTCACACCCATGCGAGCCACCAAATGGTGGTTCGCACGCATGCGAGCCACCAAATGGTGATTCGCACAGTCCTGAGCCACCAGGATTCTTTTTGACTCCCAAACCTCCCAAAACGCGGATTTCGGTGATTTTTAAGGATTCTTTCGTCCCATGACCTCCCCAACTGTTTTGAGGTTATCCCTAAATGCGTTTAAGCGGTTATTAACTGCAAATAATGTTTAAACATAATTTCTTATCCAAAGACACATCTCCAAAAGCCTATAAATAGAAGCCTAGGGTCTTCTTTCAAGAGGATCTGAAGTTGAGAGTGAGAGGTGCTGTCAAATTGTCCAGCTAACCACGAATTTCAAAGGAGAATTATCAGATCTTGGCGAATACTTTCATAAAGAAAGTTCTTCGAAACGTTTGTGATTCTTTCCCCTTCTTTCCTCCGGATTAAACTTGGTTTTAATCTGGAGAAGAGCCACAATCTCGCTTGGTCGTGATTGTCGCTTCCGCAATTGTTTCCTTTGTGAAACAAGAGCGTAGTTATACTGTCAATGGGGTTTGATCTGCAGTGGTCCACGGACTAACGCGTCCCCGGCACAGGCAAAGATCCCACGCAAAGCAGCGGGAGATAAACTACTACTGCGTTTTGTTTGATAAAGTTATAATCTTTATTTTTCATTGTAAGAAGATCTTATAAAAAGATCAACTTTTCTTTCAGTTTGAACTTGTAATCGATAAACGATGTAACAGGTTTGAAAGCAATGGAAAAGGCAACTTTTGACAAAAACAACTATCTGCTTGATTAGCATTGTTGCGGCAACTGGATTAACCAAGCTGATCGGATAAAGCCTAAATCTGTTGGTCATGCACTTCCCTCATCCATTGCATAGTCAGCTCCATTTCAACTTTGAATTCTTCCTTCTGCTTATTTAAAGCTTCTTCGAGGATTTTGGCTATTTGCTCAGTGTTGACCATGAACCCTTCACGAACTTGTCCCTTGCTAGACATCGTATCGTTGGAGGCGATTGGGGAGCAAGTATCTAAAAGTTCATCATCTAAAGAGAGTCCTTCGGGTATCCTCGGGTAATCCCTATGTCTGACGACTTCTAAGAGCCAAGAAATTTGTTGGGCTATTCCTAAATTGACTTTTCTTCCTAGAAAAAAGTCAGGATTAAAGCTGTCCGAAGCAATCGTAGACTTTCCTTTATCAACCATGTTGATAGTGACTTTAGGGAATTCGTCATCTTGACCGAATGATCTTCTTTTGCGGAAGCTTCTTGATTTAGATTTGGGTGTTTTAGTGGAGATCCTTTCAAATATCGAAATCCTCTGTGGAGCGATATTAGGGTAGCTACATTTTGATAATACTGTCCTGATTAACTTTTCACACGAACAATGAGAGTCCGATTCTGGGATACTTCTCTTTCAAGATTTCCTTGTACCCCTAGCCTGATAGTACAACTCATCGACGTTGTGGCCGGAGCAACCTATCAGCTATTGACAATCCAAGCAAAAAACCTAGGAAAGCTCTACCAAGCAAACCTATGAAGACCTCTGTTTGAAGAGTCTTAAAATGCTCAGGCCTCTTGAAAAATATTGCCCGCCCCTTGAACATTGGCCAATAGGCTTATAAATAGGCAAGGGATAGCATAAGTCATCCCTTGATGATTTATAGGATGTGACCACTAATAGGAGTAAGGAGTAGCATACTCCTCGTATAGCTATGGGATGTGACCACTATAAGGGTGATGGGAGCCATACCTCATTATCTAGGACGTGGGAAGTAGGGTAGGCCCACTCCCATAAGCAAGCAGCCGCTTGCACTGTTCAGGCGGGGCTGACAGGCGGCTTACAGGCGAGCTTGAGAGCTGCTTGAACATTCAAGTGAGCTTGCAGGCAAGCTTGGCGAACAGGTAGGGTTGGCTGGCGGGCCCCTCGAGCGTGTGAGCTGGCGTTCGTTAAAAATCTGAGTTCATGTGGGAGAGCAAGGCGTTCAGGTGAGATCGAGCTCGTGCTGACGAGCTTGATAATCAGGAAAGCTTGACTCATGTTGGCGAGTCAAGCATACAGGCGAGATTGGCAAGGTTTGGCACATGCAGGCAAGCCAAACAAACAGGCGAGGTTTGTCTCATCCTCTTGAATGCTAGCGAGCTCTGCTTACCTTGAGCACGCAGGCAAACTCAAATAGGTGAGGTTTGAGCTCTCTTACGTAGAGGTAATTTTTATTTCCTACAGACTACAGCGTCGGTGTTGATTATTTCGAGCAATGATATGACTTTTGTTGTTTACACGGATGCATCGTTGTCGGATCTTAGAGGTGTTTTGATGTAGACCCAGAGAGTGGTGACCTACATTTCGAGGCATTTGAAGACTCATGAGTAAAATTATCTCACACATGATTTAGAGCTAGCAGCAGTAGTCTTTGCACTGAAGACATGGAGACATTATTTGTATGGACTGTAATTCGAGCTGTTCACGGATCATCATAGTTTAAAGTACATCTTCTCTCAGAAAGAGTTAAATCAGAGACGGCGACAATGGGTTGAGTTTGTTAAGGATTATGGGTTCGCGCTTCAGTATCATCCGGGAAAGGCAAACGTTGTAGCGGACGTGTTAGGCAAAAAGCTTCGGCATCGGATGACGGCTTTGAGGTGCTCGTTGTATTAAGATCTTCACACCCTTAGCTAGTTTGACTTTAGGCTAGAGATTAGCGGGGGCAGCATATTTTTGGGAGCTTTGTCAGTGCAACTATCTTGGAGTGATAGAGTGGTCAGAGCTCAGCTAGAGGATTCTTAGATTTAAATCCGAAAGGAGGAGATTTCCAAAGAGCCAAAGGCTAACTGGAATGTTGGAGTAGATAGAGGTCTTCGAATGAAGGGCTGATTAGTGATGGCAAGTGATCCACAGCTGAAGAAGGAATTATTTGATGAGCGCATCATACCAGGTACACAGTGCATCCAGGCACAACTAAAATGTACGAGGACCTGAACAGACACTTTTGGTGGAGCGACATGCGTGGAGAGATTGTAGTGTATGTGAAGTGTTTTACGTGCCAGCAAGTGAAGGCAGAACATCAGAAACTAGTAGGAACCCTACCGCCCATACCCATTCCGAAGTGAAAGTGGGCAGATATATCTATGGATTTTATTGTAGGATTGCCAAGATCAAAGAAGGGGAACGATTCAGTTTGGGTGATAGTGGATCGGTTGATGAAGTCAGCACATTTCATTCCGGCGAAGACGACTTATACGGCGGAGACATATGCGAGGATATTAATCCAGGAGATAGTGAGATTACATGGAATTCTAGAGACGATTATATCAGATCGAGGTTTGGTTTTCACTTCACATTTCTAGAAGAGCTTCCAGAATTCTTTTGGTAGCTAGTTGTTATATTCTAGTGATTTCGACCTGTAGACGGATGGACAAACGGAGGGAGTCAACCAAGTGTTGGAAGACATGTTGCGGGCACATCCTACTAATTGAGGTCGCTTATAACAATAGTTATCAAGCGACTATTGGCATGGCACCGTATGATCCGTTATACAAGAGGCCTTGTAGATATCCTATTTGCTGGGCAGAGCTAGAGGACACAGCCTATTGCTTAGACCGAAGCTAGTGAGACAGACCACATAGAAGGTAGCAAAGATTCGACAGTGCATTCTTACAGTGCAGAGTTGTTAGAAGAGTTATGCAGATCAGAGACGACGACCTCTAGAGTTCTAGGTTGGGGACTATGTATTGTTGAAAGTAGCACCAATGAAGGGAGTTTAGCAATTTGGTAGACGAGAAAACCTTGCCCCGAGGTATATTGATTCGTTCAGGATAGTGGAGCGTATTGGAGTCATTTCATATCTGCTAGATCTTCCAGCATCAATGTCAAGTATACACGATGTCTTTCATGTTTCGATGCTTAAGAAGCATCTACGCGACGAGGAAAAGCAGCGAGTATTAGACGTGATAGAGATTGAAATTCATGATGATTTGACTACTATTGAAATTCTTATGTGTATTCTTACGAAGGAGGACAAAAAGCTTAGAAACAAAGTAATTCCTTTAGTTAAAGTTCAATGGAACCGGAAGGGAGCTGAAGAGGCTTCTTGAGAGCACGAAGAGGATATGCGTCGCGACTATCCACACTTGTTTGAGCAGGTAAAATGATTGATTATGATTTGCTCTTGTTTATGATTTGGTCATATTTATATTTAACGCTAGAATGAGGGTAGTAACACTTAGCTCCTAATCATTCGGAATACATGGTGTATATATATAGGGGTTCCTTGTTTGGATTTTACTACCGACGTACTAGTTCCCCTTAGTTAGGAGTTAAGTGGGAGTATTCGCATTCGAGATGGCTAAGTGTAGATATTACTATATTTCATTATCTGGGGATTAATGGTACGAGATGTGTACGGGAGGGTTTCCTTATCTGGATTATTCCCTCCTGGTGCTTCTCTCATATTATTAATCCCTAAGATACGATTGCGGAATTTTGGGGACGAAATTCTTTTAAGGGGGGAGAATGTAAAACCTTGTGAATTTGAATATTATGTGATAAATAGTAATAAATATATTATATGGTGATAAATAACATATTTTGATGTTTGAGTATGCTAGGAATTAATTTGAGATCAATTCAATGTATATATGTGAGTGGAGGAGAGAAACATGCACAAAAACGTACGAAACCAGAAAATATGTGTTATGCCCCTGTTAAGTCGACTTATGAGTCAACATACCATAAGTCGACTTGTCAAGATCGTAAGTCGACTTATAGGCTGATTTTTAGGTTTCTTTTGGGTTTCGGGTATTGTCCGTTTTGTTTCAATCCCAAGCTTATATATACTATTCTAAACCCTAATCTCTGTACTTTTCATGTGAGAACACAACCACCCTCTCCCCTTAAACCCTAGATCCTATTTTTGGTGTTCCTTGAGGTGTTTGAGACATGATATCGACCAGAGGGAGAGAGATCGTAGGCTTTTGTCGAAGAAGAGACCTTGCACGCAAGTTGGGGAAATTCAACAGCGACCTGAGGTAAGATTATCTTCGTCCAAACTTATCCCCTTATGTTAACAATACTTTGAAGATGTTTAAAGTAATGTTTACATGTTTAATCATGATCCTACATGATAAAAATTAGATTTTTGATGTTAAATCTTAAACCTATACTAGATCTACAGTTGTTGGTTGCTGTTTATAATAGTTTTATGATTATGATCATTAGGGCAGCTTCTAATTTCATTTTTAACTTGTTAATTATGATTAACTCATGCTTTAAACCTAATTTGTTATTTAATTAAGATATGTATGTAGGTTAATTATGCTTAAACCCTAAGTTGATGATACCTGAGTAATATATGTATGTTTAAATAATTTTTCCACCTCTGTTCATGTTTATAATTGATCATGCTATGATAATCATGTTGGTAATATATGAGTTAATTGAGAAATTTTTGTCTAATCTTGTATCTAACCCTAATTAGTTTTATTCTAAGTGTCGGATCATGTAAACTGATCTCTGTTAATTAATTATAGAAGTTTATAACATGTTTCTTATGTTTCATGTTAATTCAAGGTAGTGGATTGTGAATCCACCATGCGCGGGTTCAATTCCCGTCCTTCGCCCATCACATTATTTCAAATTCAAAAAAATAAGATTTTCAATATTCCTATTTACGGCGATGGAGAATAAAACTATCACTATATTTTTTTTTCCTTTTTCTACTTCTTCTTCCAAGCACAGGGTAACCCCAGGGGGTTGTGGGTTTTTTCTACCAATTAGGGTTCTCCCTTCCTCGCCCCCATGGGGATGGTCTACAGGGTTCATAACTACTCCTCTTACTACAGGACGCTTACCTGGCTCTACCCAAACTTTTTTGGTTCACCCTAACATTACCCACTTGTCTGACTATTGCTAAGCAGTTTTTGGATATCAAACGGACCTCCCAAAGGGTAATCTTAATGTGGCTGATTTCCCCTCTTTTGCAATCAGTTTCGCTACGGCGCCTGCTGCTCTAGCTAATTGTCCACCCTTTCCAAGTGTGATTTCTATGTTATGTATGGCCGTGCCTAAGGGCATATCGGTTGAAGTAGATTCTTCTTTTTTATCAATAAAAACCCCTTCCCAAACTGTACAAGCTTCTTCCAAAGCATACGACTTTCTAGATGTATATGATGATATCTAGACAGATGGATCTTATATGAATCGTATGATGAAGTATCACATGAGTGGATATATAGGAATCCAAATCTGCCGAATCACTCATGTATGATCTTCTACATCCTAGGTCCTCCCCGTTCCGTCATCTGGCTTATGTTCTTCATGTAGCATTCAGACCGAATGACTCTATGATTACCACTACTTAGCTTTCAATTCGCCTCTGACCATCAAATTACGGGTAACATAGGAGACATCTCTATTTTTCCCCTGGGGAATCTTTATAATTACCACTACTTAGCTTTCAATTCGCCTCTGACCATCAAATTAAATGTGAATAACACATCCTCCTCTCTTTGAAACAAGGAGCACTTCTGGTTCTATGCGTGCTTCAAACAATTTTGTCTTCTCCATATTACCATATCTCTAGAGTCAATAATTTTCTATGAGGAACTACTAAACTCAATCACTTGCTGCCATTACTCAACAGTTTTCTGTTGAGGTCTATCCCATAGAGGTACTCAAATTGGATCAGTGATTGATTTCTAGGTTTCGTCGTAAACCTAATTGGTTACTTCCAATTACGTAAATCAATAGTTCAAACCGCACTCAAAGGTAGGGCATTTCCCATTGCTATAGGAACTTCTGTATCAGAAACAATGGTATCTCCAATTATAGCACGAAAAACATCAAAAACATCAACTTACCTAAGTCATATTTTATTTGAGAAATAGCACGAAAAACATCAAAACATCAACTTGGGAGTCGACTAAGTCGACTTACCATAAGTCGACTTATGACGGGCATAAGTCGACTTACGGGCTATTTTTTTCTAGATTTTCCTGAGTTTTGTTTTGGCACCGTTTCGAGATGCGTTTGCGGGATTCAATCTGTACTTTTGTACACGTATATTAACGAACACATTGGTACAGTGTCATTGCACACACATGGGTATCCTGAAGAGGATTATATATGTGTTTGATCTGTTTACACTCAAGATAGAGGTTGATTTCACAGTTTATATGTGAGATGGATATCATTGATGAGCTCAGTTCAGTACTACGTGGGGTAGTCCGTCGATATTACATTTGTACAGGCCATTGAGTCGGGTTTGGATGCTTTGTCTAGCAGTCCGTCTGCACAAGGGTGCGATGAGGCTTGTGAGCCGTCTTTTAGGATACCTATATGGTACTTCATCCCCCACTCATGTTACGCACTGAGATCGCAATGAGACTAATGAGCCTCATACACTGTTTAGGATACCTATAGGGTAGTCCGTCCCACATGATAATGCGATAAATCATATCTTGCAAGGATTTGCATTGTAACAACTATTGATAGCCTGAGTTTTTGGCGAATGCCAGTTATGTATATGACTCATTACTGAGATATATGACCAAGATACTTTACACTTGAAAGTACGCGATAATATATCTTGGTATTTATCTTATCTTCCCAGTGATAGTGGAAGATATTATAAATACGATATTATGAATGTCTTTACCTTATGTGCTGTTTTATTTTATTCTTAGGTTGGGATCAATGATTAGTGATTCACAATTTGAGATATATGGTATATATATATGAGGGTTTCCTTGTTTGAATTATTTCATTCGACGTACCAGTCTCATGTTGTGGATTACTAATTGTTGATTTCATTTAGGATGTCTATTCTTAGTTCGGTATTAATGTTTAGATATCTACAATTTTAGACATATGGTACTACGTCTCGCATTGTAGGTGTCTAAATATTAATTCCATTAGATACGAGGAAAATGATATAGGTAGACTATGCTTAATAGATAGAGCCTTCACTTCTTCTAGCAGCCCTTCCCCTGGGGCGGATGGAGGTAATCTTGCTTTAGCGCTCTGACACTCTTGTTATTATTTTTTGTTGTTTTCAATTTTTTCTGGCGGTTCAGAGCTTTGGAGAGCCGCAAGATGATGGAGTTCTAGCATAGTCATCGTCACATGATTTTACTATTAGAGACTCCACCGTAGTTTTGTAGTTTCATCCAGACATTAGAGTTTTGTTTTCATATTGTAAAGGCAGTGTGCCTTAGTACGCTTTTTAGTTGATTCATGTCGAGATATTTTTTTTATTCCATATATCAGATGTATTTCAGTTGAGACATGATTTTTATTTATGAGATATCTCTTTCCATATCATGTCTATTACGTTTATTTCTTTAATTTGCTTGTTTTGTACCTACACTTCTTTTGATTCCACTAGAGGATATTATTATGATTGGTGAAACATGTTATTGCACAGTGTGTGTGTATGGCAGGTTTGACATCTCTCGGTTCACCTTGGACTACAGTCATATGTGAAAATAGGGGCGACACACTACCTCATAGTCAGAATCGGTGAGGGTCGCTATGTCCATTTTGTCATTGTCTGGAATGGTCGAAACAACGTTACAAAGCTTAGGCTTGCCTTTGGACTTGTTGGAAGTCCACTGCTCGTCGTTGAGGAGATCAGGATGAACCCACATAAGGTCTATGGCACCAAACCTTTCTCTTGTTGATTGTGAGGATTAGCATTGACAATCTTCAGCTCCGCCTTGGGGATGGGTACAATCCCTGTTGGTGGGTGGATTTTAGGAAGATCCCCCGTATTTAAGAGTGATCATGTTTGTAGTCACTTTCTTCTGCACCTTTTCCTTCTTTAGGACTCCCGCTTTGTAAAGAGCTTGCAGCTTATCCTTAAGGATATAGCACTTGGAGGTATGAAGACCCAAAAATCTGTGGTACGCACAGTAGTTCGGATCATCTGTTTTGTTCACGTCTTCAGGCTTCGTGATCTCTGGCAGGTTGATCTTGTTACTCTTGAGGAGAGTATCAAAGGTATCTACAACTTGGTCTTCCTTAAAGTCGTATTGCCTCGGAGGGTGCTACTCGAAAGACTTAGGCTTCTGTCTCTGACCTGACTTGGGGCTGGAGTAGAATCGACAATCATGATCTCTTTCCCCCTTGACCGAGGAGGGTGTCTAGAGGTGTTTGGTTCTGAAGCCCCTCTCTTAGGTTGAGGCTCTTCGGCTTCCAGCCTTTTTATCATGTTTTCCACCTGCTCACCTTGACAAACAAGTTCCTTCTAGGTTCAGGTTTCCACCACGCCGACCTTGGATAAAATGTCGATTGAGAGGTTGTTGCGACACATCTCGATCAAAGTGCTTTCAGAGACCTTGTTCCGGCAATAAAGCGACTGATTTATGGATCTCTTTACGAAGTCGTTGACCGACTCTGTTTTCTTCTACTTCTCAACAAGCAGAGTGTCCTTTCGACACTTTTATGTTGTCATCAAAGAACCGGGCCAAGAAAAGCTTTATCACATCAACCCATTCAAAGGCTACCCTCCTCAGGGTGCCGATGAACAGTCGAGTGAGGATAGGATCATTCCCCATGAGAATCCTGTTTGAGATAGGAAGTAGTAGATATGTTGTGAGGGAGATCCCTAGCCAGACTAAGCTTATTGGTTTGAACTTTACCGGGTAAGGGACTGTATCCCATTCGACTAGATATAGCCTGACCACCCCCAGCTTGTTCGTGCTCTTTTGAAGCTTAAGGACATTGAGTTGAGTTTGAAACTCATTAAGCCTCTTGTCACCTGAAGACTTGGATGAATAATTCGAATGTGATTCGTGATTTTCCTCTTCAGTTGTGTTCGGAGGAGTGGGCTCCCACTCTCTGTTCTTTGAGGATCTTTGCTAATTCCGTGAATTCCTCTTCTTCTTCTTGTTCAAAAGTTGTTGCATCATTCCCTTCAGGGAGTTGATGGTCCCTTGTTGTTCTTCGAATCTCCTAGCAACCTAATCGGAGACTTCCACCATGTGCACCTTTGCGTGCTTGCCCTGCACTGAGCTCAAGGTTCGAGACATTGCCGTTGCTAAGCAAACCTCGTCATCATTGTCATAGATGGGCGATAAGCAGGCGTAATCGAATGGGATGGCTACCCTCGTTTGAGTACGGTTATGTAGGTAGATGTTTGCGTCAGAAATTTGATTCATTTGGGAACTCATTACAATCGTTTATCGATTTACAAGTTCAAAAAAGTGAGCTTTTTTATAAGACTTCTCTTACACAAGAATTTAAATAGAGATTTTCCTAGAAACACACGCAAGATTGTTTATCGATCGCTGCTTGCATGGGGTCTTTTCATGTGCTGAGATTTATCCATGGACCATCGCGGATCAGATCCGGTTGATTTCGTTGTCTCGCGAAGGAAACAAGAAATTGAAGTGAATGACTTGGCAAGGTGAGGCAAATTTAATTCATTTAAAAATAATCATGTATATTCCACTTCTAATAACAATGCACATATTTCATATGATGAGTTGAATCAAATAAATAAAAGTATATCATCTTTAGATTCAACATTAAAAACTTGCATTGTTAATAACAACAAGCTTATGGACTTGTCTGCAAAGTCCCATAAAAATGTTTCTAAGAAACCTTACTATGCACACATGTATAACAAAACTTACAAGTGTTCTATTTGAGGCCAAAAAGGCCATATTGCTAAGTTTTGTTATGATGCACAAAAACACATCATGCCTAAATATATTCATCCTTGTGCATCCCATCAAGCTTCTCCATCTCATACACATGTACACACACATAGTGATAATCATAAACATGCTCATGTGTATAAGTGTGAATTTTGTGGCCGTTTTGGTCATTTGACCAAGTTTTGTTTCGATTTGAGAAGAACTTCCCATTTGCAAAATAATTTTAAAGATAAACATATTTTTGCAAATGAGTCACGTGCACAACCAATTGGTCAATACAAATATTTTCAACATTTTCATTGCACCTATTGCAATCAAAAAGAACATTTATATGAGTATTGTTTTGACCATGTCCGTGCACCACATGCGCCCAAATGGGTTCATAACCCAAGGGCTTTAAGCTTTAATGATAGGGGTCATGTCCCTAGACTCTTCGGTACCAAGAGTAATTGGGTACCAAAACATGTTTAATCTTTAAGAAAGAATTCTTTAGCTTTTTAGTTTTTCATGTTCTTAAAGATGTTTTTATTTAAGTTTTATAAACAAAATTGAAAACAATTTTATACTTCGTATTTGACTTGAAAAGTTATCATTCATATTTTTTTCCTGATTCTCTTTCATAGATTTTCATGTTTTCATCCTTTATGAATTGATACAAATTTTATCAAGATGATTTTTTCTATATTAAAACATAATTTTTGTTAGTATACTTTGTTTTCAATTTTTTTTGGTTTGAACTATGTGTTTATGTTTATGGGATCGTTTTAAATCACTCTTATGATGACATTTATGTGTTTGAGCTTCTGGATTATCTAGTTATGGTTTATAATGTATTTCTTATGTAGTTTGGTCAAGTTCTACAAAGAAGATTTCTTCTATTGATCAAACACTTTTTGGATATATACTTTGTTTTGAGAGGGTTATGTTTTAGCAACCCCCCCCCCCCTCCGGATGTATTGATCCTTTGATTCATGTCATATTTACCGGGCTCTCATATGGGTTGAAACATGTTTATTATAATCTGTATTATCCTAAGCATAATTTTCCTTGATCCTTATGGATTAAAACACAATATTGTTTGACATTACTTTTGGCATGGTTGTGCATATAGTAAAGATGTTTTTCATATTCAAATTGATACAAATTATCTCTTAGTGGACATCTTTAACTAAACTTTTTGCCAAAAGATTGTTTTATAAGAAATGATTTGAGTACTCTTATCTTTCGAACTCAAATATTTTCTTGATCATTTCTTCATCAAAATAATAATCTTATGTTTTTCATGAACTTTCACTTGAATTGCCTTTTGTTATCGTTTATTAGCATTCATGGATTCATGAATTCTCATGATCATGAACTTTCACTTGAATTGCCTTTTGTTATCGTTTATTAGCATTCATGGATTCATGAATTCTCATGATTTTCCTTCATGAACAATTTTTTTTTTTGTTATCGTTTATTAGCATTCATGGATTCATGAATTCTCATGATTTTCCTTCATGAACAATTTTTTTTTTGTTTTTCATGAGTTTTCATATATAAAACTATATATTATTTTGTTTATGTATTGAGACACCATTTATCTATATATGTTCTCAATCAATCATAGTTTATGTCGGATGATTTATAAAACTTTTTTATATCTTATAGGTATATATTTATGTTTTAGACTCTTGTGACACATTATCTTCATGATATATGTATATGTGTTCACTTAGTCTTCTTTAATGTGAGTTGTGTTTAGGATATTCTATATCCATGCTTACTCACATTTGTTTGCCATGTTCGTAATTGCATATTTTTCATATGGCATTTTGATAGGGCGAGCAATCCCTATATCTTTTTATGTTTTATACTCACTCGTGCCTATTGATAGGGGGAGCTTTCGCTCTCTTATTCGTTTGTTTTCCCCATTTTGATGTTGCCAAAGGGGGAGAAACAAGTGAATTGTGAGTATATTTTAAGAGTATTGTGCTTTATTGTATATCTTATATACTCTTTGTGTAGATTGTTTGTTAAGAGTATTGTGCTTTATTGTATATCTTATATACTCTTTGTGTAGATTGTTTGTCATCATCAAAAAGGGGGAGATTGTCTCTTTGTGTAGATTGTTTGTCATCATCAAAAAGGGGGAGATTGTTAGGTCTCATGTTATGAGCCTACACCTTCTAATCTTATTTTGATGATTACAAATAATTCCTAATATTGTTTGTCTAGTAGTGTTTATGTTTTCTTATTAGGTATTTAAGACAAACAATATGTTGGAGGATGGATGGAATCGAGGATTCACGATCATATCCAATGAAGGTTGGCAGAAATTATGGAGTGAAGCAATACAATTCATGTTCAAGATCTAAGTTCAAGCTTCATCCGCACAGTTTACCAAGTGGAGCTATATTGAAGACCTTCTACCTTGGGTAAATTAGTTTAGGTTTATATTGTGTGTTGGTACTTTAAGCTCAATTATATACACACACATTTTCTTGGTTTCTTTGTATATATATATAGTTATATATATACACAAGTTTTGGTTTTATGGTTTTCTAGTTTAAATATGAAACAAATACTTATTTATATACATACATACATGTTTCATAGTTACCATGTTTGGTTTTGATAAACAATGTGTTTTGCCACATATACATGAAAATGAACAACACATATACATATATATATTTTTCATGATTATATGTGAAAATAGTATATTCTAGTTAATAGACTTAACAATCATAATATACATCTTCTATTAAGTCTATAAAATCAGTTTATGTTTACATGGTGTAGTCAAAATGTCAAAACAAGTATGTTTACATTTTCATGTTTTGGACTATTTTGAAAAATGATGAGATTTCTGAAATGGGAGGTGATTTTTGAAAACCAGTTTTTTATAACATGTGTATTATCATGTCTACAATCAATTTCCAGAGTTTTATAATTTTTAGAATTTGTTTGCTATTTTTAAAGGCAGTTTAAAATCAGATTTACTGTTTTAATCAGGCTGATACAGTGTTATCAGTCGACTGATACATGTGTTTAGTCGACTAAAAAAATCACCTGGAATAACAAAAAGTTTCTGTTTTGTTTTGGTCAACTGACCAATCGACTGATGAGGTCATCAGTCGATTGACAAGGTCCGTCAGTCGATTGATGAGCTAGAAAATACCTCTAACGGTCAGCTCATCAGTCGACTGATGAAAGTCGTCAGTCGACAGATGCTGTAACGGCTAGTTTTTTCCAGCTTGTTCAAGTTTTCGATTTTTGGTCTTTTTGCCTTGTTTTCTCTTAGCTTTGGGGTTCCTATAAATACCCCCATATATCCTTAGTTTATTTTAACAAGATAAAAGTTTTAAACAAGTTTAAGGGTATTTAAGTTTGGTTTAAGTTTGTTTTAAAAGAGTTTGTTTGTGAAGAGATTTTCACAAGAGGAAGAAGAGATCATCCTTTGGTGTTTAAGCTTCAACTCATCTCTCTCTCTCTCTCTTGATCTATAGAGAAGTTTCCCTAAACTCTTTTTCTAGCTATTTATTGTTTTGATTATAATTTCCATAAGCTAGATTTATTTGAGTTTAGTTTGGTTTGATTTCACTCATTGTTTACACACACACACACACACTTGAGCTTATTGTATTTTCATACATAGTATATTTGGGGTGGTGAGAGTTGTAACAATTGAGTGTGAGCCAATATTGTGTTCTCATCTATTATAGAGAACAATTTATTTATATTGTGAGCCTAATTGTGTAGATCACTATGTAATACACTAGTACACCAAGAGGAGTGTGTGGTGAGAGACGGGGTTGTCCCAAGAGGAGTGGGGTTGGTGGTAATGCCTAGAGAGATGTTGTAATTCCTAACACTTGAGGGAGATACGGGCTAGAGACCAACACTTGAGATGGTAGTTAGTGTGTTTACATTGTGAGTGATTGTAAAGTTTTCGATGAGCTAGAAAACCGAGTGCGAGGTGTAAACATTATTAGGGAGAGCGTAGAAAACCATTGTGATAGTGGAGATCTTCTCGAGGAGAGGACCGGAGACGTAGGTCGTAGGAACCGAACTCCGTGATCATATCGTTTGTTTGTGATTGTATTGACGCACTTATTTTTGTGTTCATATCTTATATCGCCTTTGTCTATTGCTTATTGTTTATATTCCCACTATATTGTTCGTGTTTATATTACCCTTGGTTTATTATCCTTGCACAAGAGATATTGTTCATATCTCTTGTGCTAGAATATATTTGTTAGTAAAGTTTTAATTTGACATAAATCGGATTAGATTAGCATAAACCCTATTCACGCACCTCTAGGGTTCTTTCCTAGTGGTAATAAGATGCTTTCACTGGCAAGCGCTAGAGCCTGCCCGCAGACATGTAGCTCGCCTGGCTTGCTGTGATTCAGCTCGCCTGCAAGCACGAAGCTTGCCCTCACAAACTTGGGCCTTGCCTACAATGATCCAACTCTCCTGCAAGCAAAAGCTCGCCCACACATTTAGGAGCTTGCCTGCTAATGGTTTGAGCTCACCTGAAGACTCGAGCTCGCATACACTTCTTCGAGCTCGCCTGAAGAGTTCAACTCAACCATGGCGTCCAAGCTCGCCTGAACCAATGAACAGTGATCATCTTCGTTCAAAGTGTTCCAGACCACATTCAACCTGATTTAGGTCTAAAAACTTTGAAGAGGGTTTTATAGGCAATAAAAATTACCTTTACACAAGAAAGCTCGAACCTCGCCCATCAGAGCTCACCTGTGCATTCAAGCAAGAAAAAGGCCAAGCAGAGCTCACCTTCAAGCTAAATCTCGCCAAACATGCAAAGCTCGCCTGCAAGCCAAAGCTCACATGTTTGCTTGACTCACCAGCACGAGTCAAGCTCGCCTGATTATCGAGCTCGCCTAATTATCGAGCTCGCCAGCACGAGCTCGACCTTGCCTGTTTGCTTAACTCGCCAGCACTGGTCAAGCTTGCCTGATTATCAAGCTCGCCAGCACGAGCTCGACCTCGCTTGAACACCTTGCTAGCGTGCACGAGTCAAGCTCGCCTACAGTCCGTTCACTCGCATGAACCCAACTTGTCAACGAACGCCAGCTCACATGCTCGAGTGGCCCATCAGCCGACCCCGCCTATTCGCCAAGCTCGTCTACAAGCTCGCTTGAATGTTCAAATAGCTCTCAAGCTCGCCTGCAAGCCTATCGGCCTCGTCTAAATAGTGCAAAAAGTTGCATTCTTATGGGACTAGACCCACCCACTTCTCACATCCTGGGTAATGAGGCATGGCTCCCATCACCCCTATAGTGGTCACATCCTATAGCTATAGAGGGAGTATGCTACTCATTACTCTTATTAGTGGTCACATCCCACAAATCAAGAGATGGCCCATGCCATCCCTTGCCTATTTATAGGACCCATTTGCCAACATGAAAGGGGTTCGACTGACAATATTTTCAAGGAGGACTAAGCATTTTAAGACTCTTCAAACAAAGGTCTTCATTAGCTTGCTTGGTAGAACTTTCCTAGCTTTTTGCCTAAATTGTTGTAGTAGACTCAATCTGAATTCTCAGATTTGAGACTGTTGATGCTAAATATCACACAGCGAATTAAAGTCACGGAGTTTATAAAGAAAATGGAGGGGACGTGGCCGCTTTCTTCTTCGACTTTATGCCTGATTCTGGAATTAGGATGGCCAAGCAATCTGCACACAAAAAGTCCTGTAATGTTCCCGCATAAGCAGAAGACCGATAAACGATCTATCTGCGTGTGTTCTTAAGAAAATTATAATCTTTTTATTTGCATTGTGTAAGGAGGCTTATAAAAAGTCCTTTCTTTTGAATCATTGTAACGACTAAAGTTGTAATGAGTCCCACAATGAGAAAATGATTTTCGACCCAAACACGTTGGTGACAACAGTAGGAGCCAACAGCCTTGCTGCTGAGGCTGTCGTGCCATAGCCACTGATCAAGATCCCCATGGATGAAGAGGTCGAATACGAATTGGACCAGTAGAAGTTTGAGGAGTACGTCTCCTCCTCCTCCAGATCTTCCTCTCCCTGCAAGCGTAGGAAGACCACTTCCGTGAAGAAGGTTAATTGGCCTTCGGATCTAAAAACTCAGGGTGATAATCTTTACCCAAATACTGTTGAAGACTCCTCTACGGCCTCCAAGGAAGCCGGATCTGATGCTCGTGACAACTCCTCAAAGGTCACGAAGCTACCCGTTGAAGGCACGTCGGTGCTAATGAAAAGGGCTCGTCAAATACACTACCAACGTCTTGTTCGCCAATTCGCTAAAGCTTTGGAACAGGTGGATGGACTCCGCTACCAAGCAGATCTAGAGTTTAGAAGGCGCCAAGTGGCTAAGCCATCGCCGTAGCAAGCATTGGAATCCTCCTCCCAACCGTTGACTAACAAATGGGTTTGTGTCAAATGAACCCATTCTACTCTCGAGGAACGCATCCAGAAGCGTCGCGCACTTCTTGCGCATGCCCGGATCCTTATGCGAAAGGCATAAGAATTGTAAAAAGAAGAGGTGGTCAAAGAATTACCAAGATCTAAGTAGGTTTGTGTGCCAAAGCCCAAGACAACGCCTAAAACTGCACCGAAGATAGTTAAGGCGTCTCTACCTAACAAGAGACATCAGTCATATCTCTCACTCAATTCCAGCTCCAAGACTGCTTCCCAGCCTTTGTTAAATTCAGATTTCGTTCCTTTTGCTCCCGCACCTCCAGTGAAGCCCTACGGCAGCATGGATCTCTCCAAGTTTAGAATTTCACTGAAGGATCGCCTTAGTCCTCTACCTGAAGATCAAGGCAAAGCTCTTATTAAGGAATGCTTGGGTCCGCTGAATGATTCCCGAGCAAATATCCAGACTGGAGGTCATACGTGACCTTCCAACAAGTTGATTCCCATAACCACCCGCTTGGGGGTATGTGTGAAAAACCAGGTGCCCGTTAGGGTTTTACCCTCACAAAGGTGTGATTCCAAATGAGTGATGATACGAGTCACCGTATGAGCACCATTGATCGCGGAATTATCAAGAGTGGGTTGTGAAGAAAATAATAGAAGAACACACAAAAGAGTTGATTTAGGCGAAGGAAAATACCTTCTCTAGATTATGAGAATTAATAAGATTACAAATCTCTCTCTCACAATCTCTCTAGATCAAAGAACAACCTCTCTGATCTCTTTTCTGATCATAATCTGGTTGCGAAACCCTAGGAAAGTTGTGTTTCTATTTATATCAAATAGAAATCCTAAACAGTGCAGGAAACTAGGCCCAGGCCCAAAACTGCGTCGCGGTCGATAGTGGCTGATTCGCGGTCGACCAAATCAAAAACCGAGAGCAGTTTTGATTACAGTCATGGCGCGGTCGACCGTGATGGTCGACCGGGTTCTTACGGTCGATCGCGGCGGTCGACTGCCTTCAGATCCAGCTCCTCCTCCGGGTTCTTACGGTCGATCGCGGCGGTCGACTGCCTTCAGATCCAGCTCCTCCTGAGCTTCGTGCACATTCGCGGTCGACCGTGGCTGATTTGCGGTCAACCGCAGAAGAACCATCAGCCTTCTTCCTGTTCTTTCCTGCAGTCTTCGACATTGCCTCCCCTGACAACTTCTTCCATGTCTCTATTCTCAAGATATCATGAGAATCATCTATCCTCACACTCCTGATGAGGATCGCTAAGTTCCTGAAGTAAGAAAGAAGATACACCCGTATCATGGCTCCCCCTTTAGGAACTTGAAGTCCCGTTCAAGTTAGAACTGGAGTTGAGGGAACTTACGAGCCCCTCCTTCTCTGTTGAACCACTTGGCTTTGCTAGGAACCTGACATTGGCGTCCGATCAAAAACGATTCTTTAGTTCCTTGTCTCGTCGTAGTCACTTTTCGCTCCAAAATGCAATCTTCCTTGAGCGATTCCTCTCTATCAAAGCACAATTCTTCCACATGCGGTAAGATTGTCTTGTCATCACCTTCATCATCCAACAACGGAGGTTCAAACAATTTTAAGTACTCGGCGTTGATCATCGAATACATGCCGAGGTAAGGTGGTAAATCTAGTTTGAAAGCATTGTCACCAATTTGATCAGGAATCTAAAACGGACCATATCGTATAGGCTTCATTTTTTTTCTTTTCTCCTTTTAGCCGTTCCTTACCCAACTTCAACCATACCATACTTTACCAAAATTACAAGGAACTCGATGTTGATCATGTTTCGCCTTGTATTTAGCTTGTGATTTCTTCAATTGTGTTTCAACCGAGGCATGAATATGCGCAATCTTCTCCAGAAATCGCTGAGCACGTTGTCGTTCATTCCCCTCCTTGCCGTCTGCCGTGGCTTCACCCAAAAACACAAGATCAAACGGACTCGGCGGTAGGAATCCATAACAAGTCTCAAACGGTGATTTTCCCGAAGATCCATGAATAGCCCGATTAAACACAAACTGAAGATATGGTAAACTCTCATCCCAAGTCTAGGGATGCCTGGAATTGTATCCTCTTAACATGTGCACCATAGTCCAATTAACCACTTTTGTTTGTCCGTCTGTTTGTGGATAGAATGTTGTGCTCTTTTTCAACCTAATGTCCATCAAGCTCCACAAAGAATCCCAAAAATGTCTAAGAAACTGGCTATCTCGATCCGAAATAATCGAATTCGGTAATCCAAAGTGCTTCCACACATGCTCAAAGAACAATTGTTCTGCACCCGCTCCCGTTACGGTCTTCTTGCATGGAATCAAGATCACCATCTTGCTGAACAGGTCCACCACAACGAACAAATAGTCATGTCCTCGCTTGGTCGTCAGCAATCCTCCTAAGAAATCCATAGAAATATTCTCCCACGGTCTCAAAGGTACCGGCAATGGTAGATACAATCCCCGCTTCCTATTAGAAGGTTTCGAAATGCAACATAGCTTACACCCTCCAACATACTTGGTAACATCATCTAGCATCTTTGGCCAAAACACGTATCGTTATAGATTGAGAAGCGTCTTCTGAATCCCAAAATAACCTTGCACACGTGATGTATGTGCTTCTCTAATCCACTGCAACCTGTCACCATCCTCCGGAATGCATAGTGATGTCCCACGATACAACAAACCATCCTCTCCAAGCTCATACTCCCCCTTTCGACCAGCCTTCGCCTGCTCAAACACACTGCTGAAATCTTGGCTGGATGTGTACATCTGTACATACTCCTAAGGAACCAATGGCTGAATACGCCACCAATAAAGCCCTTACCGGCGGATGAGATAACATATCGGCCAACTTATTCGTCGCTCCCTTCTTGTACCTAATGATGATGTTGAAAGCCATCAAATAGGACATCCACTTCATGTGTCGTGCCTGCTGTAGCTTCATCTGGGCATGTAAGTATTCTAATGGCCTGATAAATCGCATAGAACTCCTTGTCATAGGTTGGGTAGTTTTGAATAGCACCCGTAAACATCTCAGAATGGTATTCCACCGGCTTCCCATCCTGTATCAACACCACGCCCATAGCATAACTAGACGCGTCGGTCTCTACCTCGAAGGTCCGCTATAGATTCGGCAAAGCTAACACCGGTGCCTCTGAGATCTTTCTCTTCAGCAACTGAAAAGCCGGTGCCTCTGAGATCTTTCTCTTCAGCAACTGAAAAGCCTCCTCATGCGTCTTCCTCCACTCAAACTGAACCTTCGCCTTCGTAAGGCTATGCCAGCAACTGAAAAGCCTCCTCATGCGTCTTCCTCCACTCAAACTGAACCTTCGCCTTCGTAAGGCTATGCAAAGGTGCTACATAAGTCAAAAAATGTCGAATGAACTTGTACAAATATTGGCAAGCTCCCATGAAGCTTCTCACCTCTGTCACTATCCTAGGTGTTGGCCACTTCGTGATCACCACCACCCTGCTTGGATCTATCCTCCTCTGGCCTTTCCCCATGATGAACCCGAGATACACCAACTCGTCCTTCCCAAATTTGTACTTTTTCCCGTTGAGCTTCAGTTGTCCGTTTTGTAGCACTTCAAACACCTTCTCAACATGAACAATATGCTCCTCCCAGGTCCTGCTGTACACCAAGATATCATCGATATAAACTATCACAAAATCCTCTATAAAGGGTCGCAACAAATCGTTCATAAGCCTCATAAAGGTAGCCGGAGGCATCACCAACCACTCGAACAGACCCTGCTTGGTCTTGAGCACAGTCTTCCAAGTGTCATCCTCCCGAATTCTCACCTGATGGTATCCATACTTCAAATCCAGCTTCGTGAAAAACCTCGCTCCTTCCAACTGGTCCATAAGATCATCAATCTGAGGCAATAGATATCGATTCTTGATGGTTATCTTGTTAAGCGCCCGGTAATACACGCATATACGCCATCCTCCATCCTTTTTGGGCACCAATAACACTGGTGACCCACAAGGGGAACAACTCGGCACAATCACTCCTGTCTCCAAAAGCTCCTGAACCTGTCTCTTGATCTCTTCAGACTCCTCTACAGATGTTCGATATAGGCCTATGTTCGGCAAGGAACTCTCGTCGGTCAACATAATCTCATGCTCCACACCTCTCCGTGGTGGTAGTCCGGTGATCTTCGAAAACAAGTCCTCGTACTTGGCCTTTAACCTGTCAAGATCTCCTTCCTGCAGTTTGCTCAAGGTAGTCAAGCACACCCTACTCAGCTACTCCTCATAAGGCCTAATGAATAATAATACAAACTTCTTGCTTGTATTCACCAGCCTCTTCGCCTGAGTCACCGTCACCAAGCTCGTCTCCTGAGGAATAGACGCCGAACGAAAAATGAATTGCTCGCCATCCTTGGTGAACGTATACTTCTGGGTCCGCCTATCATAGACTACGTATATATCCCATAAATAAGGATTGCCTAGTATCACTTGGCAAACATCCAATGGAACATCATCGCATGTGACTTCATTAATATACGACTCGTGGAGTTTGAATCTGAACGAGCATTGGTTTACCACACTCAATCCCGCCTCCTTTTGAATCCACCCCCAACGGATAGGGTTTCGGATGTTTAACCATCTGTTTGCGGAGAAAGTTGTTGTATTCATTGCTGTATTCATTACAACTTCAGTCGTTACAATGAAACAAAAAAAATTGTCTTTTTATAAGACTCTCACACAATGAAAACAAAACTTACAACTCTCTTCAAAACAAACGCAAGATCCGTTTATCGTCTCTTGCTTGCGTGGGTCCTTTGCCTGTGATGGGGACGTCAATATCCGTGGACCACCTGGCACTCAGATCTGTTCCAAAAAAAATCGGACAGAGCTTCGCCGATCCGCGTGAGATCTAGAAGCCTGAAGCGTCTATCTCGGCTAAAATGAGATATCAGCTCTTCTTAGTGATTACCGGCGAAGGGTAATACTAAGGCAAAAGGGGGACGGGTGATGAAGACTCTGATAGGAAAAACGGACCTCTCCTCTCCTTTGTTGAAAGCGCTCGACCACTCTTCACTGCCCAGCAGGGCTTGCGCCAAGTTCGTCCAAAAATCCAGATCTACAAAAGGGAGGCATATGGGTGGTTATTTAAGGCCCATGGGAGACTCTGAGGGGCCTAGACACCCTGGTGTCTCGGATTGCGAGACACCCTAGGGTGTCTGCAGCTTGCGCTCGAAGGATACCCTTGGGGTGTCTCCGGCTTGGGCCGAGACCCCCTGGGTGTCTAGGCTTTTCCTAACACCCTTGCGGCAGTGTTTCGGACTTTCCCGAGACACCCCGGCGTGTCCCAACTGCAGCCCTGAGACGCTCCGTTGATTGTTTTTCCCCCGTAGCTTCCTTCGTCCGACTCGGGATTGTTAGTGATTCCCAAGTGCGTTGCGATGCTTACAAAGATCGTTCGAATCCGCTCTGTGTGGTTGGAAAATCTATCTGTAAAGTGATCGAGACATGAAGGGTATTGTCCCATTTTTTTGTGAAATATGCCGGTTCCCCGATTGGTCCGTGGTCTTTCGTTGCTTCCGAAATCCTATCAGCTACGTACGTTCGTCGATTCACTTCCCCAATCGTCATGCGACATCAATGTGGACTCCTGTGGGATCGCGATAGTGATGTCATCGTCACTCTTTAAAGCTGAACCGTTCGTGGAGACTATAGTCAATTTTTCGATGCCTATAGTATACCCCCTCCAAAAGCGTCCGACCTCGTTTCTTTTATAGAAAGAGCTGAACTACTTGTGGATGTTGTATTGCGTCTAGCTTCAGTCGGCCGTAAAGACCTGCTAGTTTAGCTTTCAACTCTTGACTCCTTCGATTTTCGGTCTATCCAATGCTTTGACGAATAGCCGAAGTTCTTCCGGCGCTGCGTTTATCGCTTGGCCGTCGTCGGAGTCTCGAGTCTGCAGCTGATGAATTGAGTTTGGCTCGTGTCATTGAGTTGACTTTGAACTACCTCCGTCACATTGTGTTGACTTAGGGTTTCGAATCACCGTGTGTTGACTTTTTGTCGCAACGCGTTGACTGGCGTTGACCTAGGGTTACGCGTTGACCAGCGTCGACCCTAGGGTTTCGAATCGTCGAACGTTGACTCGTGTTGCAACGCGTTGACCGGCGTTGATCTAGGATTACGCGTTGACCGGCGTTGACCCTTAGGGTTTCGAATCGTCGAACATTGACTCGTGTTGCAATGCATTGACTGGCGTTGACCTAGGGTTACGCGTTGACCGGCGTTGACCCTTAGGGTTTTGAACGTTGTACGTTGGCTTTTTGATCGCAACGCGTTGAATGGCGTTGACCTAGGGTTACGCGTTGTCCGGCGTTAACCTTAGGGTTTTGAACGTCGTACGTTGCTCAAGTCACGAGACCAACTAATGAAGCTGATGCGTCAGTGACCCTCGCATTTATAGGATTTTTGGCAAACCCTCAGCCATCAACGGGTTTGATGAGCCTTTACCGACTGACTTATCCCTACTTAGGCTTCGGGATAAAATTCCCCAGAATCGAACTCTGGTGTCTTTTTCTATGGAGAAAGACTAAACCGGCGACGCGTGTTAGGCGTCGGCATATCCTTTCTTAGGATTCGGGATGAAATTCCCCATGCGTGTAAGGCCTGGATTTTGGTGTTATTAATAACAACCTACCGCAATGTTGAATATGTGGGCGGGTGTTCTTTTTAGCGGTTAAGAACTAACCGGCAGCGCAGGTTATGCGCAGACTTATCCTTACTTAGGTTTCAGGATAGAATACCCCAGAATCGAACTCTGGTGTCTTTTTCTTCGGAGAAAGACTAAACCGGCGACGCGTGTTAGGCGTCGGCATATCCTTTCTTAGGATTCAGGATGAAATTCCCCATGCGTGTAAGGCATGGATTCCGACTACCGTTTGAGTTGGGCTAGCATGCGGATTATCTAAATCCGTTCCGCATGTGACGTTGTGCTAAAGGAATGAACGCTCTTAGACTTGATGCTACAACTTCGAATATGTAGACTTCGCTATTGTTATGGGAATAGGCTACCCAGCAACGTGTTTTAGACGCTGACTTATCCCTACTTAGGCTTCGGGATAAAATTCCCCAGAATCGAACTCTGGTGTCTTTTTCTATGGAGAAAGACTAAACCGGCGACGCGTGTTAGGCGTCGGCATATCCTTTCTTAGGATTCAGGATGAAATTCCCCATGCGTGTAAGGCATGGATTTTGGTGTTATTAAAAACAACCTACCGCAATGTTGAATATGTGGGCGGGTGTTCTTTTTAGCGGTTAAGAACTAACCGGCAGCGCAGGTTATGCGCAGACTTATCCTTACTTAGGTTTCAGGATAGAATACCCCAGAATCGAACTCTGGTGTCTTTTTGTACGGAAAAAGACTAAACTGGCAACGCGTGTTAGGTGTTGACTCATCCCTTCTTAGGCTTTGGGATGAAATTCCCCAGACTGGAATTCTGGTGTCTTCTTCAATCGGTAAAAGACTAAACCGGCAACGCGTGTTAGGCGCAGACTTATCCCTGCTTAGGATTCGGGATAAACTTCCTATGATGAATCGTAAATTCTTGGAAAAGGGTTGGTGTGGGAAAGGAAGAATTGTATATTCTATCTCCCGACACTGAAGAAGAATTTTATATTCTATCTTCAGCTGGAAAGGAGACTCGAGGTGGGATCTCCACCCAGAATCCGGAAAGGTGAAACTAAGAGTGGGATCTCCACTCCGAGAATCGAAAAGATTCAGATAACCCTAACTATTGGAAGGTTTGATTACCGAATTAAAGATGAATTTCTCATTTATCGAGAGTGAATTGTGGTTTTGGTCCTAACTGTAGGAAGGTTTGACCAAGCAGGAGTTTGAGATGACCCTAACCGTAGGAAGGTTTGATCACTCGATTTGTAGACCTCTCGTTCATTGGGGGAATCGAGAGGGGGATTTTGGTTGTGGTCCTAACTGTAGGAAGGTTTGACCAATCGGGAGATTCGAGACGATCCTAACTGTAGGAAGGTTTGATCGCTCGATTTGTGGACCTCTCGTTCATCAGAGGAACCGAGAGGGGGACTTTGGTTGTGGTCCTAACTGTAGGAAGGTTTGACCAACCGGGAGATTCGAGACGATCCTAACTGTAGGAAGGTTTTATCGCTCGATTTGTGGACCTCTCGTTCATTGGAGGAACCGAGAGGGGGACTTTGGTTGTGGTCCTAACTGTAGGAAGGTTTGACCAACCGGGAGATTCGATGTGGTCCTAACTGTAGGAAGGTTTGACCAACCGGGAGATTCGAGACGATCCTAACTGTAGGAAGGTTTGATCGCTCGATTTGTGGACCTCTCGTTCATTGGAGGAACCGAGAGGGGGACTTCGGTTGTGGTCCTAACTGTAGGAAGGTTTGACCAACCGGGAGATTTGAGACGATCCTAACTGTAGGAAGGTTTGATCGCTCGATTTGTGGACCTCTCGTTCATTGGGAGAATCGAGAGGAGATTTTGGTTGTGGTCCTAACTGTAGGAAGGTTTGACCAACCGGGAGATTTGAGACGATCCTAACTGTAGGAAGGTTTGATCGCTCGATTTGTGGACCTCTCGTTCATTGGGAGAATCGATTCATCATCTTGCTGTGGTGACCGGATTATCCCTAAGAATACACTATATGAATTTCTTTTGGGAACTTCCCGTTACATGAATCATCCACCCCCAGCTTCCTTTGCAAAACTGGGTATGGTGTTGTACTCAGCTGGGTGTCCGGGTTATCCTTAAGAATATCAAGCATGGTATTCTCCAGGAACTTCCCGTGAAAGAAAGGAAGCAGTTTAGACTCATATACCTGTTGGAGTATGTAAGGAAGCAGTTTAACCTCATGCACTTGTTGGAGGATTGAGAAACAGTTTATACTCGTATACTCTTTAGAGTTTTGAGAAGCAGTTTATACTCGTATACTCGTCGGAGTGTTAAGAAGCAGTTTATACTCTTATACTTGTCGGAGTCTTAAGAAGCAGTTTATACTCTTATACTTGTCGAAGTCTTGTTTTGACTTAATTGAGAGATATAACGCCGGCTTCAACCAAGGTCTGAATGCTATTCTTGAGAGCAAAGCAATCCTTGGTGGGATGAACGACCCTCCTGTGGTATGCACAGTACTTTGGGTCCGTAGTATTGTCAGCTTCCTCCTGATTTGTGATAGGTGGTAGCTTGATCCTGTTGCTTCAAAGGAGGGATTCGAAGATGGCTGGAACGTCTTCGTCCTTGAAGGAATATTCATTTTGGAGCCTCGGACCCGAATTTTTCTGTTGTCTTCGGAACTGCTGTTGTGACGTTTGATTAACGTCAATAACTGTTGCAGGTGCGTCCCCTTCATCATGAGGTACGAGACTCGAATTCAGAGGGTTAACCATCAGTTGGTTTCTCTCGACCTTCCTCCTTCTGAGGAAGCGTTCGGCCTGTTCTCCGCGTACCTTCAACTCTTTCCAGGTATTGAGCGGCTCTACTCCCATAACGTCCAAGATATTAATAGACAAATTGTTATGACAAGTCTGCAAGATGAACTCCTCCGTGACGGGATCCTTGCAGTTCATTGCCTGACTGCGGAAGCGTTTGATGAAGGTATCTACCGACTCTCCGTCTTTTTGTTTCTCCTCGAAGAGTGTCCTGACCGACACTTCAGTGTCATCATCGAAGAAATGGGCGAGGAACATGCTCTCTAGGTCCTCCCAGCCGTTGATGCTTCCGGGCTTGAGACGGCGGTACCAATCGAAAGCAGGCCCGCGAAGGGTGCCAACGAATGACCGAACCATCAAATGCTCGTTGCCAGAGATCACCCCCAAGTGAGACTTAAAATAAATCAGATGCTGAGTGGGGGAACCTTTCCCGTCGAATGGCGTGAAGTTGATCAAGTTGAATTTCGCCGGATACGGGATCGAATCCCACTCTTTTGGGTAAGGACACGGAATGCCGGTCTTCTTCACCTCTCGGGCAGACATCAAGGCGTTAATTTTTCTTTCGAGATCCCTCATCTTTTCGACCTCATCCATATCCTGTTTTGGACAATTTTCGAGAGGAATAATACGGCCACCCCCAGTGTTGTCATCACTGGTGGGTCCACCCCCAGCATTGTTATCTTTAGTGGGGCTACCCCCAGCACTTTTGGGCGATGCGTCGGCCATGATGATTTCGTCCACTTCTGGATCGCTGTCAACTGCGGCGTTCTGGGTGCGACGGCTGGATTCAACCAGCTGATTTGACAAGGCTCGGATTTGTTGGTCGTGCATTTGCCTCATCTCCTGCATAACCATTTCCATTTCGATTTTGAATGCTTCTTTTTGCTTGGCTAGAGCATCCTCAATGATTTTGGCTATTTGCTGGGTGTTGACCATGAACACTTCTCGAGCTTGCCCTATGCTAGACGTTGTATCGTCGGAGGCGAGTGCGGAATAAGAATCTGAGAGTTCATCATCGGAATGGACCTCTTCATGGATCCCCTGGTAGTCATTATATCCGACGGCTTCTAGCTGAAGCTGAGCTATTCCCGAATTGATTCTGCTTCCTGGAGAGAAACTAGGGTCGGAACCACTTGAAACAACTGGAGATTTTCCCTTGTTGACCATGTTGATGGTAACTTTTGGGAATTCATCGTCTCGAGCAACCGATCCTCTTTGGTGGAAACGCCTTGATTTGGGCTTCGTCGTTCCATCGGAGATTCTCTCGAATATCGAGACCCTCTGCGGAGCGGTCTTGGGGCAGCTACAAGTTGATAATACTGCCCTGATAATTTTGATACACGGACAGTGAGAGTCCGCTTCCCGGGTACTTCTCTTTCGAGATTCATTCGCACCCCCAGCCTGATAGTACAACTCATCGACGTTGCGGTCGGAGTAACCTATCGGCTGCTCACAGGGGTTCTCAGGTATAACGCGTTCGTCTGTCCGACGCGTCTTCTTCTGAGTAAACATTGCCTTGTTGGCACACGTTTGGAATCGCACCTTTGTGAGGGTGAAACCTTAACGGGCTCCTGATTTTCTGCATGCACCGCCAAGCGGGTCGTCGCAGCAATCAATTTGTTAGGAGGTCGCGTACGACCCCCAGTCCGGATGTTGGCTCGAAGCTCCTTCAACGATCTCCAGCTTTCCTTAACAAGCGCTTTTCCTCGATTCTCGGGTAGAGCACCGATACGATTGTTCAGAGGATTCCTAAACTTGAGGAAATCCACGTCGCAGCCGGGCTTTAACGGAGGTTCAGGATCTGAAGTTGACGAAGGCCGGAGAGCAACGTCGCCTGTTTTTGCCTTAGGCGCTGATTTGGCCTTTGGTACCCAGACTCGTTTGGATCTCGGTGATCTCTTAACTGCCTTTTCCCTTTGCGTTTCTTGTGTTTTTCGCACAAGGGTCCGGGCCTACGCACGCAAGGCGCGGCGCTTCTGGATTCGCTCCTCGAGAGTAGAACGGGTTCTTTTGACACGAACCCATCCGTTCGTTTCTGGTTTGGAGGAGGGGTTGGTTGTTCGCCGCTGTTGTTCCCGGCGTTGCCTGGATTTTAGATCCACGTCATAGCGGATCCCATCCATTGGCTCCAAAGCCTCGGCCAGCTGACGAGCAAGACGTTGACGTCGTCTTTGTCGTGGTTGGACGAGGCGGGGACGTCACGTGGTGCAAGTGCAGAGGCGGCAACGGGGTCTTGGATCTTCGAACCGAAGGTCCTGCGAACATTTCTGGAAGAGGTTACCTTCCTGCGCCTGTTCGGAGAGGCGGATCTGGAGGAGGAGGAAGAGAGACACTCTTCAAACTTTTGTCGATCGAGCTCGTATTCTTCATTCACCCAGATCTTGAATGCCGGTTGCGTCACGACGGCCTCGGCAGCGAGGCCGTTGGCTCCCACTGTGGTCGCCAGCTTGTTTGCGGAGAAAGTTGTTGTATTCATTGCTGTATTCATTACAACTTCAGTCGTTACAATGAAACAAAAAAAAATTGTCTTTTTATAAGACTCTCACACAATGAAAACAAAAATTACAACTCTCTTCAAAACAAACGCAAGATCCGTTTATCGTCTCTTGCTTGCGTGGGTCCTTTGCCTGTGACGGGGACGTCAATATCCGTGGACCACCTGGCACTCAGATCTGTTCCAAAAAAAATCAGACAGAGCTTCGTCGATCCGCGTGAGATCTAGAAGCCTGAAGCGTCTATCTCGGCTAAAATGAGATATATGCTCTTCTTAGTGATTATCGGCGAAGGGTAATACTAAGGAAAAGGGGGGACGGGTGATGAAGACTCTGATGAAGACCTCTCCTCTCCTTGTTGAAGCGCTCGACCACTCTTCACTGCAGCAGGGCTTCGCCAAGTTCTCCAAAAATCCAGATCTACAAAAGGGAGGCAATGGGTGGCTATTTATAGGCCATGGGGAGCATCTAGGGGGCCTAGACACCCCTGGGTGTCTCGGATTGGCCGAGACACCCTAGGGTGTCTCAGCTTGGTCGAGACACCCTTGGGGTGTCTAGGCTTTTCCTAGACACCCCTGGGGTGTTTCGACTTTCCCGAGACACCCCGGGTGTCCTAACTCAGCCTGAGACCCTCCGTTGATTGTTTTCCCCGTAGCTTCTTCGTCCGAACTCGGATTTGAGTGATTCCAAGTGCGTTGGATGCTTGACGAAGAGTTCGATCTACTCTGGTGGTTGGACTATCTGTAGAGTGATCGAGACATGAAGGGCATTGTCCTTTTTGTGAACATTGCCGGGTTCCCGATTGGTCCGGGTCTTCGTTGTTCCGAAATCCTATCAGCTCACGTAGTTCGTCGATTCACTTCAATCATTCATCGACATCAATTGGACTCCTGTGGATCGAATAGTGACGTTCATCGTCGCTCTTTAACACTGAACCGTTCGTGGAGACCTATAGGCAATTTTCGATGCCTACACCATCTTCAATCCCAGCTTCTGAACCAAGGCCTCAGATATCAAATTCTTCTGGCTCCCTGGATCCACTATGGCATCAACCAAGCTGGTCTTGACCTGCAACTTCAAAACAAAGAGCTGCTCCCTCGGGTCTTCATCCTCTGTCGTGGTCTGCTTCTCCGCCATAAGGTTGAGACTGTCGTTAGGTTCTGTCATCCCAGGGACTTCCTTCGGACCCTGTGCTACCACATATGCTTTCTTCTCCTCCTTCTTCTTCAATCCCCTTGGTTTCAGATGAGGATACTTCTCCCAGCAATGATCAACAATATGTCCTGTCTGTTTGCAGTGATTGGCATGTTAATCCTGCCTTTCCCGAGTCACCCTTCTTCTTCTCTTTCTTAGGTTGAGAGCCACTAGACTTGCCTCCCGTTTGTTTGGAGTCTCCTTTCATTTCGTTGCCCTTCTTTTGCCTACCCTCAATGGCAATGGCCTTCACACTCGCCTCTGCAATGGATTCAACTATGAAAAGCCTCATCTCTTTTCAAATATACTCATTCAGACCTGCCATATACTTCATAAAAATGGGATATTCCTCTGTTGTGATCTTGAGGACTATCGCTTGTTGTTGGAATTCTGTTGTATACTCTTGGACAGTCTGGTTGAACCGTTGGCGCAATCCATACCACTTATACCAACGCTCTTCGAGGAACCCTACCGGATAGAACTGCTTCCTAAGTAGTTCCTTGAACTTGTTCCACGACACCGCCTTCTTCTCCTACTTGCAATAGGATTTCCACCATGTCAAGGCATGCCCTGAAAGCTTCAGAGTCGCGAACACGAGCTTCTCCTTGGATCAATATCTGTAGAGTGTGAAATAGGTCTCCATCCGCTCGATCCAATCATCAAGCTTCTCGATGCTGACACTCTCGTCATAAATAGGAATCTTCACTTTGAAGTCTATCTTCAAATTCTGGTAAGAATCCTTACCCCCTGGTGTGAAACAGACCTAACAATACTGGCCTTCTCATCTGAATCAGAACCCTCGACTTCTTTATCGGACTCCACAAGTTTCTTCTTGCCTTTCGAAGAAGATTCCTCCTTGTTTCCTTTGTCTTGGACAAGATTGACGAGCTGCACGAAGGTCGAACCCATTATCTCCATCTGCTTCTCTAATGCATCTAGCATTGCTGAGCTATCACCTTCAGTCATCTTCTTCTTCCTTGATTTTTGGACTCCTTCCAATAAAATAAGGATCTCGCCTAGCTTTTTAGATTGCGATCGAGTTAGGACCATGCACAGGATGCCCCCTTCACAAGATCTGATCGCTCTAATACCAACTTGTTACGAGTCGCCGTACGAGCACCCTTGATCATGGAATTATCAAGAGTGGGATGAAGAAAATAACAGAAGAACACACAAAAGAGTTGATTTAGGCGAAGGAAAATACCTTTTCTAGATTATGAGAATTAATAGATTACAAATCTCTCACACAATCTCTCTAGATCAAAGAACAACCTCTCTGATCTCTTTTCTGATTACAATCTGGTTGCCAAACCCTAGGAAAGTCATGTTTCTATTTATATCAAATAGAAATCTTAAACAGTGCAGGGAACTAGGGCCAGGACCAAAACTGCATCGCGGTAGACCGTGGCGGTCGACCGCGAAAGTATCATGGTCGATCATGGCTGATTCGCGGTCGATCAATCAAAACCCAAGAGAAATTTTGATTACAGTCATGGCGCAGTCGACCGTGGCGGTCGACCAGGATCTTGCGGTCGACCGCGGCTGTCGCAGATCCAGCTCCTCCTGAGCTTCGTGCACGTTTGCGGTCGATCGTGGCTGATTCGCGGTCGACCGCAAAAGAACCAACAGCCTTCTTCCTGTTCTTTCCTGCAGTCTTCGACGTTGTCGCCCCCGACGACTTCTTCCACATCTCTATTCTTAAGATACCATGAGAATATCTATGCTCACACTCCTGATGAGGATCACTAAGTTCCCGAAGTAATGAAGAAGATACACCCGTATCAAGTGACTCCTACGAATGCCAAGAAGGCGTTACTTAATCAGAAGAAGACGCATCCAACAGATGACAACATTATACTTGAAAGAGAAATACCCCAGAAACAGACTCTCATTGTCCTTGTGAGAGATTAATCAGGGCAGTACTATCAGAATATAGTTGCCCTAAGATCGCTCCACGGAGGGTCTCTGTATTCGAAAGGATCTCTACTAAAGCGCCCAAACCTAAACCAAGGCACTTCCGTAAAAGAAGATCACTCGGTCAGGGTGGCGAACTTCCAAAAGTCATCATTAACATGGTCAATAAGGGGAAGTACAACTCGGCATCCCAGTCCTGATCCTTCCCCAGAGCATCTCAACGTCTCACTTGGCTACGGTCCGGGGCTATCAGACCTAGACCGAGTAGAGGACGATCTTCGGATGATGAGAGATTAGATACATGCTCTGCAATTGGCTCTGATAACACCGTGCCTAGTATGGGGCAATCTCGAGAAGAATTCATGATCACTACTGAGCAGATGGCCCAGCTCCTTCAAGAAGCCTTTGTAGGCGTATAAAACTGCTTATAGGTCCCTTAACACAGCTCGGCACGGTGATTCGACAAACCAACGAACCATCGAGCGATATATCCAAGCATGATCGTTAGACCACAACACCAAAGCGGATTTACTGCCAAATCAGGATCCGGACTGCCAAATCAGAGTCCAGATCAACAATGAAGTGCGAATAAACCACGAGACCGGAAAAGATGGAAAAAATCAAACACCAGGAGGGTTCGGCCTTGACCGAGCCACCTCTGGGTGGCTCGGTGGCCGAGCCACCTAGGTGGCCGGCCGAGCCACCTCTTGGTGGCTCGGTGGCCGAGCCACCTGGGCCAAGCCACCAGATCTGGGCCCAGATCTGAGCCCAGATCTGGTTTGAGGAGCCTATAAATAGACCCCTAGGCTCATTATTTGAGGGACTTGGAACTTCTGAGGTGAAACTCTGCCGGATTGAGAACTGAACTTCGGAGTTTTAGAGCTTTGAAGACTCAGACTTTTTGGATCTGGTTCTTGGCGATCATCCACGTCAAATAAGGCAGGAGTTCGAGAGAGATTAGATCTAAGATCCACACGGTTATCCTCCGGATCAAAACTTGGTTTTTGATCCCGAGAAGAGTATTGATTTTGCTTGGTCAATTTCGATTACTTAGGGCTATTATTTCCTTGGCGAAATAATACCCCCGGCTGTTATTTCTTTCGTGAAATAACACCCGTCATACCGTGTAGATCCGACCGGATCAAGATCACGCGGTGGTCCACGGATTAACCCCGGCGCAGGCGAAGAACCCATACAAGCAAGAGACCGAAAAACAGGATCTTGCGATTTGTTCGAGAAATGAAAAGTTGTAATCTTTTTTCTTTCTTTGATTTTGTTGTAACTGGATCTTATAAAAAGACTGGATCTTTTGTAACCGATAAACTGTTGCTCAAGAAAACAATGACTTTAATGAAAATGATTTTCCTTGCGAACAATCTGACGACCACAGTGGGAGCCACCGATCTCGCTGCCGAGATCGTTGCGTCGCAGCCGCGGATCTCGATCCCAGTCGAGGAGGAGGTCGAGTATGAATTCGACCAACAAAAGTTCGAGGAGTATCTGTCATCCTCGTCCGGATCCACCTCCCCCCGCAAGTCCAAGAAGTTCTCCTCCAGGAGAAAAGTCCGTTGGTATGAAGAAGTGCAGAATGCCAACGAAGATCTCACCCCAATTGATGCCAAAGTTGCATCGGGTGAAGCTCCACTGACCTCCAACCAGGTCAAGCCTGTTCTCGCCAATTCCTCCACTGCTGAAGGCGTAGTAACTCTCTCAAAGAGAGCCCGCCAGAGGCAACGTCAACGCTTGGCGCGGCAATTCGCAAAGGCAATGGAGTCTACTGACTGAATCCGCTATAACGCGGATCTGAAGAACAGGAGAGGCTGTTTGCGGTGAAAATTGCCTTCATTGAATTCATTGTCATCTTGAATAACAACTTTTTGAGTTACAAAAGATCCGGTCTTTTTTAGATCCGGTTACAACGAAATCAAAGAAAAAATAAAAAATTACAACTTTCTCCTTTTGAACAAATCGCGAGCTCCTGTTTTGCGGTCGCTCGCTTTGTGTGGGTTCTTTGCCGACGCCGGGGTTAATCCGTAGACCACCGTGCGATCTAGATCCGGTCGGATCTACACGATTCGACCTTGAGGTGGCTCGGCCAAAGCCGATCCACCTTGAGGTGGCTCGGCTTTGGCCGAGCCCCCGCGGGCGGTGTTTTCCGATTTTTTCGAGTTGTGTCCGTTTTCTGGTTTTGTCCGTGATTCGGTTGATTGAGACTCTGATTGGTTGATCTGATTTGGCAGTAAGTTGGATTCCTGATTTGGCAGTAAATCCGCTTCTGAGTTCGAGTCCGAAATTGATCTTGATTCGATCGTGATTCGTCCGAGTCCGCTCTCGGTTGGATGACTCGTTGATTCCTCAACTCATTAGCTTGATTCTGCACGCGGGTGGATTCATTCCGTTGTTCGCGTGCGATTTGTCGATCTCGTCGCCTCGTTGGTTCGTCGGTTTGTGCCGAGCTATGCTAGGGGACCTATAAGCAATTTTATATGCCTACAGATACCCCCTCCAAAGTATTTCAGCCTCGTTCTTTTATAGAAGAGTCTGGAATACTTTGGATATGATTGTCCCAACCTTCAGTCGGTGTAACGGGACCTTGGAATGGCTTCTGTTCTTGATTCCTTCAATCCTCCGGGCTATTCGGTGCTTTGTCGAATGTCTGTAAGAGTTCCGGTGCTGCATTTATTTTCTGACCGTTGTCGGAATTTTAAACTTGAAGTCGATTCCTGATTTTCTAATCTTTAGCTGACCATCGATTGTTGGCGTTGAGTTTTTTTTATTTGCGACGCGTTGTCCGGCGTAGTGTTGTTGAGTTATCCTTAAGAATATTTAGAAAAAATATTCTCCAGGAACTTTTCAACCAAAAATAGGGAATAGTTTATACTCATATACCTTATTGGAGTATTAAGAAGCAGTTTATACTCGTATACTTTTCGGAGTAATTTCTGTGCCCAAATGGGCTGAACCGGCTTGATAATGAGCCAAAAAAGGCAGTAATTCGGCTTAAAAAATTTCCTGATCCTTCCGAATATGTGGGAGAGGCAAGAATAAACCAAGGACTGAACCCTCGGTCGATTTGAAGTGGTTTTGATGCTCGATTCAGCTTCAATTTGAATTCTGGTTCAAACCAGGTCTGGTCCGGTTCAACTTGGTCTGGTCCGGTTCAATTTGGTCTTGGTTCAACATTATAAAAGAGGGTTTTTTACCCCTTACTAGGGCCGGCCCCCCTCTCTCCTTCTTTTTCACTTTTCTCTTCCCTCGAGCATCCTTTCTCCCTTAAAACTTCATAGTTGTATTAGATCTAGTCTTCCTTTGGATCTTTGACTGAGAAATCCCTCAAAACTTCCGTATTTAAAATTTCTCTCAGGCCCCTCGAGCGCGTGGTCTGAGTCTCTTTCAAGATCTGATTTTTATTGGATCCACGAGCTTTCCCTCAGGTAAATCCTCAACTGTTTTAGCATTTTTTTATGCTTAATTCAATTTATGAATTTGTGGGGTCGCATGCGAGGGTTAGGATTAAGATTTGGCGCCTCGAGCTCACCTTTTAGGGGGGAGAATTGCAAAAAAGAGAAACTTTTTCTAGATCTGATTCCTTAACTTATTTTGGCGTCGGCTGATGGTGCGCCTCCCTCTTATGCTGGTGAGCTATTTTTTTTGGAAATTTACAAATTAGTCCATTTTTTCTTGGAAATTTGCAAATTGGTCCATTTTCACCCCATTTTGTTCTCCTTGGCGAGGCAATCGGGAAGAGCCTTGATTCTCCTTGGCGGATCGACGCGCTTTAAAGATATGTTTTGCTTGGTCAAAACCATATCTCAAAATCAATAAAGGGGGCGTTTTGACGCTGCATTGTGCCTTATAAGGCAGGGATATATAGTCGATATACCCTATCTTATAAGTGCATAATGTGGCCAAATCGTCTCACCCTTTATAAGGCAGTGACTCTATCTTACCCATTCGTAGAATGAGTTCAACTTCCTTTTATGATTGAGACTAACAACTGTTTAAATTTTTGCTTCCAGTGGAATATCCTTCTGGGGCGTTCTCATCTCACGCAGTGTACGGGCGTCGTGCGAGTACTATTCGACTTCCGACGATTTTTTCCCTATCCCAGTCACTCCTCGGTTTGCTTCGGGCACGTCGACAGAGGTTGCCCAAGTGGTGAAGGAAGGTGGATATCGAGCTCTTCGCCAGTTGATTACAGATGCGCCCCTCGTGAAGGATGTCAGTTCGATTCAGCCTCTCAAGAAGACCGACTTTTTATTTGGCGATTCTGCCAGGGATCCGGATGCCATGTTTATTGATGCTAAGCAGTAGCTTCATAAGACTGGCAGTGGTTTCATATATTTGCCGAAGATTCCTCGGCATCGTTCGTTGACTGAGCTCCGGCGTCAGGCTGTGACACGGGAGATGTCGTGGCGCTTGACGGAGGAGCATGAGAGCGTTCACTGCGGATACATCACTCATCAGGCAGCTCCTGGTTCGAGCAGGAGTCACATCACTGGATTGCATCCTGGAGTATTGGGGTTAGATGCACCGCCACGTAACGAGCTTCTTGCCGCTGCTTCTACTTTGAAGAATCGCCTCGCTGCTTTAGGACGGGAGATGCCTGCGACACGCCACAGGTTTTATGGTTGGGTCCTTTCTTTGGACAAGCTTTGGTGGACTCGCATGACGAAGTACGTCTTGAGCCGATGGAGCGAGGAGTTGCACGCTTGTGGTCCGTATGCAACCGTTCGTGCCACTATGTATGGTTTGCCTGTTAGCACGAAGCACTTCTTCGCTTTGTGTGAGCTCTACAACCCGGATTCGAACACTTTTCTGACCCGGCAAGGGGAGTTGGGCTTGGCCCTCCATGAGATGCACAGGATTTCTGGTTTGCCCATGGGACAGATGTTATATCAGGAATATTTTCCCTCCAACCAAGAATTGAGTCAGCTGAAGGATCGCATGCCCGACCGCTAAGAGACTTTATGGGACCTCACATGTCACTATCATATTGCTTTGGCGCAGTCTGAACCCTTAGCGAAGAGGGCTAAATCCCATGTGAGCCAGAAACAGTTTGCGTCTTATTTGTTCAGGAATCTAGAGAGCAATTCTGGCGAGGCTATTTGTGAGCTGGATCCACTCACTCCTTCAGGGGTTAACCGTCTACTGAAGAAGGTTGATGCTCATTCCTATACCATTAGCAGTCCCGAGAGCGGTTTTCCTACAGGGACCAAATTTAAAGCATTCTTGTGGCATGCGACCGCTCCGATTCGACCGATGACCCTTCTCGCCGGTTACCTCGCTATCTGGTTAAAGAAATGCGTGGTCCCGTATCAGTCTAGTGATATCCTGCCATTGGAGGTGCTCTACCCAGTGGTTCAGCTTGCCTACAAAAAGGAACTTTCGCTTCTTCCGGTGATGGTGGCTAACATTCATCGAGGGCTTCGACAGATTTCTAGTGCTTTTACACAGAAAGAAAGTGAATCGTTGGCTCAGATTCCTACTATTAAGGTGGAGCTTCCGTACACTTATTTGATGGCTTGGTTCGTCCTTCATCGTTCCGATATGATGTCAGTACCGTATGCCACAGACCCCTCCGCTCCCCTACTACAGCTGTTTGAGAATGGTAAGTGGGAGGGGCGAGGATTCCCTGACATCAGACAGCAGCTACAGGTCCACAAGTGTTGGACGTTTTCCACTTATTTTCAGTAGTTCTCTGGCCGATACGGCGAGTGTCTGATTGATGAGGAAAAGCCGAGGGGGTATCGAACTCATTTAGACGTCGGCTGCTTTAACTGGCTGGTGAACATCAGGCCGGGTTATCTGACTTTCCGGGTGAGGAATCAGTGTTTCATAGAGCCATACCTACCATGCCGATTCGCTCACCAGTTTGGCTATGATCAGCTTTATGTCGGGAATCCACGTCAGCAGCTTCGGACCCACGGCGGTTTGGTGGACGGACTTCGTGCATGGTTGTGGACCGTGACGGGCTGTACTGGTGCTAAGTTCAGTCTCCCGAGTTCTGAACGGCAGTTGAACCTCACCTTCTTAAGCTGCAAGTGGTTGTTAGCAGCTAATAAAACTGTCCCCGTAAAGCCGATTGCAGAGCTAGAGGCTGAGGAGGCTTCTCAGGCTGATTCTCGTATGATTTGGGAAAATGCTCGATCACAAAGGGCACAGCACAAGACCCGTCGGATTGACGAAGAGGGCGGATTTCTCCTTTTTGTGTAGGGCTTTCTTCTCGGCTTCACGTCCTTGTGAAGGAGTTGTTATCAGACAGCGACCCAGAGAAGATTGTCATCTGTATAGAGATCCGTTCCTTCTTCTCCTTTGTGAATGCTATGATTGACAAGCTCTTCCACGGCGGACTTTCCCTTCACCAGTTCAAGCCATTCCTTGATCTTAAGATAAATTCAATAAGGGATGCAGGGTACCCAGATCTGGCGAAGTCTATTGTTGATGATCTTGACTGCCTAGAGCGTGAGCTTCAGATGTTTCGTGAGCTCCGGGATGCAGGTGCCTCCTCATTCATCGCTGTCGAGTTGGATACTCACTTACAGACATGGCGCGATGCTAGGTTTCTTGCTGAGTTCGATATTCAGGTGCAGCGGGATCGAGTGGGCCGAGTTGAGGCCCACCTTGCTGTTAAATCATCTTCACTCACCGAGCTTGATTCTTCTATTACCTCTTGTGAGACCCAGATAGACCAGCTCGAAAAAGAACTCCATGAGAAAAAGGAGACTTTGAGTATTCTTCATATGACGAAGATACAGGATCAGCAAGCCCACACTGCTCTATCTGAAGAGTTGAAATCTTTGAAGCAGAAGCTGACCGAGACGGAGGAGGTTGCTGCGAAGACTTTAGCTACCAACGAAGAGTCCATCAGAGCTGAGCTGAGGCAAGCTTATGATGAGAAGCTTTCTAAGCTTAATCAGTAGATTTTTGGTCATGTTTTTGATGTATGATTTCATTTGCTGAATCTTTTGACTCTTGATCCTTTTAGTAGAACTGGTTTTTTTTTATCTTTATTATGATTCTTCATTCTGTTTGAAATGATTGACCATAATACTTTTAGGATTTTTGGCAAACCCTCAGCCATCAACGGATTTGATTAGCCTTTACCGACTACCGTTTGAGTCGGGCTAGCATGTGGATTGTCTAAATCCGTTCCGCATGTCACGTTGCGCTAAGAGAGTAAATTCTCTGAGACTTTGTGCTATGATATTGAATACATAGACTTCTTTTAGGTTTTGACTTTAGGATTTTTTGGCTACCCCCCAGCCTTTAACGGGTTTGATTAGCCTTTACCGACTACCGTTTGAGTCGGGCTAGCATGCGGATTGTCTAAATCCGTTCCGCATGTAACGTTGTGCTAAGAGAATGAACTCTTTTAGACTTGATGCTACGACTCAGAATACGTAGACTTCGCCATTGTTATGGGAATAGGCTACCCAGCAATGTGTATTAGACGCTGACTTATCCCTACTTAGGATTCGGGATAGAATACCCCAGAATCGAACTCTGGTGTCTTTTTCTACGGAGAAAGACTAAACCGGCGACGCGTGTTAGGCGTCGGCATATCCCTTCTTAGGATTCAGGATGAAATTCCCCATGCGTGTAAGGCATGGATTTTGGTGTTATTAATAACAACCTGCCACAATGTTGAATATGTAATGGGTGTTTTTTTAACGGTAAGACTAACCCGGCGGCGCGGGTTAAGGCGCGCGACTTATCCTTGCTTAGGTTTCAGGATAAAATACCCAGAATCGAAACTCTTGGTATCTTTTTCTAACGGAAAAAGACTAAACCGGGCAGCGTCGTGTTAGGCGGCAGACTTATCACCTGCTTAGGATCGGGATAAAACTTCTAGGATGAATCCTAAATGGACAAATTTTTGAAAGATCGGTGCGGGAAAGGAAGAATTTTATTCTATTTCCCGGTCTTCTTGTTAGGGTGAAGGCAAACCCGAAATACATAGGAAGGAGAATTTTATATTCTTATTCCTTGATTCTGGAAAAGGAAAAATTTTATATTCTATTCAGTGCAAAAAGAAACTAAAGTGGGATTTTCCCTCCGAGAATACTGGAAAATCAGATAAACTTGCCTTTTATAGGATTGGTTATCTAAACTGAAAAAATAAGTTCGTCGTTTATTCGAAGTGAAACTTTAACTTAAGTTATAACCATGAGAAAGGTCTTAACCAAAGAGAAGAAGAAGGGAGTTCCTTTCATTTATCGAAAGGAAACTCCGAAATGAAAGTGGAACTCTTGTCTATGGAAAGAGTCAAGAGGGCCAGATGGATACTTTTGGTGGACTCACTGTCAATTGAAACTGATCAGTGAGGGATTTTGGTGGTAAACAATGATTTTGGGTTATCCTCTAGAATATTAAGTGTAATATTCTTCAAGGAACTTCCCGGTAAATGGGTTATCCTGAATGTACTAGGGATAGTACTTTTTTAGGAACTTCCCATTTATTGGCATTAATTGCCTGGTGCCTTCTTGTGTAATCAGGCGATATGCGCCGTTTGAGTAGACTGTGTCTATCACAAACGGTCCTTCCCACTTGGGTTCGAATTTACCTTTCTTCTTGGAGTTGAGGATTATCGGTCGGCGAGCAGCGAGGACCAGATCTCCTTCCTTGAAGCTTCTCTGTCGACGCCGGGGTTAATCCGTGGACCACCGTTCTAACCCTATTATCAGTGTCGACATATTTCAAACACTGATGGAGAGTTGAGGGAATTATAACATTACTATGGATCCAAGGCCGACCCAATAGTAAGTTATACGACGTCTCAGCATCAATCACATAACGTGTGACTTCTGTCTTCAGATCACCCATTTGGCACTTTATCCGGATCTTTCCCAAAGGCCTTGACCCGCTGGTATTGAATCCGTAAATATTCACCGACTGTCGTTGAGCCTCTTCGCCCGGTGTAGGACTTGTAATCACCCCCATCTCCGTGAGAGTTTTGGCTGGTCCCCGTTTATTCACCCCCTGCTCACTAGGTGGTGGATAGTTGTAGTGATACTCATTTCCGCTTCGGGTTGCAAAAACTTCTTGCTCTTCTTCAGAGAGTGGAAAAGCTTGTATTCTTTCGTCATCTTCTCCTGGGATAGCAGAGACTCCGCAGCAAGACTTTTCTTTCCCTTTGGACTTCTTCTTGGATGACGACCCGGCCCATTGTTCATCTTCAATCAGGTCGGGGTGAACCCAGAGGATTTCGCCGTTTGGAGCTGTATGTGGCACAAGTCCTTTTTGGCGCTGTCCATGCGGGTCGTCGTTTACTGTTTTCATTCCCACTTTGGTGATGCGTTTTGGTTCAAACCACGCTGTGGGCACTGATCCAAAACTGATTGAAACCGCGTTTGCTCCAACATTCTTGGACGGCTTTGGGGTTATGACGCCTACATCAATTAGCGCCTGGATCTTGTCCTTGAGGTGGTAGCATGACTTCGTAGGGTGATGGACCGCTCTGTGGTATGCACAATACCTCGGATCCGTCACTTTGTTAGCCCCTTCTTGATCCACAATCGCTGGCAGCTGGATTTTGTTGTTCTCCAACAGGTACTTAAAGATGCTGGGAACTTCGTCATCTTTGAAGGAGTACACCTTGGGAAACCTCAGCTCTGATGATTTCTGCTTCTGAGGCCGTTGTTGCCATTGCCCCCGAGCTTGTTGTGGTGCTTGTTGCTACTGCTGCTATTGCTGTTGCTGAGGTTGCAATTGAAAGGTTTGATTAGCATCAACTGCATTAGTGTGTGCCTTACCTTTCCCCCGTGGGACGAAGTTCTGTTGCGGAGCATTATTCGCCTGTTGGCCTCTCTCCACCTTCTTTCTTCTGATGAATCGCTCGGCTTGCTCTCCTTGGACCTTTAGATCCTTCCATGTCTTGGACGGCGCTGTCCCCATTGCTTCCAACACGTCCAGCGCGAGGTTGTTGTGGCAGGTTTGGAGGATGAATTCCTCGGTGATCGGGTCCCGACAGTTCATCGCCTTGTTCCGGAACCTCTTGACGAAGGTGTCAACCAATTCCCCGTCTTTCTATTTCTCATCCAGCAACGACCCAATGGATATCTCTGTGTCGTCGTCGAAGAAGTTGGCGAGGAATTTGGTCTCCATGTCGTCACAGCTATTTACGCTTCCTGGCTTGAGGCGGCGATACCAATCGAAGGCGGCTCCGCGAAGAGTGCCGACGAATGACCGCACCATCAGAGGCTCATTACCGGAGACTGCAGACGGGTTCTAGGTCGGGATGCTTTCAGAATCGATTCGAGATTGTCCCGCGCCGATGTCCCTCTGCTGGTCATGTTGGTGGTGACCCTCGGAAATTCTCTCTCTTCAACCACCGTTCTTCTTCGTTGGAAACGCTTAGGCCTTGTCTTCGGCGTTTCGGTACTGAGCCTTTCGAAAACCGAAATTCGTTCGGGGACCGCCTTGATGCAGCTGCATTCAGACAATACTGCCCGAATGAGTTTGGAACAGGGGCACTGAGTTTCCTATTTTTGGGGACTCCTTTTCTTGGTTTTATTCGTACCCCCAGCACGATAGTACAACTCGTCTGCTTGACGATCGGAGTAACCTATCGTGTGTTGGCACGACTTCTCAGGTATAACACTATCGTCATCAGACGATAATGTTTCCTTCTGAGGAGGAATTGCTTTCTTAGGGCTTTCGAAAGTGACGCGCCTCGAAACATGCCTTTTTGGGCGTGAGTTCTCGGCGGGCTCCTGGACTTCAATGCGCAAGTTGGTGCGCATGACTGCCTTGGTCTCTTTGTCATGTTGGAGGTGACGGCGACCCCCAGCATGCTGCGTCGTCCGGGGCTTTTTCATCGAGCCCAAACGATCTTAGACAGGAGCTTTGCCTCTCTCATCGGGAATCGGACCGAGGCGCCCCAAGACTGGCTTCTTCCTTTGGGACGATTCTGCATGATCTCCCGGAGAAGCTATTGGGATTACCGGCGACTTTGGTTGATTCACCGGAGGTTGAACTTTGGTTGGAGGCTGCTTCGGCCTCCACACTTGGCGGGTTGATGGCGGCTTCTTGGCCACTCTTCCTTTCTTCAATTCCTCGGCCTTCTGCACGAGGATTCTTGCTTGTGCAAGTAATGCGCGGCGTTTGTGAATCCGCTCTTCGAGTGTCGAACGGTTCCGTTTGACCCGGATCCATTCGTTCGTTGGCGGCTTTGAGGAACCGCCATCCTTCAATTGTTGAGGCTGTTTGCCTCTCCTGTTCTTTAGATCCGCGTTGTAGCGGACCCCGTCCGTGGACTCCATCGCTTTGGCGAATTGCCGCGCAAGGCGCTGATGTTGCCTCTGGCGGGCTCTCTTTGAGAGAGTCACAACGCCCTCAACAGTAGAAGCGTTGACAAGAATAGGTTTGACCTCGTTGGAGGTCGGTGGAACTTCACCTGACGCAACTTTGGCATCAGCTGGGGTGAGAGCATCGTTGGTATTCTGGACTTCTTCAAACCAACGAGCTTTTCTCCTAGAGGAGAACTTCTTGGACTTGCGGGGGGAGGTAAATCCGGACGAGGACGAAAGGTACTCCTCGAACTTGGCCAGGTTGAATTCATACTCGACCTCCTCCTCGACCAGGATCGGAATCCGCGGCTGCGACGTGATGATCTCGGCAGCGAGATCGGTGGCTCCCACTGTGGTCGCCAGATTGTTCGCGGTGAAAATTGCCTTCATTGAAT
>NC_033798.1:39105365-39116245 GCF_001876935.1 Asparagus officinalis | reverse complement strand
ACGCGTAACCCTAGGTCAACGCCAGTCAACGCGTTGCGACAAAAGTCAACGTTTGACGATTCAAAACCCATAGGGTGGACGCCGGTCAACGCGTAACCCTAGGTCAACGCCGGTCAACGGGTTGCACCAAAAGTCAACCTTTGACGAATCAAAACCCTAGGGTGGGCGCCGGTCAACGCGTAACCTTAGGTCAACGCCAGTCAACGCGTTGCGACAAAAGTCAACGTTTGACGATTCAAAACCCTAAGGATCAATGCCGGTCAACGCATAACCCTAGGTCAACGCCGGTCAACGCGTTGCGACAAAAAGTCAACACACGGTGATCCAAAACCCTAAGCCAGCACAATGTGGCGGAGGTAGTTCGAAGTCAACTCAATGACACGAGCCAAACTCAATTCATCAGCTGCAAATTCAAGACTCCGACGACGGCCAAGCGATAAACGCAGTGCCGGAAGAACTTCGGCTATTCGTCAAAGCATCGAATAGACCGAAAATCAAAGGAGCCAAGAGTTGAAGCTAACCACGCCGACTGAAGGCCAGATCAATCACATCCAAAGTATTCCAGCCTCTTCTATAAACGAAACGAGTCCGGAACACTTTGGAGGGGGTATCTGTAGGCATCAAAAAAAAACTGCCTAGTGATGACAACACTGGGGGTGGCCGTATCATTCCTCTCGACAATTGTCCAAAACAGGATGTAGATCAGGCCGAAAAGATGAAGGGCTTGTAGGCATCGAAAATTGCCTATAGGTCTCCACAAACGGTTCAGTGTTAATGAGCGACAATGAACATCACCATCCGACCCACATGAGCCTAATTGACGTCGATGAACGATTGAAGTGAATCGACGAGTTACGTGAGCAGATAGGACTTCGGAATCACGAAGACCCGGACCAATCGGGAAGCCCGTCACTGTTCACAAAAAGGACAACACCCTCCGTGCCTCGACCACTCTAAAGACAATCCAACCATCAGAGCGGATCGAACTCTTCGTCACGCATCCAACGCACCCGGAATCACTCAAATCCGAGTTCGTACGAAGAATCTACGGGGAAACGATCAAAATACACCTACGGACGTCTCGGAATCCCGAAACACCCCCAGGGGTGTCTCAGAAATTCCGAGACACCCCAGGGGTGTCTCGGAATTTCCGAGACACCCTAGGGGTGTCTCGGATTTTTGGAGACACCCCAAGGGTGTCCCAGATCTGTGCGGACACCCCTGGGGTGTCCTAGATCTGTGCGGACGCCCCCCCTCTTGTTTTCCTATAAATAGGACCCCCTTACCTCATTTGGAATGATCTGGATTTTTTGGAGAGCCTCGGCGAAGCCCTGCTGCAGCAAACACTGATCGAGCACTTCAACCGAGGAGGAGAGGTCTAAATCAGCCTTCATCACCCGTTCTCATCTTTCCTTAGTATTAGCCTTTAGCGTTAATACTAAGAAGAGCTAATACCTCGCTTTAGCCGAGGTATACGCTTATAGCTTCTAGATCTCACGCGGATCGACGAAGCTCTGTCCGATATTTCTGGATTAGAAGTTTCTAGATCTCACGCGGATCGACGAAACTCTGTCCGATTTATCCGGACCGGATCTGATTGCCCCGGTGGTCCACGGATATCAACATCCCCGTCACAGGCCAAAGACCCACGCAAGCGAGACCGCACCAAAACGGGATCTCGTGTTTATTTTCGATAAAGTTGTAATCTTTGTTTTGGTTGCATTCTTGTTGTAACGTTTGAAGTTGTAACAGATTCAAAAGCAATGAAAACACCGACTTTCACCGAAAACACATTATTCTCAGTTACCTGACCGGGTTATCCTTAATAATATTAGCGTAATATTCCCCAGGAACTTCCCGTCAAAAGTGGGAAACAGTTTAGACTCATATACCTATTGGAGTACGCAGGGAACAGTTTAACCTCTTGCACCTGTTGGAGGATTTGAGAAACAGTTTATACTCGTATACTCTTTGGAGTTTTGTTTCGACTTAATTGAGCGATATAACGCCGGCTTCAACCAAGGTCTGAATGCTATTCTTGAGAGCAAAGCAATCCTTGGTGGGATGAACGACCCTCCTGTGGTATGCACAGTACTTTGGGTCCGTAGTGTTGTCAGCTTCCTCCTGATTTGTGATAGGTGGTAGCTTGATCTTGTTACCTTCAAGGAGGGATTCGAAGATGGCTGGAACGTCTTCGTCCTTGAAGGAATACTCTCTTTGGAGTCTCGGATCCGAAGTCTTTTGCTATTTTCGGAGTTGCTTTTGCGACGTCTGGTTAGCGTCAACAGCTGTTGCAGGTGATTTGCCTTTGCCACGAGAGGCAAAGTTCGAGTTCGGAGGATTAGCCGTCGGTCGGTTCCTCTCGGCCTTCTTCCTTCGGAGGAAGCGTTCGGCTTGTTCACCGCGCACCTTCAAGTCTTTCCAAGTGTCAGACGGTGCTGTTCCCATTGCTTCGAGGATGTCCAATGAAAGATTATTGTGACAAGTCTCGAGGATAAAGTCTTCACTGACCGGATTCCTGCAATTCATTGCTTTGTTTCAGAATCTCTTTACGAAGTTTTCAACTGTTTCACCATTTTTTCGCTTCTCGGCAAATAGTGTGCCAATTGAAATCTCGGTGTCGTCGTCGAAGAAGTTAGCGAGGAACTTAGTCTCCATGTCGTCCCAGCTATTCACGCTTCCTAGCTTGAGGCGACGATACCATTCGAAGGCGGCTCCGCGAAGAGTGCCAACGAAGGACCGTACCATCAGAGGCTCATTACCAGAGATAACACCCAGGTGTGATTTGAAGTAAATCAAATGCTGACTGGGTGAACCCTTCCCATCAAATGGCGTGAAGTTAATCAGACTGAACTTCGCCGGATAGGGGATTGTTCCCATTCTCGTGGGTATGGACAAGGGATGCCCGTCCTCTTCGTTTCTTGAGCGGAAATCCACATATTGATTTTGCTCTCGAGATTTTTAATCTTCAGGTTTTTACCTGAGTCTTCATCAGCATTCTCATTACCACCTGCATTGACGGGAGGATTATTAGCATTGTGAGCTTCATCTGTGTCCTCATCTTCCAGATTAATCTGGTTACGACGACTTGGTCCGCTTCGCTGGTTCGTCAATGCTTGGATTTGTTGGTCATGTATTTCTCTCATATTCTGCATGGCCATCTGCATTTCGAACTTGAAGCTCTCCTGTTGTTTGGCCATGGCCTCTTCGAGCATCTTGGCCACTTGTTCTGCACTTATCATGAGTGCCTCGCGGGGTTGTCCCTCGCTGGATACCGTGTTGTCCGATGCAATCGCAGAGCAGGCATCCGATTCTTCATCTTCTGACGGTAATCTCGTCCGAACCCTACCATAAGTTCCTCGTGTAATGGCTCCAGACTACAGACGAGTTAGATACCGGGGTACTGGCAGAATTGACTCGGGATTATCCTGTGTCGATGCCCTTTTGCTGGTCATATTGGTGGTGACACTCGGAAATTCTCCATCTTCGACTATTCTTCTTCTTCGTCGGAAACACCTAGGCCTTGGTTTCGGTGTTTCGGTACTGAGCCTTTCGAAAACCGAAACTCTTTCGGGGACCACCTTGATGCAGTTGCACTCAGACAATACTGCCCGAATAAGTTTAGAACAAGGGCATTGAGTTTCCAGTCCTCGGGGACTCCTCTTCCTGGTTTTCCTCGTGCTCCCATCACGATAGTACAACTCGTCGGTTTGAAGGTCGGAGTAACCTATCGCGTGTCGGCACGATTTCTCAGGTATAACGTTGTCGTCATCAGACGAGCTTCTTGGCCACCTCCTTCTGCAGTCTTCTATGGGCTTCTTGGACTTGAGCCCGTGCATGCGCTGACATTGCGCGGCGCTTGCGAATGCACTCCTCAAGTGTCGAACGGTTCCGTTTGACCCGGACCCATTCGTTTGTCCCCGTCTTAGAGGAGAAGTTGACGATTCGTCGTTGTTGTTCTTAGCGCTATCTGGACTTTAGATCCTCATTGTATCGGATCCCGTCCATCGACTCTGCGGCCTTGGCCAATTGTCGCGCGAGGCGTTGACGACGTCTTTAGCGCGCCCTCTTCGACAAAGTTGGAGCACCTTCAGCGGTCACCTTCACGGCGGAGGGGAGATCTGGATCTACAGCTTCGACCACGTTAGACGTCGTAGGAGCGTCGCGGGGAGTAAGTGCAGTTACGACGAGGGGATCTCGGATCTTCGAACCGGAGGTCCCGCGAACATTTCTGGAAGAGGATGCCTTCCTGCGCCTGCTTGGAGAGGCGGATCTGGAGGAGGAGGAAGAGAGGTGCTGGTAACTTGCTATTAGTCGACTGATAGAGTTTATCAGTCGATGTTTTCGTCGAAAGTTGCCTTCATCATTGATTTCATTAAAACTTCAAACGTTACAAATGAATTCAAACAACAAATAAATAAAAATTACAACTTTCTTGAAAATAAACACAAGATCCGTTCGTCGTCTCTTGCTTGCGTGGGTCTTTAGCCTGTGACAGGGACGTCGATATCCGTGGACTACCTGGCAATCAGATCTGATCTAGAGCTTCGTCGATCCGCGAAGAGATCTAGAAACTTGAAGCGCCTATCTCGATAAAAGCGAGATATTTGCTCTTCTTAGTATTACCACAACGGGATAATACTAAGGATTGGGTACGGGTGATGTAGATCTGACGAAGAAACTCTCTTGTGTTGAAGTGCTCAATCACTCTTCACTCTGGCAGGGCTTCGCCAATTCTCCAAAACTCCAGATCTCAAAAAATGAGGGCTTGGGGCTTGTATTTATAGGCTTGAGGGGTTGCGGAGCGGTTAAAACCACCTAAAGGGCCCAAATCCGCGTTGCGGACACCCTAGGGTGTCTCCCAAAATCCGTCGTCCGAACTCGGATTTGAGTGATTCGAAGTGCGTTGGAAAGCCGACAAGGAGTTCTATCAGCTCCAATGGTTGGATTATCTGTAGAATGAATGAGACACAAAGGGCATTGTTTCCTTTGTAAACATTGCGGGGCTCCCGATTAGCCCGTACCTTCGTTATTCCGAAATTCTGTCAGCTAACGTAGTTCGTCGATTCACTTCAAGCGTTCACCGACGTTAATCGAACTCCTGTGAACCGGATAGTGACGTTCATCATCGTTCCTTAACACTGAGCTGTTTGTGAAGATCTATAGGCAATTTTTAATGCCTACAGGAGTCCTTTCTTGCATTGGTGCCAAGCTCATGGCAGTTGGAGACACTTCAAAGGAGAGGAGACATGCTCTTTAACCCTCCACGGTCTCCTCCTTCGCATGTGGACGAAGGTAGCAGAAGGCTCCTCCTCGGCCGTCTCGGCCTCCATTGGGGCCAAGTCTCGATGGAGATGCTTCTCCGGCCTTGTCGACGACCCCTCCTAGGGGTCGGCCAGAGAAGCGGTCGGCACCATCGCTGCTTTCGCTGTCCCTAGGATCAGAGCCGAAGCCCTAATTTGATCCTTGGCGGAGGGAGGCACAATAGATATGTTGGCAACCCGTAAGCGAGTTGTCTAGTAGATGCTCCATTCGGCGAGAGCCAGCGTATGCCTTGATTTGTTCTAGATCATCCCTCTCGGCATCAGATAGATCGCCAGCAATTAGCACTTCCCTCCTTATCTCAGGCAAGTTCGAACAACCCAGGTCCAAGTCATCCCCCACGACCTAGACGAACTTCTCCTTCCAGTCCTTGTTCGAGTCAGAAAGGCCGGTGATGAGCTTGTACTTGTCTACCATTTGGAAGTGGAAGTGGGGCTCGGTCTAGTCCACTTTGACACTCACTAGATGGCCCAAGACTCTCAAAGATGGTTTTATCGCCAACCAATGGCAGATCACCATGAACTCAACCAGGGTCACGATGGCATTTGGCTTCATCTATGTCGGCGACACCCCCAGAGTCGTGAAGACTTGCTGAAGGAAAGTATGTAAGGGCAATCACAGGCTGAATTCCAAGTTCATCAAATACAGTGGAGCCCGATCTGGTTCGTGGTCATAGACGACCTCCCACCTTGTCGGCGCCTTCAATTCAAACTCTCGAGGGATGTCAAATCTCTATGTTTGGGTCACTTTGGAGTGGAACTCTGCCAATAAAGCCTGTCTATCTATGGGATCAGATGTCATTATACATGGGTGAGTAATAGCCGGAGAAGATGGATAGAAAGGATCTCAAGTTCTCAAAAGGAATTTCAAAGAGAAATAACCGCCTTTCTCCTATCCCTAGCCTTTTATATAGACAGCAAAATCCACAGGTGCCGAAATCTGAACGAGCGGATCAGAATATGGCCAACGATCAATGTTAACTCTCAAAATCCAAAGCAGCATCTCCGGGATTAAGGCGCAACCCACCAACCTCGAAAAATACGCAATTATGATCTCTTGTCAACAACAGGCATGTATACCCCATTATGCCTAATCCAGTCGACTCGATACCTGGGACAACCAGGGTCCCGATTTAGCCGACTCGCCGAGTTAACATCTCATTTTATTGACTCGAAAGATGGTACTTGTCAGTCCTCTCATCAAAGACGACTCGCCGTAAGCCTACTCAACTAGTTATATGGCTGACATCTCATGAGAGCCGACTCAAAAGGTGGTACCTCTCGACATCCCTCAATATAAGCCAAAAGGTGACAACGACCTCGAGCCCCCCACTGAAAGCGCATCAACATCACATTAAATGCTTGACAGGTGCCATCATTTCTACATCCCTGGCACTAATTATGGTACATCGGACCACGTCGGATTTGCACGCCGCTTATCCCATCTCATTAACATCAAAATGACCACACCCATTCCGTGACCACTCCACAGCTGACACTTGTAAAGTTGACGCTGACTCAGTCGCTGACCCAGACTTGGCCAAAGAGACCAAAATGCCCTTCTTTCATTACCATAAAAGAAAAAACTATTCCCAACATGAAGGTAAACTATATCTCTGCATTTTTCTCCATTCCACTACACTTAAGAACTGCTACATTTTGCCATTTGTTCCCCACTCAAGTATCTTGCTAACTTGATCGTCGGAGGAACGACGAGGGAATCAGTCCCCGTCCTCTTACGAGTTGCTACACATACATGGAAGAAAAACTCAACTCCAAATCAGATATTCGGAGAAGTTAGCGGCCCCTAATCAACCCAGTTCCTATCAGTTATCTATGTGATTATATAACTTCAATAGGAAATAAATCAGAGTTAATATGAAATGACTTACATTTAACATAACATCATTTAGATTTAATGGGCACCAATTAAACAAAATAGGAACTGGATTAGACTTAACATGACATAACTTAAACTTCACAATAAATAATTTACAATTAATAGGAAATAAAGCTCAAATGAAGTATACTCTTAAAATCTTACATAGCCTATTGAGCCTTTCTTCTTGACTTTCTTAATCTTCACCTTCTTCTTTGAACTCTTCTCATTAGCAAATCATTTAGGCTGACAATACAGATTTTGTTTCCTTAATGCTGGGGGTGGGATTCTTTTCCTTTCGGACTTGGAAACATCATTATTCCTTAGATTAGGCTTCCTAAGTGGGTATCTTGATATCCAATGACCAACTTCAACAATAAGTTTCTCAATTAATGTTATGAAAGCTTTTTCTGCCTTTGAAGCAATCATCCTCTTACTTAATGATCCAATGTTCTCACTCTTTAGTACCTAATTACCCATTAGACACTTAAATTTGTTGCTAAGGGCATATTTCTTTATGTCTGTCATCTCATAATACCAAATCTGTAAAAAAATATAATCATCATTCCAACAATTAGAGAATGACCTTATCCAAAATAATAGTAACATCTTATAATTAACAATAAATAACTTACATGTAGCATGAAATACGTTAGAATTAACACAACATGAATCAAACTTAATAAGAACGTAATTAGATGTAACATGGAAAAACTAAAACTTCATAGTAGATAATATACACTTAACAAGAAATGGAATAGACTTAACATGAAACATATTATACTTAACAATTTAAATATAAAACTTTTAGTAACTAGTGGCATGCATCTAGGGATATATGTAACTCCTAGCTTCTTCAAATCCTCCAAAGCAATTTTAATGCCTCTAATAGTCTCTGTATAAATGAATTTCTTCCATGCAATTCTGTTCACCCTTTCAATGATATCCACATACTTGAATAATAGCCTAGGGATATCTTGCACCCTTCTAAGGAACTATAACATCGAGCATTGATAAAGTGTTTGCAATAGAACAAAGTCTTACCTTCTTTTTCTTTGATTCCATAAGACTTTCTAGTAGATCTTCAACATGTCTTCGCATGCTCATTAGTGCTCTTCTTTTGTGTCACTTCTCCCCCTATTCATGCATATTTAGTTTAACAAAATATTCTCTATATATTCTGCAATCGGAATCCCGATTAGTATAAATAATGTTCTCGTCAATTGGAAAACCAGTATGATCATGAACCCAATCCAAGTCAAAGTTGACAAATTTTTTCCACTTTTAGCATCAGGGATAGAAAATGCTTTATTACCAAAATCATAATAACTTAGCACCTTCTCCAGTGTTGGACGATTAAGTGCAGGAGCACCAAAGATAAGTATAATGCTCAAGTATGGATCCCTAATATGTATCCCTATGCCACTGACACATCTTAGGGGTAAGAAGCTTCATAAATTCATAATATGAAGGCCTAATTTCAGCAGCATCACCAAGCTTTTCCCTAAAAAGAAAGTCAAATGTACACTTAATATGAAACTCGTTTAGTTAACATGAAACTAATTTTAGTTAACATGTGCTAGATTAAACTTAAAATGAACATCAATTTAGTTTTCTAATAAAACATATTAAGTTTTCCAAATTAAAATGAAGTTAACATATACTTCAATAAATTTAACAAGTAATACTAAAGAGTCACTATAAATCTTAATTTCTTTAATAAAACTAACACTTACTTCTTTTTAGACTTGGAACCATCCCCTACTGAACTTCTTTTATGGCATGTTCCTTATAGTTCACCCCTTTGCATGTCCAAAAAGGCTTTCGATGCTTCCTCCGTGCTTCCATTCCCAGAGGATTGACAAGGGAAGAGGCACGAACTTCACCACATCGCTAACGATGTGCGACCTATGATGCGGATTTTGCTTCATTTTTGCATTTAGACTGTCTTTCACAGCCACCGTCTCCTTGGCCCTGCTATCCAATGTGATGAACGAGTTTGAAATCGTGACCACATACTTCCTTAGACGCTCTTTTCACAGAGCAAATCCTAACCCTAAGTTGAAATTCAAGAGTGGGAAAGAAATGGAATTAGGAATTTTTGGGTTCCTGTTAAGAGTAGAAGAGAGAGCGAGAGAGTACTTAAAAGGGGGTGGGTGCAGTTACCAATTTTGTAATGTCATGTTATAAGGGTTTAGTAGTAACTTTAGGTGGGATTTTTTAAATAGCTTACTTGGAAGTCTAATTTGGGCCTTAACACAAATACTATTAGTATTTGGGGCTGAAAGGCCCAAAATGCAGAAGGGCTGGTCATATGGGCGGATTGATATTGGGACTTAACACAATTTTTCCTTTTTAAACTTAGTGTTTTCAAGAATTATTCCTAAAAAATAATATTTCATCAAAAAATATTTTTTAAGAAATATCATTTTTTAGATAATATATTCAAAAAATAATATACTTTAGAAAATTTAATTTAAAGAATATTTTATTTTTAGAAAATATATTATTTTGAAAAATAATATATTATTTTAAAAAATAATATATTACTTTAAAAGTAATATATTATTTAAAAATATATTATTTAAATTTTTTATTATGTTAGGAGATAATATATTTTAGAAAAGTATTATTTATTTCAAAAAATATTCCTTAAAAATAATAATTTTTGAAAAATGTTATTTTATGAAAAAGTAATATTTATAGGACCCATTTCCATCCCTAAAAAAAGGAAATCAGTACAAGGAAATCAATAAAATAATATTTTTATCCATTTCCATCCCTAAAACTCACCCACAATATCCAATAAAATATTATTTTTATCCTTCAATTCATCTCATTTCATCTCCTTTCTTACCTTTAAAAATAAACCAAACACAAGAAATGTGTCACATCATCCAACTCATCACATCTCATCTTATCCTATTTTTAAAAATCACACACATCATCCAATAATATTGTGATCATCCAACTCATCACATCTCATCTTATCCTATTTTTAAAAATCACACACATCATCCAATAATATTGTGGCAACTCATCTCATCTCATTAAACCTTCATTTCCATCCATTTCCTCAAAAAAACAAGAAATTGATTTCCTTAAGTATGTGTCACATCATCCAATAATATACCTCCAACTCATCTCATCTCATCTATTTCCTTATTTTTAAAAATGAACCAAACACAAATAACCTCAAAACATCATCCAATAATTGTAGGCATCGAAAATTGCCTATAGGTCTCCACAAACGGTTCAGTGTTAACGAGCGACAATGAACATCACCATCCGACCCATATGAGCCTAATCGACGTCGACGAACGACTGAAGTGAATCGACAAGCTACATGAGCGGATAGGACTTCGGAACCACGAAGACCCGGACCCATCGGGAAACCCGGCACTGTTCACAAAAAGGATAATGCCCCTCGCACCTCGACCACTCTACAGATAATCCAATCACCAGAGCGGATCGAACTCTTCGTCACGCATCCAACGCACCCGGAATCACTCAAATCCAAGTCCGGACGAAGAATCTACAGGGAAACAAACGAAATACACCTAAACGGAGTCCCGGCCAGTCGAAATACCCCGGGGTGTCTAGGAAAAGCCTAGACACCCCAGGGGTGTCTCGGCCATGGCCGAGACACCCCTAGGTGTCTCGGCCATGGCCGAGACACC
>NC_033798.1:39013882-39104365 GCF_001876935.1 Asparagus officinalis | reverse complement strand
AAAAAATCACTCGATATGATGCTGGTTGATGGTGATGACAATCAGTCAATTCAATATACTCCAAACTTATTGACATTTAGAAATAGTTCTGATAGAAATTCAAAGAAGAAGGTGTTTGCTAAATTTACTATTAGTTTCATTATTTCAAAAATTAAATTATTAACATGTTATTCTAAGATTAATGTATTATCATCACAGGATGAGACACCAATTAAATTGAATCAAGATGGTACCATTGATAATTAATCTGTTCAATTAACTCCAGATTTATCCATACTGATATCCACCACTAATAGCAAAGGCAAAAAGGAGATTTTAGATGTTTCGCCTATTGCTACACTTGACTCTTCTGTAATTAAAATCCTATCTACAACCAATGAAAAAATAAGGATACAATCAGGTTGGCTTAGTTATACATTAATTAGTTTTGATATACATTTTTTTAATGTTAAATTTACTAAATAAACATGTTTTTTATTTTGCAAAAATGGACAAAGAACCAACTCTTTCAACTTTCAAGAAGAGGATTAAGATAGAGAAAAAACAATTAGAAATTATTAGAGTGTTTCTTAATGTTTTGCTTATTACATCCTATGACTGATTGATTGATGATTGAAAACTTATTTTCGGTAATGCATCATTTTGCAAATAATGTTTTTAGAATATTAAACTGTCTTAGATCTTAATATCATTCAAGTTGCATTTAAGATATTTCGATTATCTTCTTTTTATTCATTTATTATGAAAAAATTAGTTTAAATCATCTTAATTTTAATTATAGCTTGATATAAGTTGCTTAATATCATTATTTCTAGGCGGGTACATGTTATTTAACCTCAATGGGGGTGGGTGAGAATGGGGTTCACGTGTTTCGAAAGAGGTTGAGTTGTTAGATCTTTAAAGTTATACGGATAAAAGAGATTGAAACGCGACAAAATATAGATGAATTGTGATAAGACCATGCTTAGCACGGGCTAAAACACTAGTAGAAATTGAATCCACATCTCCTATCTAAACTCATACAGAAACCTCATTGTTTAAAGATACAAACTCCCTTTAAAACCTCTAGTCTGTCTCTAACAATTCCTCTTCAATGTCTAAAGAAAAGGAACTGAAGAAGACAACACCTCGTTTATCTGAAGACATCATCCTCTGTAGTATTCTTCCCAGTTCCTCTCAAGTCCTTATTTAGGTTCAAGTGTGTCGACAAAAGATGGAATTGAATCATCTCCAATGACCCTTTCTTCACCCTACAGCAATCTCTGTACGCCAAATTCTCATGCCTATAGACAATATCCACAGATAGCAAGAAATGCCGCCTGGTTGTTTTGCCCACGCGTGATCCTTCCCCAGTTTCATAGGAGACTATCATAATGCACGTGAGTATGAGATCTTAGCCTCCACCAGTGGTCTCCTCTTGCACCGATTGCTAGTGTAAATTTTGTTGTGGGTCCAGCCTAATCGGGGCCCACAAGGACTAGGTCAAGTTGGTTGAATCCTATTAATAAAATGATGTGAAGGACCTATTCATAATTTGAATAGGATTGGAAGACCTAGAGATTAATTTTCTTTATTAAAGGAATTTGGCTTATGAGAAACGTTGTAATGGTTTTTTCTTTTATTTTTAACCAAGAACAAAGAGCAAAAATAGGTGGAATATTTCTCCGCGAATTTGGAGAGAAAATAGTTGAGATTTTGGATTGTCCGGTTGTCTGATTGCGGTGTTTCAAACGCCATTTTTTTCAGAACGACAATGTTGTTAATAGTACAGTGTTGGTTTCTCCGCGAATTTGGAGATTTGTAGTGAGATGGGTTTTAGAGTTTGGGTACCCTAAAAGTAACGTTGTATTTTCTATTGTGATCTAATCTTCAAGTGTGAGTGTAGCTTTGAAGATTTGTACTCTTGATTTATAGTGAAATATTTCTCTCTGAATTGCCCCTTGGACGTATGAACAATTTGCCAAACCACGTTAAATCCTGGTGTTTTCTTGCGTATGATATTTTTATTTGTGCCATTATTTATTTCTTATGTTTAATTCCATAGATAATCTTCATAAAATTTCTAGCAAGTGGTATCAGAGCACTGGTTTGAGGTTGTCTTGGGATGGAAAAGATAGAGAGTTTTGACACAGTGATAAAATTGGATGGTCCTAATTGGCAAATATGAAAGTCTAAAATAAAAGATATTCTTTATTGCAAAGAGTTACATGACCCTATTGAGGGAGATTAAGCCAAGCCAAAAAAGATGACAGACAAATGGCGGAGTAAACAACACAGGAAGGCAATCGGTTATATTCGGATGTGGATCAATATTAGTGTGTTTCATCATATATCGAGCGAGATTAATGTGAATTCTCTATGGAAGAAGCTTGAGGATATTTACGAGTAGAAGACCATGGGTAACAAGGCGTTCATTATGAGGCGGTTGGTGAACTTGAAGTTCAAATAAGGAAGCATCATAGTAGAGCACTTGAATAAGTTCAAGAGATTAGTTAATCAATTAGCTACCATGAAGATGACTGTCGATGATGAGTTACAAGCTTTGTTGCTATTGGGTTTTTTTCCAGCTTGGTCTTTCTTTCATACCCAACAATTCTTCTTAATATGACCTGACTTTCCATGATGAAAGCAACCTCTCCCTTTAGATTTTGATCTACCTTTAGATGCACCACGACCTCTAGATTGGTCCATATACCTGCTCCTACCATTGTTCTCCGTGACAAGTGCATGTGAGTTATCTATACCAGTAGACATCCTCTGAGTCTCCTTGTTGAAAAAAGTACTAGTAACCATATTCATTGATAGCACACCATCTGGAGTGCCTCGTTGCTGACCGTTATCACCAATGACTCCTAACTGTCTGGCAAAAATCCTAATAGCAATAAAGCTTGTTACTCATAATGGAGAGTCATCTTCATGGTAGCTAATTGATTAACCAAACTCTTGAACTCATTCAATGCTCTGCTAGGCTGTCGTCCTTATTATTTTGATGATGTTTAACAAACAATTTACGACTAATATTGTTTGTCTAGTGTTTGTGATCTTCTATTTATTATAGACAAACAACATGTTGGAAGATTGATGGAATTGCACATTCATATCATATCCAATGGAGGTTGGCGGAATAGTGGAGTGAAGCTACGCAATTCAAGTTGAAGATCCAAGTTCAAGTTTCATCCGCAAGTGAACCAAATCAAGCTTATTGAAGATCAAGATTGCTTGAGTAACATTTAGTTTAGGTGTTATATTATGTGTGTTGGTACTTTAAGCTCAATCATATACACACACATTTTATTGGTTTCTATGTATGTATGTATGTATGTATATATATATATATATATATATATATATATATAATATACATACTCATATGTTTCATATTCTATTGTATTTGTGAAAATATTGTATTCATTGTTTATAGACTTCATAACAATAGTTTATATCTTTCTTTAAGTCTATAAAATCAATTTTTAGAGTTTCAAAACATGGTTTATGTCCAATGTTAAAAACAAGTGTTTTTTCATTTACATGTTTTGGACTATTTTGTAAAATAAGGAGATTTCTCATTTGGGAGATGCTTTTTGAAAACCAGTTTTTGTAGCATGTGTATTATCATATCTACAATCATTTTTTAAAGTTTTACATTTTTCTGAATTTGTTTGATATTTTTAAATAGGGTTTCAAAATCAGAAAACTATTTCGAACCTGAGTTTTGTCATGTATCAGTTTGCGGTCGACCGCCACGGTCGACCGCCTGGAGTCCAGAGACTCTGATTGATATTTAGTGGCTAACGGTCGACCATGGCGGTCGACCAGCGGCTAATGTCCAGAGCCCAGATTTTGCCTCTGAGTTGCTCGCGGTCGACCGCGTGTTTTTCACGGTCGACAGTCGATCGTCCAACGGCTATATTTGGTACAGAATCAGATTTCTGATTCTTTGGTTTTTTTGGTCTTTTACTTGGGGTTTTTGGCTGAGGTTTTGGGTGGCTATATATACCCCCTTGCTCTCATCTTTCAAGTATCCAAGAAATGTTTTAAACAAGTTTAACAAGGGTTTTAAAGTTTGTTTAGTGTGTTTTAAAAGAGTTTGTTTTTGAATAAGTTTCTTATACGTAGAGGAGATCATCTATATTGTTTGAGCTTCATTTTTATCCATCTCTCCATCTTGTTTCTTCAGAGAAAAATTTCTAAACTCAATACTAGCTTTATATTAATTATTTGTTATTTATCATTTTTATCAAGCTAGGATTTACATTGAGTTTATGATTGATTTTCTCATTACTTACACACATAACCATTGAGCTTATTGTATTTGCATGCATTGTATAATTAGGCTGTGGGGAGTTGTAACAATTGAAAGTGAGCTTAATTGAGTTCTCATCTATTGTAGAGAACAAATTTGTATTTGTGAGCCTTAATTGTGTAGATCACTTTGTAATACACTTGTACACCGAGAAGAGTGTGTGGTGAGAGACAGGGTCGTCCCAAGAGGAGTGCAGTAGGTGGTAATGTCCAGAGAGAGGTTGTAATTCCTAACACTTGAGGGAGACACGGACTAGAGACCAACACTTAAGAGGGTGTAAAGTGGGATTGGAAGAGTGTGAGATTGTAAAGTTTTCAGTTAGCTAGAAAACCAAGTGTGAGGTGTAAACGTTATTCGGGTGAACGTAGAAAACCCGGTTGTGATAGTGAATTTCTCCCCAGGAGTGGGGAGCGGAGACGTAGGATGGAAGGTCCGAACTTCATGATCATATTGTGTGTTTGCATTGTTTATATTATCCTATCTCAATTGTATCTTTAGTTTAGATTGTTTACCCTTGTATTGTTTATATGTCCTTGCATATATTTCATCATATAGGATATATCTCTTTGTTCATATTGCATATTCTTGCTCATAACATATATATATTTCATCATATAGGATATATCTCTTTGTTCATATTGCATATTCTTGCTCATAACATATTGTATATCTATCTTACAAGAATAATTTATTAATAAATTTTAATTAGCATAAAATCGGGATTAGATTAGCACCCCCCCCCCCCCCCTCTTTCTAGGGTCTAACATAGGCTACTTCCTTCCTTGAAGTTCAAGTTTGCCCACCACCTCATAGTGAATGTCTTCTTGCCTGTGTTCTTTTGCTCGTAGATATCCTCAAGCTTCTTCCATAGAGACTTCGCATTAGTCTCAGGTCGATATATGATGAAACACACTAATATCGATCCACATCTGAGTATAACTGATCACCTTCCTATGTTCTTTCTCCCACTCTTTGTCAGTCATCTTTTTTGGTTTGGCTTTATCTTCCTCAATAGGATTATGTAAATATTTGCAACAAAGAATATCTTCCATCTTAGAATTCCATACTTGCCAACTAGAACCATCCAAATTTATCACTGTGCCAAAACTCTCCATCTTTTCTATCCTAAGACATGCCTTAAACTAGGGTTTTGATACCACTTGCTAGAAATTTTATGGAGATTATCTATGAAATTAAACACAAGAAATAAATAACCGTACCAACGAAAATATTACACGCAAGCAAACATCAAGATTTAATGCGGCTCGGTAAATCGTGCCTACGTCTACGGGGTAATTCAAAGAGAAATATTTCTCTATAAATCAAGAGTACAAATCCTCAAAGCTATACCCAAACTTAAGATTAAATCTTAAGAGAAAATACAGTGTCACATCTAGGGTACCAAAACCCTAAAGCCCGTCTCACCACAAATCTCCAACATCCGCAAAAAAACCAATCCGAGAAGAAGAAAGCAAACAGTGACACTACAACTACTTGTATGAGACCCAAGTTATTCTTACTTTTGGGGAAGAAGATTGTATGTATGTTGCAGGTCAGAATTCTGAGTGGATAGTGAATACAAGAGCTACATGTCATGCTACCTGCAATCGGGACCTTTTCACATTGTATAAAGCAGGTGACTTTGGTAATGTGAAGATGGGCAAAACTAGCTACTTGAAGATTATGGGACTTGGTGACATACACTTGCAGACAGATACCGGATGCACATTGGTCTTGAAGAATGTTCAACACTTTGCAGCTCAACTTGATTTCGGGTCTTACTTTGGACCGAATGTGATATGACATTCACTTTGGTGGAGGAAAATGCAAAATCACCAAAGGCTCTATTGTGGTGGCTAGAGGAAGTATATGTTGCAATTACAAGACTAAGGCGAAGGCTTCATATGATTCTTTGAGCATGGTTCAAGACGGTGACTCTCAGTTTGTGGCATAGCAGGCTTGAACACCTGAGCGAGATGGGGTTACGGGTATTAGCAAAGAAGTCTCTCATTCCCTTTGCCAAAGATTCATCACTCACCCCTTGTGATTATTGCTTGATTGGAAAATAACATAGAGTTTCTTTTAGTAGGCCTACTAAAAAAAGATAATATTCTGGATTTGATTTATTCTGATGTTTGTGGTCCTATCGAGGTGGAGTCCTTGGATGGCAATAAATACTGTCATATTTATTAATGATGCATCACGAAAGATGTGGGTCTTCATGTTGAGGTCAAAGACGAGTTGTTTTCAATTTTTCAACAGTTTCATGCCATGATTGAGAGACAGATAGGAAAGAAGTTGAAGTGTTTGCGCATTGATAATTGAGAAAAATGCCTTCTATTGAGTTTAGATATATTACTCCAAGCATGGTATTCGGCATCAGAGGATAGAACCTTGCACACCACAGCACAATAGAGTTAGAGGTACAACAGAACTATTGTCGAAAAGGTCAGATGCATGTTGAAGATGGCTAAGTTACCAAAGAGCTTCTGGGCTAAAGCTGTTCACACTGCATAGTACATAATCAACAGGTCTCCTTCAATTTCTTTGGTCTAAAAAGGATATTTTATACTCTCATTTGAAGGTGTTTGGTTGCAAGATATTTACACATATTTCAAAGGAGCAGGCAGAAGCTTGATGATAGGGTGACTCCTTGCATTTTTCTTAGTTATGGAGAAGATGAGTTTGGCTACAAGCTATGTGATCTAGAGAAGAGAAGGTTTATCAGACAAGCAGATGTGGTCTTGTTAGGTCTCATGTTTATGAGCCTATTGTCTAATCTGGTTTTGAAGATTAACAAACAATTCCTAACATTATTTTTGAGTATTTGCATTTGCTTGTTAGGCATCCTACACAAACATCCTCCATTAGAGGTTGGATGGACTTGAGCTTTAACGATGATATTCATGGAGGTTGGAGGAAATCGGAATGAAGTGCGATGCTATTCAAGTCAAAGACACACTATCACTTCATCCCCACTACCAAGATCGAGATTAACGAAGATTATTTGCTTAGATATAGTGTTTTTAGGTTTTTACTTTATGTGTTTATACTTAAAGCTCAAACCATACACGTACACGTTATTTCGGTATATCGATTATTCTATTTGGGAATATATCATGTTTTTAGATTATTAACTTAATGATATTGTTTTACATCTTTTCTAAAGTCTATTAATCCATTTAAAAGTATCTCAAAACTTGTTTGAAATAGTTTCATCAAAATCTATTTAAAAGTCTATTAATCCATTTAAAAGTCTATTAATCCATTTAAAAGTATCTCAAAACTTGTTTGAAATAGTTTTATCAAAATCAAGTGTTCAACAAACTTGTTTTTTTGACTATTTTGTAAAATAATGAGTTTTCATAAATGGGAAATGCTATTTTAGAAATTCCTCTTGTAGAAGATTTATTTTCAAATGTATAAACGTTTCTTCAAGTTTTACTATTTTTGGAGTTATTTTACTATTTTAAATCAAATTTATAAAAATAAGCTTTTCAAAATTCAGGAATCTATATATCAGTTTTACAGTCGACCGAGTTCTTGGATCGATCGACCGAACAGTCATTTAAGTCGACCGACCTGTTTTTCAGTCGACTTGGCAGAAGCATTTTTTTAGCACTCTCTCTTACAGTCGATCAGTCGACAGACCACTAGTGTTAGTCAACTGAACAGTGTTTTCAGTCGACCAACATATTTTTTTCAGTCGACTGACTACGTGTTAATTTTCTAGACTTATCCAACGGTCGAATTTCTCAGTTGACCGATTCACCTATCAGTCGACTGATCATCTGTAACGGCTAGTTTCTGATTTGTTTTATTTGAGAGGCTATAAATAACCCTCAAGACTTATTTCTAAGACATGGAATAACGAAAGAGTTTTGCCACTTTGTTTTTCAGTTTTAAGAAAGTTTAAGTGTGTTTGTTTATGTGAAAGAGTTTCACAAAGAGAAGGATCTCAATTTTGTTTTTGAGGCGTTCATCCTTAAATCTCTAACTCTCTTTGTTTTGGATAAGTTTTTCTAAACTCATCCTCTAGATAATTAATATTTTGATTCTCATATATTTATGCTAGATTAAAAAAAGATTTGAGTTTGATTTTATTTTACTCATTGTTTACACACATAACCACTTGAGCTTAAGTATTTCATATTTAGTATAATCAGGTAGTGAGAGTGTTTTCATTGAGAGAGCTTTACATTTCGTTCTCATTTGTCTTGGAGAACAAATCCTTTATTCGAACTTATTATTAAACATGTTTTAATACAAAAGGATACTTAGAGGAGTGGTTGGGAAAGACCGGGGTCAATTCTAAGAGGAGTGGGTTGGTTGTAAATCCTAGGGAGAGGTTGTAATTCCAAATACTTGAGAAATGTGACACGGGTAGTCCAACACTTAGAGAAGTGTAGCTTGTGTGATTGATATCGTATGAGTTGTTAAAGTTATCGGTGAACTTAGAAACCGTTATTGTATAGTATTTGATATTTAGTGGAGATATCCTCGAGGTGAGGAGCGGAGACGTAGGTCAAGGGTTGACCGAACTCCGTGATCATATGGTGTATTTGTGATTGTCATTTGCACTATCTCTCTTTACATCTTGTGCTTATTTATATCACCTATTTTCTCTTGCTTATCATTGCATATCTTATTGTATATCATATTACTAGGATATTACATTATAAGTTTTAGTTTGGCATCATAATCGAATTAGATTAGCAATTACCCTATTCACTCCCCCCCCCCTCCTAGGGTACTTTCATTTGGTATCAGATCTTGGTACTCTTGATTTGTGGCTTAATCCCCTAGAGTCAAAAATCATCGTTTTATATTTTGCTAATCTAGTTTTGTGATTTTTCTTCATGGATATACACGGTGCACCTAATTTAAGCTATACTATAGAAGTTGCTCCTTCATTCAATGCCTTACCTTATACTAAATGGACTTTTAGATTTAAACTATTTGTTAGATCTAAACACGTCAATTTATGAGAAGTAATTGATTGTGCCTATGTTGTGCCCATGTTGGAGAAATCCAAGTGGAGCAAGGATGATAAGAAGATATTTAGTTGTTAGAATTTTTGCTTAAAGCTTTTGATCCATCTATTTCTAACAAACTTATTTCTTTTAATAGTGTTTATACATTATGGAAATATATAGAAGCACATCACGGCAACTTGAAGGAAATCCAACGCATTCCGGTTGATTCCGCTTCAAGTGCGATTGTTGATAACATCGGAGTATCTTCGTGTACACGGCCACTAGGCGATTGCCCTAGTGAGGTATGTGAGTCCGAATCCGAAAGTAAACTTTATATAGATGAACTTTCATATGCATATGAAAGATTAATGAATGCCTATAATAAATTACAACAAAATTTCATGAGCTTGAAAAGCAAGCATGTAGAATTAAAATTTGATCATAATTTGCTAGCATCTAAATTTGATATCATTGTTAAAGAAAATGTGATTCTTAAAGATAACAATGATAAAATTAGATATTGCTAGCTTATCTCGTGATAAGATTGATGACATGTTAGAAGTCGAAACTATTAGAAATGAATTTACTGAAAGTACCCTAGAGGGGGTGAATAGGATATTTGCTAATCTAATCCAATATTAATGTCGATTTAAAACTTATTAATTAATTTATTCTTGCTAGTGAGATATTCAATAACTTATGAGCAAGGATATGTAATTAAAACCAGGGCAATATAAACATGAACAAATATGCAAAAGAGATAGTGACAAATGACAATCACAAACACACAATGTGATCACGGAGTTCGGTCACTCCCGACCTATGTCTCCGCTCCTCACTCTCGAGAAGAAACTCCACTATCTCAAAAAACTTCACAATCGGTTTTCAACGCTCACTGACAAACATTTACAACTCACACAATGCAATCACACAATACGTCCTCTAAGTGTTGGCCTCTCACGTGTTGCCTTCCTCAAGTGCTCGAATTTACAATCTCTCCCTAGACTTTACAACCGACGTCACTCCTCTTGGAATCAACCACATCTCTCACCAACCGCTCCTCTCAGTGTACTTATGTATTACAATGTGATCTCAACAAATAGTCTCACAATAAAAATGGTTTGTTCTCTACAATGGATGTGAACGAAATATAAGCTCACTCTCAATGTTACAACCCCACAACCCAATAATTATACTATATGTGAAAATACTTAAGCTCAAGGGGTGTGTGTGTAAACAATAAGCAATGATCAAAACTAAACTCAATATGATATCTAGCTTAATGAAATGGTTAATCAATAAATATATATAAAGCTAGAAATTGAGTTTAGAGAAAACTTCTCCGGAAAAAAAAAGTGAAAGAGATTGAGATTGAAGCCCAAACACGAAATAGATGATCTATTCTTCCTCCTATGAAAAAAACCACTTCACATAAACACTTGTAAACCACTTTAAAACACTAAACAAACTTGCCCAAAACTTGTATTTTATTTTTCTTAGTTAGTTTAGAAGTTTGTGGTAAGGGGTATATATATAGGATCTCAAAACAAAGCCCAAAACCCCAAGAAAAAATCACAAAACAACAAAAATCCCCAAAGTCCCAGAGTCTAGAAATTTGACCGTTATAGTACTTTCGGTCGACCGATAGATTATGATCGATCGACCGACTATATGGCCGTTAGCAGACTAAAACGTTGCAAGCTTATTCAGTCGACTGACAATTGTGTATCGCACTCTATCGGTCGACCGAACATAGTCTGGCGGTCGACTGATGACCGATTGTCTGCAGGGTCAGTAAACAGACCCCTGGCCGATCGACTGACGGGTGTTACCCGGTCGACTGGAAACTGATACTTCTAGACATTGGTTTTAAGTTGAAAATCTGACTTTGTAAAATCAAATTAAAATAACAAATGAACTCTAAAAATAGTAAAATTTTGGGGAGTGATTATAAACATGAAACAAACATGTTTGAGAAGAAATTTTTGAAATCTCATTAACTGTTTGTGAAAACTAGTTACTTTGCAAAATCGTCAAAAATACAAGTTCGTAAATACTTGATTTTGACACAATGATTATATACAAGTTTGGAACAATTTTGATTGGATTAATAGGCTTAATAACAAGTATAACACATTGTCAACAAGTCACTAACTCAAAAGCTCGATATTTTGCAAACCGTTCAAAAATGCGAAAACGTTAAGACTTGATTTTGATAAAAAAAATTTCAAACAAGTTTTGAAACACTTTAAAATATATTTATAGAATTGAGGAAAGATATAAAACTATGACGTTAAGTCTATAATCTAAAAACAGCGATAAATCAAAAACCAATGTGTGTGTGTGTATGATTTTTGAGCTTTAAGTATTAATACACAAAGTAAAAACCTAAAACAATATATACCCAAGCAATTGATCTTCGATAGAGCTTGATCTTGGTAAGATGAAGCGCAATAGAGAATCTTTGGCTTGAATGCACAAATGGCTTCATTCCGATAATCCTTCCATCCTCCAATGGATATGATCGTGTAGGTGCAAGTCCATCCAACCTCAAACTATGATCTTTGTGTAAAATACCTAACAGGCAAATACAAACACTCGACAAATATTGTTAGGAATTGTTTGTTAATCATCAAAACTAGATTGAATAGTAGGCTCATAAATATGAGACTTAACAATCTCCTCCTTTTTGATGATGACAAACAATCTACACAAAGAAATATAAGACATGCATGATATACAATTTATAACTCATACATGAAAATAAAATACTCATAATCCACTTGTTTCTCCTCCTTTGTCACATCAAAATGGGGAAACAATAAGAATGAAGTGAGCAAAAGTACCCCCTACAAATAAGCACAGGTGAGTATAAAATAAATATAGGGAAAAGCCCCCCTGCGTATATATAGAAATGATAAGGCGAAAATGTGAGCATGCATAGATATAAAAACACACTAATCACAACTCACACACAAACTGACAAGATAACACATAAAGATATATCATTATGAAAATGGTATCTCTATACATAAATTTTAAAACAAATCTTAAACAAAAATTAATGCGTTAAATAATTTAATTAAAGTTGAAAATAGTATAAACAAATCTCCAAAGGCAATAAAATGATGATCCAAACATCATCCGGAAATATTCATGAAAGAAAACCCACGAAGGAGAATTATGAAAATCTTTGAATAAATAATATTAAATAAAATTCATGAATTAATTTATGAAAATTCATGACAGAAAAAATTTATAAAAAATCATGAAAAAACTATGAATTCATGAGATGATTTGAAATCCAAACGTAGGTCAAAAATTTATGCAAAGATCAATTTTTGAAGGAGATAACAAATGATCAAGTAAATATTTGAATCAAATGATAAGCATGCTCAAATCACCTCTTATAAAACAATCTCTTGGCAAACAGGTTAGGTAAATATGTCTGTTAATAAAAAAGTTCTCAATCAATAGAAATAATGGACACATCTTTCCTACGTGTACAAAAAAATAATGTCGAAACATTTATGTGTTTCATCCACAAAGATTAAAAAAAGTGTATGTTTTGGATAAAACAAACATAGATCAATTAAATCATTTTCGACAAGAAGAACTAGATAAGCAATTATGCCAACCTCTTGGAGCTTGTATCAACCCACATAGAAACTTTTTACATCCGATAAACATGATATGAAAAAAGGATCAATAAATCCGGGAGGAGTTGCTCAAGCATAAACCTCTTTATTTAAAAAATTTTAGAAAGGCATTTCTAGCATGCATTTAAAATAGTTTGAAATCTTTAAAACTTGCAAATGCGAAAAACATATAAGAATTGACTCTATTCTTGCAACTAGTGCAAAGGATTCATCACAATCAACGTCCTCAAAGTTAAAATCAACAAAAATCATAATATGTAAAAAAACAAAAGTATTGATCAATATACATATTCAAAGAAAATTAAGTTTTTCAAAATACGTTTTTCCAAAAATAATAAATGAAAAAATGAAAACACTAAAGATATTGTTTTTAAAATTTAAAAAAAAAAATTGGCACCTAAATACTCTTGGTGTTGAAGAGTTTAGGGACATAACCCCTAACAATAAAATCCATGGCCCTTAGGTTATGAATCCATTTGGGCGCATTTTGTGCACATGCATGGTCATAACAATAATTATGCAAATGACCCTTCCTATTATAATATGTGCAATGAAAATGATGCATTTGTGTATGATGACCATATGGTTGTGCATGAGAATTATTTGCAAACATAGATGGCCTTTTAAATATATTTTGCAAATGAGAAACTCTTTTCAAATCAAAACAAAATTTGGTCAAATAACCAAAACGATCACAAAAATCACATTGATACACATTAGCATGTTTGTGATGAGCTTTGTGAGCATGTGAATGTGTATATTGTGATGAAGCTTGATGGGATGCATAAGTATTATTGGTCTTGATGGATTTTTATGTATGTAGACGGTAAAAATTACCTCTGTAAACTTACATGAAATTCGCCTGCGAGTCGGAGTCGCCCACACAATTTGAGGGTAGGGCTCACCCTTGGACTTGACTCGCTAGCACGAGCCCAAACCACGCGATCGCCAAATGTGCTCGTATCTGTTGACCACAGACTCGCCTGTATGATCGGCTCGCCCGTACGAGTCAAGATCATCCAAATGACTAAAATTTACCTGTTTACTCGACTCGCCCGCTCGAGTCGAAAGTCAAATCCGCCTACAAACTTTAGGATCACCAGTGTACCTGGCCGCCGCTACGCTACGTACAGGGATGGGCCTTCCCACTTCCCGTGACGTGAAGGGAGGGAGCACAGTACCCCAAGCCCATCAAGTATCCGCTCGCAGTACGAGCGACCAATCAAATCCATAAAGACGCCAAATCCGCCTGCATGCTCACGATTGAAGCTCACCTCACCTGCACGAGTCAAGAGCTGAATCCGCCTGCAAACGGCAAGCTGGCTAGACTCACTTGAGTACTTGACGCTACGCGCGTACAGGGATGGGCCTTCCCACTCCCACACAACGTGATGTGAATCACAATGCTCTGAGCCCCTCAAATGGCCGCTCATGGTACAAGTGAGCGGCAAGACACCTCCCACCAGTACATGGTCATATCCCATGATTCAAGGAGCGGCCACGCCATCTCTCCTCTATTTAATAACCTCTCCTGGCTTCGGAAAAGGGGTTCGCTCATAGTTAATTGATTAATTCAATCAGTTAACTGAACCACTAGCTCTCGACTCTTAACCGAGTCGACAACAAGCTCTTTGCATAATCTTTGCACTATAGCGTCCTCTCCCAGTTTCGGGCCCTGATCGCCGTCGAACTCGGAGACTCGAACTCTACCGACCCGAGCTTATACTACGTACTGAAGCTCACCAGCAACCTCGGTCGAATCGTCCAAGGGAAGCAGACTCGGTGCGAGAACCGAGCGAAGCGTCCTATAGCTACCGAAAGTCCCCACGTTAAACAAGGAAGGCATTCCCTCCGCTTCTGCTGTAATTTTCGATTCATTAGTTTGTAATAAGTTATTCTTATCAATACAAACGAAATCCCTATTCCAGGGAATCGGAAATTCACACCTACAGAATGTATTATAATAAAACTTAGCAAGATGGCATTTACGGTCGCAAATAGAACAGTTATAAATTTTGTTATACATATATGCATAGTATGTAGGTGTTTTGAAAGAATTTACATAAGACTTTGCACATAGGTCCATAAGCTTATTGTTATTTGCAATGCATATTTTTAATGTTGAATCTAAGGATGATATGCGATTTTTGACAAGATTCAACTCATTATTTTTCAAAAATGCATTAGTAGTAGAAGTGGAACAAATATGATTATCTTTGAAAGAATTAAATTCATTTCTAATTGTTTCTACTTCTAAAATGGCATTATTTTTCTCATGAGATAAACTAGCAATATCCATTTTTAATTTTTATTGCTTTCTTTAAGATTAATTTTTTCATTAGCAATGATATCAAACTTAGATGCTAGTGTCTCATGATCGGATTTTAAATTTACATGCTTACTTTTTAAATCTATAAAATTATGATGCAACTTGTTATAGACATGCATTAATTTCTCATATGCACAAGAGAGTTTATTAATAGATAATTCATCATCAGAATCGGACTCGCATACCTCACTAGGGCTATCGCCTAGTGGTCGTGTGCATGATAAAGATGCTCCAATCTTACTTAAAGTAGAATCCACCAAAGCACGTTGGATCTCCTCCAAGTTACCGTGATGTGCTTCTATGAATTTCCATAATGTATAAGCACTATCAAAGGAATCAAATTTGTTAGAAATAGATGTATCAAAAGCATTAAGTAAAAATTCTAACAAGATCTTGGTCATTGTAAACATTCTCTTATAATTATTACTGTGCTTGGATTTCTCAAAAGTGGGTAAAACATAAGCATAATCAATAATTTGCCACAAATCAATATGTCTAGATCTAACAAAAAGTTTAACTCTAACACACCATTGAGCATAGGGGAAACTATTAATTCTTGGAGCAATATTAATGGCATAACCTAAGCTAGGTGCATCGTGCATATCCATGATATGTTATGCAAGCATTATGAAAATAATCTCAAAACTAGATTAGAAAAAATACAAAGCAAATATCTTCGACTCAGGGTGGTTAAGCCACAAATCAAAGAGCACCAAGCTCTGATACCAAATAAAAGTACCCTAGAGGGGGGTGAATAGGGTATTTACTAATCTAATCTGATATTAATGCTGATTTAAAACTTATTAACTATTTTTTTTCTTGCTAGTGAGATATTCAATAACTTATGAGCAAGAATATGTAATTAAAACAAGGGCGATATAAACATAAACAAATATGCAAAAGAGATAGTGACAAATGATAATCACAAACACACAATGTGATCACGGAGTTCAGTCACTCCCGACCTACATCTCCGCTCCCCACACTCGAGGAGAAACTCCACTACCTCAAAAAATTACACAATTGATTTTTAACGCTCATCGACAAACGTTTACAACTCACACAGTGTAATCACACAATACGACCTCTAAGTGTTGGCCTTGCATATGTTACATTCCTCAAGTGCTCGGATTTATAACCTCTCCCTAGGCTTTATAACCAACGTCACTCGTCTTGGAATCAACCACGTCTCTCACCAACCACTCCTCTCGGTGTACTTATGTATTACAATATGATCTCAACAAATAGTCTCACAATAAAAATGGTTTGTTCTCTATAATGGATGAGAATGAAATGTAAGCTCATTCTCAATGTTACAACCCCACAACCTAATAATTATACTATATGTGAAAATACATAAGCTCAAGGAGTGTGTGCATAAATAATGAGCAATAATCAAAACTAAACTCGATATGCAATCTAGTTTAATGAAATGGTTAATCAACAAATATATATAAAGTTAGAAATTGAGTTTAGAGAAAACTTCTCTGAAAAACAAGAGTGAAGGAGATTGAGATTGACGCCCAAACACGAAATAGATGATCTCTTTTTCCTCTTGTGAAAACCACTTCACATAAACACTTGTAAAACACTTTAAAACACTAAACAAACTTACCCAAAACTTGTATTTTATTTTTCTTAGTTAGTTCAGAAGTTTGTGGGTAAGGGGTATATATAGGATCTCAAAACAAAGCCTAAAACCCCAAGTAAAAATCACAAAACAACAAAAATCCCCGAAATCCCGGAGTCTAGAAATTTGATTGTTACAAAAATCCCCGAAATCCCCGAAATCAGTCGACTGACAGTTGTTTTTACTGAGTTGTTTTTATCGAACTTTTTGTCTTCAAACCTGGACCATTATAAACTTGTTTAACCCTATCTTTTAATCATAACCATTGAATTCTTTTGGATCAAATTCTGGCCATCAAAATTCCCTATAAATATACATTCCCAAACCCTATCTTTCATTACCAAACCTCCAGTCGACTCAAACTCTGTTTTCCGAAATTCTACTAGTCGACCAATCGGATCGCCTAGTCGACCGATTTTTTCTCCTGCCAAGAGAAATTTGTTGCTCCTGCTTAGTAAACTCTTCCCTCTCTCTTTTTAGTTTGTTTTTTAATCTAGAATTGTCTAGGATCTATTTTCTACACAATCATGTCTCACCCTAAACGTTCTAGATCTAATAGAGGTGACGATTCTACATCCCTTGTTTCTCATTACAAACGCTACCTTCGTAACCCTTATATGATTGATAAATATCGTAATATATGTCAATTACCTATCTTTCCAGGTAGATTCATTAATTTCCCTAAATTTACAAATTTTCAATTGCATACTTATTTTGAGAAAGTCGGGTTGCATGATCTAATTACTCATACAAATTCAGTGTCATATTATCCAAATCTTGTTTATCTGTTTTACACAAATGTGAAACTTGATCAAACCGATGATGGCACCCTCATTCTTAAGACCTATGTTAAGGATTGTCTCATAATTTTCTCTTGTGATGAATTAGCCGAAATCCTTAACATTCCTAATGGAAATCTTTTACTGGAAGTGATAGACATTGATGATCCTTCTATAAATTCATTGATATTTCTTCCAGGAAAAGATTATCCTATGTCTAATAGCTCCATCACTCCTTTTACCAAGTTAATTGCTAGAATTATCTCATATAACATAATTCCTAAAACCGGGAGTTATGACCACTTTTCTCATGAATTAATGTGTGATGTATATGCAATTGTTGGCAAACTTAATATTAAAGGGGGGAAGTGATCTTTGATGGAATAACCTGTAATCTCACTAAATTTCTACCTTTTGCTACTGTTCTCACTCGGGTATTCACTCACTTTAACATTGATCTCACCAATGAACCCTCTATTGTGCGTATTCTTAAAATATTTGATCGCACAAGTCTTACTAGGATGAGGCTTCTAGATCCTCCACCTTCCATTTCTCAAACTTTTGTGCCTCCTCCTATTTCTGAATCTTCTTCTCGTCCCTCTAGCTCTAGGACTCGTTCTCGTCCTCCTCGTGCTTCTAGTTCCAATCCTTCGAGTATCCCTTCCACTTTAAATTTGGTTGATAGGATTGAGAGCATTGAAAGTAGACAGGATGAGATAATGAATAGACAGAAAGAAATTATGAGGATTCAACAACAATTGTTGAACATGTTTATGAACCAATACCCAGAGTGTAAAACCCCATGAATTTTGGAAAATAGTATGAATTATATTGATAAGTAAGCTCTAATTATGATGAATATCATTTATAGATGAATAATTATGAAAACAATTGATTTGAGATCAGTTAAGAGTATATATAAGAGTATACAAAGGTTAAACATGCAAAAAAATCTGGAAAAAATCAAAAGGCAAAAGTTGTACGTATCTTCAATAGATTTCCAAGGCATCTTAAATCACCTCATTATGAGGTTGGACATAAAAGTTACAGCCAAAATACCGAAGACTATTTTTCCAGTCTGACTGGGTTTCCTGTTTCGGGTTTGGGTTGTTTTGATTCGGATTTGCAGTTATGTATATACATGTTACACATGCAAAACACATTTTTTCATTAGTATTCCAAACCCTAACAGCCCATCTTCCTCTCTCTCAAACCCTAATCATAATTTGTGAGATTTAGGAGAGTTCTTGAGGCGTTTGTCAAGAGGAAGGCAGGATTTTGCGACTTTGGTGAAGAGGGATCTTGCACGCACGTGTTCAGGAGTTCAACACAACATTTGAGGCAAGATCATCTTTCTCCAAACCTTTTCCCTATAGTTAATTCATGATTTAAGATGTTTAATTGATGAATCTCATGTTAAAGCTTAACCCGATGTTTTAAAGTCTCGGTTTATGATGTTAATCTTTAAACCAATGTGAAAATCTATAGATTTAGTTGCTATTTATATTTGTTGATGATCATGATCGTTAGGGTTACTTATATTTTTGTTTTAATTTATTAATCATGTTTAAATCATGTTTAAACCCTAGTTTTACAATTAATTGAGTTTTCTTGTTAATTTAAGATGTATAAACCCTAGGTTTGTAATACCTAAGTGATATGAACTTGTTTAAATTATTTTATATCTGTTCAATGATTAGTTCTAATCATGATTAGTTAATCATGTTGATAATTTATGTTTTATTTGAGAAATTTTGGTTAATTGAGATGCTAATCATGATTAGTTAATCATGTTGATAATTTATGTTTTATTTGAGAAATTTTGGTTAATTGAGATGCTAAATCCTAACTAGATTAATTCAAGAGTTTAAATCATGTTGAGTTAATCCATGTTAAGCAAATATGAAAGTTTAAATCTTGTTATATACCTCATGTTAATAAAATTAAGTTTTTGAATAAAGTTACAAAAATACAAATGCCAAAACCTGATCTATGAAGATCTTTACTGGTCAGTCGACTGACCAAGGCTAGCTGGTTGGCCGGTGAGACCCCGTGAGTGCACTTTATGCACGTTTGCGTTCGGTCGACCGACGCCCTTGTTTTTTATAGGACGATCGACCGACCTGTGTTCTCTTTTATTTGAATTGTTGTTTTTTACACCTTTTGTTTTCGAATGCGGGGTTCGAGGTGCACGATGATACACGTATAATCATGAGTATACACGTATAGTCTCGTAGCACACACATGGATATCCCGAAGAGGATTAATATAGTTATTGTTTCGATTACACGGGAGATATGAGTTATTTAAACATTATATACATGTATGGATATCGTTAATGAGCACCGCTCAGTACTACTTGGGATAGTGCATCGATATACCATTAGTACAGGCCATTGAGTCAGATTTTAGGATGCTTAATCAAGTAGTTCGTCCCGCACGTAGATGCGATGAGGCTTGTGAGTCGTATACCTAGGATGCCTGATTTGGTGATCTGTCCTGCACGTTGATGTGATGAGCCTAATGAGCTGTGTACACTTTTAGGATGCCGATTTGGTAATCCATCCCGCATGATAATGCAATGAATTACAAACTTTGTAAGGACTTACCTTGTGATAATTATCTGATAGTCTGAGTCTTGGTGGATGCCATTATGAACATAACTCATCGCTGAGTTATATATGACCGAGGTACTTTACTCTTGTAAGTACGTGGGATTATATGCAGTTGTTTACATTATCTTCCAAAGGATAGTGGAAGATATTTTTGGTCCTATATTTGTGATGACTTTACTTCCTTGTATTGCTTTCCTTTATTCCTAGTTTGGGATTGATAATTAGCCATTCACAATTTGAGACATATGGTATATACATGAGGGTTTCCTTGTTTGGATTATTTCACTCGACGTACCAGTCTCGTGTTGTGAGTTTCTCATGAGGGTTTCCTTGTTTGGATTATTTCACTCGACGTACCAGTCTCGTGTTGTGAGTTTCTAATTATTGATTCTATTTAGATTGTTTATTCTTAGTCCGGTATTAATATTTAGTTATATACAATTTGAGACATATGATATATACATGAGGGTTTCCTTGTTTAGATTATTTCGCTCGACGTATTACGTCTCGTGTTGTAGGTTTTTACATATTAATTCTATTTAGATACATGGTAAATGATCTAGGTAGACTATACTTACTAGATAGAGCATCCATCACATCTAGTAGCCCTTCCCCTAGGGGTGGATGGAGATGATCTTGATGTATCGCTCTGACGCTCTTGTTATTTATCTTTTTATTTTTTCAATTCCTTTCAGGCAGCAGCTCAGAGTTCCGGGAGCCGCAGGATGACGGACTTCCAGTATAATCATTGTCACATATTTTTAGTATATAAGACTCCATCATAGTTGATATTTATCTCTAGATATTTAAAGTTTTGTATTTTATCTTGTAAAGGTTGTGTGCCTTAGTTTATTTTTAGTTGACTCATATTGAGATACTTCACATTTATTTTAGACTTCAGTTGTATTCAGTTTATTCAGTTGAGACATGATTTTATATATATATATATATATATATATATATATATATATATATATATATATAATAGATATCTCTTTCTACATCATGTCTATTGCATTTATTTTCCTTATTTTGCTTGTTTTGTACCTGCACTTGTATTTGATTCCACTAGAGAGATATTACTGTGATGGTGAAATATATTGTTACATAGTGTGAGTGCATGGTAGGTTTGACATCTCTGAGTTCACCTTGGACTGCAGCCATTTGTGAAAATAGGGGCGTCACAGGAGCAGAAGCTTCCATCTTAAATCCCTCAATCGTTTGAAGATAGTTTTTTCGATAATTGTGACCTTTTTATTTGATTTCAAACTATGTTTGTATTGACTTTTGTTTATGAACTATGTATTTCGTTGTAGTTTGAATGACTTTCTTATCTTTGTGACCATATACATTTTCTTATTAGTGGCAATGTTCAATGGTTTATATATATACTTGCTTATTGCTCTATCTCTCCTTTCTATTTTTTTGGATGATAAAGGAGGAGAAGAACTATGTGATTTATGTGACATGTGTGAGCTTTGATTAGTATGGTGTTAAATATCAGAGAATGTGTTTTGCTCACATATTGTGATTAGTAATGGTGATTGCCTTAGTATTTCATTTGATATATGCTCTGTGGCATTTTAATAGGGAGAGATTTTCCCTATCTGTTTTATACTCACCGTGCTTATATGTAGGGGAGCTTTTGCTCTCTTTTTCTTATTTTTGCCCCTATTTTGATGTTGCCAAAGGGGGAGAAAAAGTATATTATGTGAGTATTTTGTTTATTGCTTACTATTGGTATCATGCATGAGGAATATAAATTGTATATTCATTTGATATCATACATATTTCCTATACTCATTGTGTAGATTGTTTGTCATCATAAAAAAGGGAAGATTGTTAGGTCTCATGTTTATGAGCCTATTGTTTAATCTAGTTTTGATGATTAACAAACAATTCCTAACAATGTTTTTGAGTATTTGTATTTGCTTGTTAGGTATCCTACACAAACATCCTCCATTGGAGGTTGGATGGACTTGAGCTGCAACGGTGATATTCATGGATGTTGGAGGAAATCGGAATGAAGCGTGATGCCATTCAAGTCAAAGACACACTATCGCTTCATCCCCGCTACCAAGATCGAGATTAACAAAGATTATTTGCTTGGATATAGTGCTTTTAGGTTTTTACTTTATGTGTTTATACTTAAAGCTTAAACCATACACTTACACGTTATTTCGGTTTATCGTATTATATATCTATTTGGGAATATATCATGTTTTTGGATTATTGACTTAATGATATTGTTTATATCTTTTCTAAAGTCTATTAATCCATTTAAATTTATCTCAAAACTTGTTTGAAATAGTTTCATCAAAATCAAGTGTTCAACAAACTCGTATTTTGGACCGTTTTGTGAAATAATGAGTTTTCACAAATAGAAAATGTTATTTTAGAAATTCCTCTTCTAACATATTTATTTTCATATGTATAAACGTTTCCCCAAGTTTTACTATCTTTAGAGTTGTTTTACTATTTTAAATCGAATTTAGAAAATCAGCTTTTTAAAATTCAGGAATCTGTGTATCAGATTTTTAGTCGACTGAATTCTTGGATCGGTCGACCAAATAGTCATTTTAGTCGACCGACCTGCTTTTCAGTCGACTTGACAGAAGCATTTTTTTCAGCATTCTCTCTTACAATCGATTAGTCGACCGACCACTAGCGTCATTCGACCGAACAATGTTTTCAGTCGACCGACCTATTTTTTTTTAGTCGATCGACTGTGTGTTAATTTTCCAAACTTAGCCAACAGTCAAATTTCTCAGTCGACCAATTCACCTATTAGTCGACTAATCATCTGTAACGGCTAGTTTCTGATTTGTTTTATTTGAGAGGCTATAAATAGCCCTCAAGACTTATTTCTAAGACATGGAATAAGAGAGTTTTGCCACTTTGTTTTTCAGTTTTAAGAAAGTTTAAGTATGTTTGTTTATGTGAAAAGAGTTTCACAAAGAGAAGGATCTCAATTCCGTTTTTGAGGCGTTCATCCTCAAATCTCTAACTCTCTTTATTTTGGAGAAGTTTTTCTAAACTCATCCTTTAGCTAATTAATATTTTGATTCTCATATATTTATTCTAGATTGATTTGAGTTTGATTTTGTTTTACTCATTGTTTACACACACAAGCACTTGAGCTTAAGTATTTCACATTTAGTATAATCAGGTAGTGAGAGTGTTTTCATTGAGAGAGCTTTACATTTCGTTCTCATTTGTCTTGGAGAACAAATCCTTTAATCGAACTTATTGTTAAACACGTTGTAATACACGAGGACACTTAGAGGAGTGGTTGGGAAAGACCGGGGTCATTTTCAAGAGGAGTGGGTTGGTTGTAAATCTGAGGGAGAGGTTGTAATTCTAAACACTTGAGGAAGGTAACACGGGTAGTCCAACACTTAGAGAAGTGTAGCTTGTGTGATTGACATCGTGTGAGTTATAAAAGTTATCGGAGAACTTAGAAATCATTATTGTGTAGTATTTGAGATTTAGTGGAGATCTCCTTGAGGTGAGGAGCAGAGGCGTAGCTCGAGGGTTGACCAATCTCCGAGATCATATCGTGTGTTTGTGATTGTCATTTGCGCACTATCTCTTTTTACATCTTGTGCTTGTTTATATCACCTATTGTCTCTTGCTTGTCCTTGCATATCTTATCGTATATCATATTGATGGGATATTGCACTATAAGTTTTAGTTTGATATCAAAATCAAATTAGATTAGCAATTATCCTATTCACTCTCCCCTAGGGTACTTTCAGGTCTTTCATAAGGACTAGACTATTGCAAATCTCAGGTGAGCAGTACAGTTAGATAGTGTTGCTAGTGAGATTTTAGATATGACACTATTCAGTCTCTAGTACAGTTGCATCCTACAGATATAGAAGATGTGCATGATGATGATGGTGTTGATGATGACAGTAAGATACTATAGCAGGGAGACAATGATCACAATCATGAGCAAGAGACTCCTCAGCAGGGAAGCATCATCAACAGTAGGAGATTATAGAGCCACAAGTTTGGAGATCAACTAGAGAGCGTAGACCATCCATGAGATATTCTCCTTCAAAGTATTTTTTTGCTGATAGAAGAAAGAGAGCCGGAATTTTTTTAGGAGATACAAACTCATAAAAATAAGGACAAATGGTTCCAAGCTATACAAGAAGAGATGAAGTCTTTTTAGAAGAACGATACTTATGAGTTGCTGGATTTACCGAAGGACAAAAAAGTTTTAAAAAACAAGTGGGTGTTTAAGTTGAAGAATGATGGTTATAAAAAGATTTAGAAATACAAAGCTAGTGGTGAAAGGCTTTGGTCAAAAAAGGGTTTTGATTTTGATGAGATTTTCTCACTAGTTGTGAAGAATGATGTCTATTAGAGTGATCATGGGGTTAGTAGCCACATTAGACCTAGAGATTGAGCAGCTTGGTGTAAAGACTACGTTCCTTCATAGTAATTTAGAGGAAAAAATATTCATGAAGCAGCCGGAGGGTTTTGAAGTGAAGGAAAAAAGAACACATGTCTTGTAGGTTGAAGAAGAACCTCTACTGTTTGAAGCAAGCACCCTAGAAATGATACAAGAAATTTGACTTTTTCATGTTAAGTCATAGCTACCAAAAGATAATTATAAATTTTTGTGTATATTTCAGAAGATTTTCAGAATCTAGCTTCCTTTTGCCTTATGTGGACGATATGTTGATCGTTGTCAGGACAGTCGATGATCAGTGGGTAGAAGAATGAGTTATTTAAATCCTTTGACATGAAGGATTGGGACTTGGCACAATGAATTCTTGGTATGGAGATTGATCGTGATAGAAAATCTAGGAAGTTGTGGTTATCACATAAAAAATATATTAATAGTTGCTTGATAGATTCAACATAAAATGTGTCAAGTCAGTTAGAACTCCCTCTTGCTAATTATTTGAAGCTTAGCAAGAAGTTTTTCCTAACTACAAATGAGGAAAAGAGAGAGATGGAGAATATTCCTTACTCTTTAACTGTAGGTCTGCGGTTTGCATTCGACTAGATATAGCTCATGCAGTTGGCGTTATGAGCAGATTTCTTTCTAATCCACAAAAGGTACATTGGGAAGGTGTCAAGTAGAGCTTGAAATATTGGAAAGAAAGTTCCGAATTGTGTTTACGTTTTGGAGATTCAAAGCCAGTACTACAAGGTTTTGTAGACACGGATATGGCAAGTGATCTCGATCACAGGGAGTCTACCTCGGGATGATGGTTTACTTTTGTAGGGGGAGCTATATCTTCGTAGTTGAGGATATAGATGATACGAGTCGCCGTACGAGCACCCTTTGATCGTGGAATTACCAAAAGGTGGATTGAGAAGAAGATAACTAAAACACAAGAACAATTCAGTATGGCGAAGGAAAATACCTTCTCTAGATTATGAAGAATAAAAGATTACAAATCTCTCCCTCACAATCTCACTAGAATCGAGAACAACCTCTCAATCCTCTCTAAACCCTAATACAATGATTAGAATCTCTCTCTGATCTAAAATCTCATAGATCATCATAATCTAAACCCTAATCCTTTTGATTAGGATCTCACTTAGACCTAAAACCCTTTAGATCTATATCTTGGCCTCTCCTTCTTTTCTCTCTGATTTAAGAAGATAAAACTGATGTTTAGAAACCCTAAACAACCCTTTATATAGGTGTACAAACGTGGATGGTAATCTGGTAAATAACCAAGCCCAAAACCAACAGGAATTCGTGTGAACAGAAACCCAAACGAACCAGAAAACCTTCGATATATCGACTCATGACTGAGATGAGTCGACTCATGACCTCATATGAGTCAACTCATAACTGATGAGTCGACTGGTTAAAGACTTTTGCTAACAGGGCTTGAGTTCTTTAGTCGACTCATGACAGGCATAAGTCGACTCAACCTGATGAGTCGACTCATGTACATGTATGAGTCGACTCATGAGCTGAAAACTGGATTCTTCGAATCTGCTGCTCGTCGTCTCGTCCCACGCTTCCACCTGCGTTCCACTGTACTGATTAACACCTCTATTCTCATGCTATCATGAGAATCATATATCCTCAAGCTCCCATGAGGATCATTAAGTTCCGAAGAGAAGATACACCCGTATCATGATTTGATTCTTCGTTCTTCCGACTCGCTTCACGCTCCATCCTGTACTCCGCCGTATCGCTTCACACCACTATTCTCAAGATATCATGAGAATCACCTATCCTCAAGCTCCCATGAGGATCACTAAGCTCCCGAAGCAGAGAAGAAGATACACACGTATCATGGCTCCCCTCTTTAAGAACTTGAAGTCCCTTTCAAGTTTAGAACTTCTGCTGAGGGAACTATCGGGCCCCTCCATCTTTGTGGTCTTCAGTCATCTTCTTCTTCCTTAATCTCTGAACTCCTTCCAAAGAAAATGATCTCGCTAAGCTTCTTGTATTGCGATCGAGTAAGAACCATACACAGGATGCCCCTTCATCGGATCTGATTGCTCTGATACCAACTTGATACGAGTCGTCGTGTGAGCACCCTTTGGTCATGGAATTACCAAAAGATGGGTTGAGAAGAAGACAACTAAAACACAAGAACAATTCAGTATGGCGAAGGAAAATACCTTCTCTAGATTATGAAGAACAAAAGATAACAAATCTCTCCCTCACAATCTCACTAGAATCAAGAACAACCTCTCAATCCTCTCTAAACCCTAATATAATGATTAGAATCTCTCTCTGATCTAAAATCTCATAGATCATCACAATCTAAACCCTAATCCTTTTGATTAGGATCTCACTTAGACCTAAAACCCTTTAGATCTACATCTTGGCCTCTCCTTCTTTTCTCTCTGATTTAAGAAGATAAAACTGATGTTTAGAAACCCTAAATAACCCTTTATATAGGTGTACAAACATGGATGGTAATTTGGTAAATAACTAAGCCTAAAACCAACAGGAATTCGTGTGAACAGAAACCCAAACGAACCAGGAAACCTTCGATAAGTCGACTCATGACTGAGATGAGTCGACTCATGACCTCATATGAGTCGACTCATAACTGATGAGTCGACTGGTCAAAGACTTTTGCTAACAGGGCTTGAGTTTTTGAGTCGATTCATGACAGGCATGAGTCGACTCAACCTGATGAGTTGACTCATGTACATGTATGAGTCGACTCACGAGCTGAAAACTGGATTCTTCAAATCTGCTGCTCGTCGTCTCGTTCCACGCTTCCACCTGCGTTCCACTGTACTGATTAACACCTCTATTCTCATGCTATCATGAGAATCATCTATCCTCAAGCTCCCTTAAGGATCGCTAAGTTCCGAAGAGAAGATACACCCGTATCATGCTTTGATTCTTCATTCTTCCGACTCACTTCACGCTTCATCCTGTGCTCCGCCGTATCGTTTCACACCACTATTCTCAAGATATCATGAGAATCACCTACCCTCAAGCTCCCATGAGGATCACTAAGCTCCCGAAGCAGAGAAGAAGATACACACGTATCAATAGAAGTGTGTTGCTTTTTCTATCACTGAGGTGGATTATATTTTAGTTGCAGAAGCCGGTAAGAAGATGATTTGGTTGAGAAGATTTTTGCAGGAGTTAGGCTCCCAATAGGACAACTGTTAAGTTTTCATTAGTAGTCAGAGTGCTCTTGATTTGAGCAAGAATTCTACACTCTACTCCAAGACAAAACACATTAATGTGAGATATCATTAGCTTAGAGAATCTATTGAGAAAGAGGAGCTAAAGCTACAGAAAATTCACACTGACGAGAATCCAGTAGATTTCTTGATGAAGATTCTTTCCAAGAACTTGTGTCAGCGATTGGCCGGCATGGACTCCCATTGAGGAGCCACAGATTAGCATACCCTTTATTAGATAGGAGTGTGACACCGCTGGGTTCACACAAGGCTGCAGTCTAAGGTGAATCCAAGAATGTCAAACCTGTCATGCACCCACATAGTACATTAACACGTTTCACCAATCATAGTAATATCCTCTAGTAGAACAAAAAAGAAGTGTAGATAAAAAACAGGCAAAAAAATATGATAGTAGTGTAATGAACATGATGAATAAAGAAGAGATAGCCAAATAATAATATCATGTCTCAAATGAACAAAATAAAATATAACTAAAACGGGAACAAGTGTAAGATAGCCAAATAATAATATCATGTCTCAAATGAACAAAATAAAATATAACTAAAACGGGAACAAGTGTAATATGTCTCAATACATCGAGTCAAATGAAAATGAACAAAATAAAATATAACTAAAACGGGAACAAGTGTAATATGTCTCAATACATCGAGTCAAATGAAATATCTCGAAGGCACTCATCCTTCACAAAAATGAAATACAAACTCTAATATCTGAATAAAAATACAAACTACAGTGGAGCCTCTAATGGTAAAATCCTGCGACGGCGACTATACTAGAACTCTGTCATCCTACGGCTCTCCGAAACTCTGAGCTGCCTAAAAAAATTTAAAATAAAAAAGAAACAACACGAGCGTCAGAGCGCTACAGCAAGATCACATCCATCCACCTACAGGGGAAGGGCTGCTAGATGAAATGGAGGCTCTACCTATTAAGTATAGTCTACCTAGATTATTTTCCCCGTATCTAACGGAATTAATATTTAGACACCTACAAAGCGAGATGTAGTACGTCGAGTGAAATAATCCAAATAAGGGAACCCTCATATATATACCATATGTCTTAAATTGTAGATACCTAAATATTAACACTGAACAAAAGATAAACAATCTAAAAGAAAATAATAATTAGAAACCCACCACAAGAGACTGGTATGTCGAGCGAAATAATCCAAACAAGGAAAACCTCATATATATGCCATATGTCTCAAATTGTGAATCGATAATCATTGATCACAACTAAGAAGTAAAGAGAAGCAATACATGAAAGAAAAACTACAACTCCAACCCTCACACATAGTGAGCTATGTCAAAACTCAGACTACCCTCGGGTAGTTGGCACAAACATAAGGAGTATCATCCAGCATAATCATTCACATAAAATAGACCATACCTGTCAAACCTCAAAATCAAACCCTATTATTGGGTAACTAGCATGGGACCAAACTACAACTGTGTGTATGTGTGTGTGTGTGTGTGTGTGTGTGTGTGTGTGTGTGTGTGTGTGTGTGTGTGTGTGTGTGTGTGTATAAAATAACGATACTCTTGTAAGGTTCTCACAATATCATGTGGATTCAACATCCTTACTCAATCGTTCTGCTACAATAGGTTTTATCTCCCCTATTTCGAATGATGCATCCAGATGATCGTATAGCAGAGTATATGCATATCAGCCCAATCCGAAAAAAAACTCGATCATCTTCGAGTATTGGTACAGTTGCGGTCTCATTGCGGGAAACATCCAATACTCCTAGTGTGGTACAGTCACGGTCTCATTGCGGGAAAACATCCACACCATACATCCACAACTGATGAATTATGCATGATCATGTGTTATACCAACATCTACCAACTTAGATATATGTTGCGCATCTCAACTATGCATATAAACTCAACTAGGAACATAAATCAAGCATTCGCACACATGTCTCGGGGTGCAAACTCAAGACTCATATCTCAAGTGTAATCCCCACTATATCCGTATTAATCATCTTTAGGAGATCTGTGTGTGTACTACGACACTGTACGTGTGAACTCATGACTGTGCGTGCAGCATAGTGCGGCTTGAACCCACGAACACAAACAAAAGATGTAAAAACAACATCCAGGAAACAAAAGGAACACAAACCGGTCGACCGACCCTAGGGTATCGATCGACCGCACTGCAGGTGTGCACAATGTGCACAAACAGGCCTTCATCCGTCAACCGCCCCTAGGGTGCCGGTCAACCGGCCAGAGAGGAATCTGTCTCCTCAGGTTTTTTGTGTTTTGTCGATTTGAGATATGTAACTTGTTCAAACACGATACTTCCTTATCATGAAGCATATAACAACATTTAAACTTTGTTAATTACTTTACAGAAATTATCTTGAACATAATTCACACTCTTGGGTTAATCTAATTAGGGTTTAACAACCTAATTAACCAAATTCCTCGATTAAAACATGATCTCTTTGTTGGGTCCTTTTGTTTTGATGATGTTTAACAAACAATTTATCACTAATGTTGTTTGTCTAGTATTTGTGTTTTGTATTTATTCTAGGCAAACAATATGTTGGAGGATGGATGGAATCGAGCATTCACGATCATATCCAATGGAGGTTGGCGGAATAGTGCTTGAAGCCTATGCAATTCAAGTTGAAAATCCAAGTCCAAGCTTCATCCGCAAGTTTACCAAGTCGAGCTCATTGAAGACCTTCATCAAGCTTGGGTAATTTAGTTTAGGTTTTATATTATGTGTGTTAGTACTTTAAGCTCAATTATATACACACATACACGTTTTGGTTCTTGTATATATATAGTTATATATATACATATATGTTTTGCATTAGCTAGATAGATATGAAACAATATATATCTTCATATATGCTTTTATATGTTTCATATTCTATTGTATTTGGAAAAATATTGTGTTCTTATTTTATTAGTTTATAGACTTTAATATCAGTTTATATATATTCATTAAGTCTATAAAATCATTTTACAAAAGTTTTAATATTGTGTTTATGTCAAATGACAAAAACATGTATGTTTAGTTTTCATGTTTTTGGATATATTTGAAAAATGATGAGTTTTTACTATTGAGAAGTGCAATTCCAAATATTCTTTTTTTAACATGTTCATTTACATGTTTACAATGATTTCCCAAAGTTTTATATTTTTTAGAATTTATTTGCTATTTTTAAAGACACTTCAAAAATCAGTTTTACTATTCAAATCAGGCTGATATAGTGTTATCAGTCGACTGATGAATATGTTCAGTCGACTGAAGAAAACACCTGGAATAACAAAAAGTTTCTGATTTGTTTTGGTCGACTAACCAGTTGACTGATGAGGTCATCAGTCGACTGATAAGGTCCGTCAGTCGACTGATGAGCTGAAAAACGCCTCTAACGGTCAGCTCATCAGTCGACTGATGAAAGCCGTCAGTCGATTGATGCTGTAACGGCTAGTTTTTTCAGCCTTTTACAGATTTGGGTTTTTGGTCTTTTTGTCTTGTTTTCTCTTGGCTTCGGGGTTCCTATAAATACCCCCACATATCCTCAGTTTTATTAACTCAAGAGAATTGTTTAAAACAAGTTTAAAGGTGTTTAAGTTTTGTTTAAGTTTGTTTAAGAGTTTGTTTGTGAAGAAACTTTCATAAGAGCTTGGGGAGATCATCTATTGGTGTTTGAGCATTCAACTCTTCTCCTTCTCTCTCTTGTCATCTAGAGAAGTTTTCTAAACTCAATCTAGCTATTTTATATGTTTGATTTTCATTTCCATAAGCTAGAATCTATATTGAGTTTAGTTTGATTTTGTTTTATTAAATCTCATTGTTACATACACCCACTTAAGCTTATAGTATTTCATACATAGTATAATTAGGGTTGTGAGAGATTGTAACTTTGAGTTGTATTTAATTGAGTTCTCACCTTGTTTAGAGAATAATCATTTGTTGACTGCCTATATTGTGAGGTTCACCTTATAATACACTAGTACACCAAGAGGAGTGTGTGGTGAGAGACGGGATCGTCCCAAGAGGAGTGGGGTAGGTGGTAATGCCTAGAGAGGTTGTAATTCCTAACACTTGAGGGAGACACGGGCTAGAGACCAACACTTGAGGTGGTAGTTAGTGTAGTTACATTGTGAGTGATTGTGAACGTTGATCGGTGAGCGTTAAAAACCGACATTATGAGGTGTAAATATTTTTCGGGTAAGCGTAGAAAACCCGGTGTGATAGTGGAGATCTCCTCAAGGTGAGGAGAGGAGACGTAGGTTGTGGGGACCGAGCTCCGTGAACATATCCTTTATTTGTGATTGCATTAGCGCACTTATTTTTATGTTCATATATCACCTTTGTATATTGCTTGTTGTTTATATTACCCACTATCTAGTTTAGATTATTTACCCTTGTGTTACTTGTATATCCTTGCACATATATTTGTAATATATTATTCTTGATAGGATATATTATTAATTAGTTTTAATTTGGCATAAATCGGGTTAGATTAGCATAAACCTTATTCATCCCTACTCTAGGGTTCTTTCCTAGTAGCATTAGGGTACTTTCATTTGGTATCAGAGCTTGGTGCTTTTTGATTTAAGGTTTAATCGCCTTGAGTTAAAGATCCAAGTTATCTTTTTGTGCTAATCTAGTTTTGAGATTTATTTGTATCTTCCTTGCATATAGTTTATATTATGGATATGCATGTTGCATCTTATTTAGGCTATGATCCTAGTGTTGCTCCTAAATTCAATGTTTTCCCCTATGCTCAATGGTGTTTTAGATTTAAAATATTTGTTCAATCTAAAACTATCGATTTATGGGAAGTTATTGATTCTGCTTATATTGTGCCCACGTTGAAGAAATCCAAGTGGAACAAACATGATAAAAAGATGTTTACTATAAACAAGCTTGTGTTAGAATTTTAATTAAATGCATTTGATTCATCAATTTCTAACAAGCTTGATTCTTTTGATAGCACTTATACATTGTGGAAATTATTAAAAGCGCGTCAAGGGAACTTGGAGGCGATCCGAAAAGCTTTGGCGGCTTCCTCTTCAAGTTCTGTTGGAACATCATCATCATGCACACGGTCACTAGGCGATAGCCCTAGTGTGGTAAGTGATTCGGAATCCGATAGTGATATATCCATTAATGAACTCGCTTGTGCATATGATAGATTAATGCATACCTACACTAAGTTGCATAATAATTTTATTAATCTTAAAAGCAAGCATGTTGATTTGAAATCGGATCATGAGAAACTAGCTTTCAAATTTGATGTCATTGCAAAAGAAAATACTATGCTTAAAGAAAACAATGACTTGTTAAATTTGAAAAATAAAAAATTAACATCATCCATCACTAGCTTATCTCATGATAAAAATAATGCCATGTTAGAAGTAGAGAACATAAAAAATATTACTACTTCTTTCATAAATGGCTATTTATGTTCTACTTCTAATGTTAATGCATATGTGCCTAATGATGATTTGAACAATGTTAAAAACTATATTTCTTCTTTAGATTCAACTCTAACTACTTGCATTAACAACCATAAGAAGCTTATGAATATGTGTGCCAAATCTAAGTCTAAATCATCCACTCATTATGCACACATATATAACAAAGTTTACAAATGCTTTATTTGCGGCTGAAAAGGCCATCTAGCTAAATTTTGCTATGATGCACACAAACATAACAATGCTAATGATTATTGTGTATCTCATCAAGTTTCTTCATCACATGCACATACTCATAAAATTCATCATAAACATGCACGTGTGTTTAAATGTGATCTATGTGGTAGATTTGGCCATTTGGCAAAGTTTTGCTTTGATTTGAAAAAGATTTTACTTTTGCCAAATAGTTTTAAAAGACCACAAAAGTTTAAGTGTGATCATTGTAGTAGATTTGGTCATTTAACCAAATTTTGTTTTGATTTGAAGAGAGTTTCACATTTGCAAAATTATTTAAAAAGGCCATATTTATTTGCAAATGTTCCTCGTGCACATCCATATGGTCCACAAAAACAAATGGGCTTCTTCCATTGCACTTATTGTAATCGAAAGGGTCATTTGAGCAATTATTGTTATGACCGGATTAGTGCATAAAATGTGCTCAAAAGGGTTCATAACCCTAGGGCTTTGAGCTTTAATGATAGGGGTCATGTCCCTAAACCCTTTGGTACCAAGAATACTTGGGTACCAAAACATGTTTGATTTTTTTTTAACCAATAATTTTATTGTTTTTATTTTTTATTTTTCTTGGTTTTGAAAATTATGTTTTGAATTTTTTTATGAAAACAATTTCTCTTTGATCAATTCTTATGTTTTCATGATTATTAGTTTTGATTTTGATGAGAGGTTTATGTTGATATAACCCCTCGGGTTTATTGGGTGTTTATTCCCAAATTTTGTTTACCGGGTGCTAAAATATTTATATGGGTTGGAACAAGATTAAGAGCTTGATATATTGTTGCCTCTCTTGCATTTTGTCAAAAAATTTTGTTTTGATTCGTTGCTTTGAATTCATTATATAGCACAAATAGATGATTCAAATTTCAAATATGCTTTATAATATATTTTTTTATGTGGTTTGATCAAGTTCTACAAAGAAAACTTCCTTTATTGATCAAACATTAATTTGGGTTTAAATTTTGATTTATGATTTCATTTGAGTGATTTGTTTTCATTTGAATTTTTTTTTCATGATTCTCATGTTTCCTATTCATTTGTTTTCATAAATCTATTTTCATATGTTTTTATGTTTGTGTAATGAGTCACTATTCCATAATGATACATCCATATGTGTTCTCATTGTCTTTTTGTATGTGAGTTGTATCTAGCATGTTTTTCTATTTCTATGTTTGCTCACATATGTATGCCTTAGTATCCATTGCATATATTCCATAAGGCATTTTGATAGGGGGTGCTTTTCCCTATATTTCTTTTTATATTCACCCATGCTTATTGGTAGGGGGAGCTTTCGCTCTCTTCTTCTTTTGTTTTCCCCTTTTTGATGTTGTCAAAGGGGGAAAATATTGTGAGTATATCTTGTTTTGGTTATATGCATGATAATTCTAATTTACATATTAATTTCCTTTCATGCATATATCTCTGTAAATTGTTTGTTATCATTAAAAAGGAGGAGATTGTTGGGTCCTTTTGTTTTGATGATGTTTAACAAATAATTTACCACTAATGTTGTTTGTCTAGTGTTTGTGTTTTGTATTTATTCTAGGCAAACAATATGTTGTAGGATTGATGGAATCGAGCATTCACGATCATATCCAATGGAGGTTGGCGGAATAGTGCTTGAAGCCTACGCAATTCAAGTTGAAGATCCAAGTTCAAGCTTCATCCGTAAGTTTACCAAGTCGAGCTCATTGAAGACCTTCATCAAGCTTGTGTAATTTAGTTTAGGTTTTATATTATGTGTGTTAGTACTTTAAGCTCAATTATATACACACATACACGTTTTAGTTCTTGTATATATATAGTTATATATATACATCTATGTTTTGGTTAAGCTAGATAGATATGAAACAATATATATCTTCATATATGCTTTTATATGTTTCATATTCTATTGTATTTGGAAAAATATTGTGTTCTTGTTTTATTAGTTTATAGACTTTAATATCAATTTATATCAATTCATTAAGTCTATAAAATTATTTTACAAAAGTTTCAATATTGTGTTTATGTCAAATGACAAAAACATGTATGTTTAGTTTTCATGTTTTTGGACATATTTGAAAAATGATGAGTTTTTACTATTAAGAAGTGCAATTCCAAATATTCTTTTTGTAACATGTTCATTTACATGTTTACAATGATTTTCCAAAGTTTTACATTTTTTGAAATGTATTTGCTATTTTTAAAGACACTTCAAAAATCAGTTTTACTATTCAAATCAGGCTGATACAGTGTTATCAGTCGACTGATGAATATATTCAGTCGACTGAAGAAAACGCCTGGAATAATAAAAAGTTTCTGTTTTGTTTTGGTCGACTGACCAGTCGACTGATGAGGTCATCAATCGACTGATAAGGTCCGTCAGTCGACTGATGAGCTGAAAAACGCCTCTAACGGTCAGCTCATCAGTCGACTGATGAAAGCCATCAGTCGACTGATGCTGTAACGGCTAGTTTTTTCAGCCTTTTATAGATTTGGGTTGTTGTTCTTTTTGCCTTGTTTTCTCTTGGCTTTGGGGTTCCTATAAATACCCCCACATATCCTCAGTTTTATTAACTCAAGAGAATTGTTTAAAATAAGTTTAAGGGTGTTTAAGTTTTGTTTAAGTTTGTTTAAGAGTTTGTTTGTGAAGAAACTTTCACAAGATCTTGGGGAGATCATCTATTGGTGTTTGAGCATTCAACTCTTCTCCTTCTCTCTCTTGTCATCTAGAGAAGTTTTCTAAACTCAATCTAGCTATTTTTTATGTTTGATTTATATTTCCATAAGCTAGAATTTATATTGAGTTTAGTTTGATTTTTTTTTATTAAATCTCATTGTTATACACACCCACTTGAGCTTATAGTATTTCATACATAGTATAATTGGGGTTGTGAGAGATTGTAACTTTGAGTTGTGCTTAATTGAGTTCTCACCTTGTTTAGAGAACAATCATTTGTTGAGTGCCTATATTGTGAGGTTCACCTTGTAATACACTAGTACACCAAGAGGAGTGTGTGGTGAGAGACGGGGTCGTCCCAAGAGGAGTGGGATAGGTGGTAATACCTAGAGAGAGGTTGTAATTCCTAACACTTGAGGGAGACACGGGCTAGAGACCAACACTTGAGGTGGTAGTTAGTGTAGTTACATTGTGAGTGATTGTGAACGTTGATCGGTGAGCGTTAAAAACAGACATTGTGAGGTGTAAACGTTTTTCGGGTAAGCGTAGAAAACCCGGTGTGATAGTGGAGATCACCTCGAGGTGAGGAGTGGAGACGTAGGTCGTGGGGACCGAACTTCGTGAATATATCATTTGTTTGTGATTGTATTGGCGCACTTATTTTTATGTTCATTTATCGCCTTTGTATATTGCTTGTTGCTTATATTACCCACTATCTAGTTTAGATTATTCACCCTTGTGTTACTTGTATATCCTTGCACATATATTTGTAATATATCATTCTTGCTAGGATATATTATTAATTAGGTGAGAGACGGGATCGTCCAAGAGGAGTGGGGTAGGTGGTAATGCCTAGAGAGAGGTTGTAATTCCTAACACTTGAGGGAGACACGGGCTAGAGACCAACACTTGAGGTGGTAGTTAGTGTAGTTACATTGTGAGTGATTGTGAACGTTGATCGGTGAGCGTTAAAAACAGACATTGTGAGGTGTAAACGTTTTTCGGGTAAGCGTAGAAAACCCGGTGTGATAGTGGAGATCACCTCGAGGTGAGGAGTGGAGACGTAGGTCGTGGGGACCGAACTTCGTGAATATATCATTTGTTTGTGATTGTATTGGCGCACTTATTTTTATGTTCATTTATCGCCTTTGTATATTGCTTGTTGCTTATATTACCCACTATCTAGTTTAGATTATTCACCCTTGTGTTACTTGTATATCCTTGCACATATATTTGTAATATATCATTCTTGCTAGGATATATTGTTAATTAGTTTTAACTTGGCATAAATCGGATTAGATTAGCATAAACCCTATTCATCCCCCCCCCCCTTGGGGTTCTTTCCTAGTGGTATTAGGGTACTTTCACTCTTAACATGATTAACATAAGCATGCTTGCATAAACTTATAGAAAATATATAATTTGATTTAAATTCGTTCATATCTCTAGGTATCACAAACTTAGGGTTTAAACATGATTAATAAGCATGATTAATTAACATGATAACTCAATTAATTGCCAAATTAGGGTTTAAGCATGGTTTAAGCATGATTAACAACTTAAAAACAAAATTAATGTTGGCCTTCTTGTTTTGATGATGTTTAACAAACAATTTACGACTATTGTTGTTTGTCTAGAGTTTGTGTTTTTCGTATTTATTCTAGGCAAATAACGAATTGAATGATGGATGGAATTGCGCATTCACGATCATATCCAATGGAGGTTGGTGGAATTATGGAGTGAAGCCTATGCAATTCAAATTGACGATCCAAGTTCAATCTTCATCCGCAAGTGTGTTGAAGATCACAAGCTTGGGTATATTTAGTTTAGGTTTTATATTATGTGTGTTAAGTACTCTAAGCTCAATATCATATACACACACATTTTTGTTTTGGTTTCTATGTATATATATAGTTATATATATACATACATGGTTTTGAGTTTTCAAGTTTTAATATGAAACAATTGAATACAATTGAAAATACATTTCTTGTTTTATACTTATATGCATATATCTGATTTCATCAATATCAATTTTATTTAGTTCAATGAAATCATATTTTCTTTTGAAATGTTTGCAAAATATGCAATTTTATGAAAATATTATTTTCTTGGTTTATAAACTTCATAATGATAGTTTATATCTTTCTTTAAGTCTACAAAATCATTTTTGTATTGTTTCAAAACATGGTTAAGCTAAAACGTCAAAACTCATATGTTCACATTTTCATGTTTTGGACTATTTGGTAAAATGATGATATTTTTCATTTGGGGGGTCCTTTTTGAAAATCAGACTTTGTAGCATGTTTATTATCATGTCTACAATCATTCTCCAAAGTTTCACATTTTTTGGAATTTGTTTGATATTTTTAAACAGGGTTTTAAAATCAGATAAACAACTTTCAAACTGTTCTGTTCATGTATCAGTTCGCGGTCGACCGCCACGGTCGACCGCCACGGTCGACCGCGCCTTTGATTTTCCCTGTGGAACCAACAACAACTTTTGCGATAGACCGTCAGCTCGAAAATTCCCACGGTTGACCGCCAAAGTTTCTGGAATTTTTCTGAGTTTCAAAAGTGGCTCGCGGTCGACCACGAGAATTTCACAGTCGACCGCCGTTCACTCCAACGGTCATTTTGTAAAGAATCTGATTTCCGATTATGTTGGCTTTTTGGTCTTTTCTGTTGGGTTTTTGGCTGAAGTTTTGGGAGGCTATAAATACCCCCTTGCTCTCATCTTTCACAAGCATAAAATGAGAGTGTCTTAAACAAGTTTAAGAAAGTTTTAAACAAGGGTTTAAGGTTCTGTTTAAGTTTGTTTTGAGAAGCTTTTAAGCAAATTGAGATTTTGTTATGAGAAATCAATTTCACAAGAGCTTGAGGAGATCAACCATTGGTGTTTGAGCATTCAACTATTCTCCCTCTATCTCTTGATCTATTGAGAAGTTTTCTAAACAATTATCTAGCTTTATATTTGCTTATTTGATTATCATTCTTTAAAGCTAGTTTTTATATTGAGTTTAGATTTGATTTTGTTATCTCATTGCTTACACACACAACCATTGAGCTTATTGTATTTGCATACATTATATAATTGGGTTGTGGGGAGTTGTAACAATTGGGTGAGAGCTTTCATTGTATTCTCATCCATATTAGAGAACAATTATTTATTGTAATTGTGCTTATTGTGAGAATCACTTTGTAATACACTTGTACACCGAGAGAAGTGTGTGGCGAGAGTCGGGGATCATCCCAAGAGGAGTGGCGTCGGTTGATAAACCTAGGGAGAGGTTGTATCTGACCACTTGAGGGAGTCATCTGTAGTTCCAAAACTTGAGAGGGTGTAGAGTGGGATTGCAAGAGTGTTGATTGTAGAGTTCGGTAAACTAGAAAACCGTAGTGTGAGGTGTAAACGTTATTCGGGTAAATGTAGAAAACCCGGTTGTGATAGTGGATTTCTCCACGGGAGTGGGGAGCGGAGACGTAGGATGGAAGGTCCGAACTCCGTGATCATTTGAGTGTGTTTGAGTTTGTCTTTGGCGCATTTGCTTTTGCATTTATCCTATATCGCCAATTGTCTATTTCTCTTTGTGTATTTTGCCCTATCACATTTGTAATTTGTTTATATCACCCTTATGTTATTTGTTTGTATATCCTTACATATATCTCATAGTATAACTCATTGCTAGGATATATCTCTTTATTCATTTTGTTTATCCTAGCTCATATATCTTGTTGTATTTCATACTTACTAGGATAACTTGTTAATTAATTTTTATTGGCATATAATCGGGATTAGATTAGCATAAGACCCTAATCACCCCCCCCCCCCCCCCTCTAGGGTCTAACAATTAAGAGCAACCCTAATGATCATAATCATATTACTAACACAAACAGCGAGAAAACCATATAGATCTAACATTGATTTAAGATTAATCATCAAAAATCTCATCTTTTTCACATCGGTTTAAGCCTAAACATGTAAAACATTGATTTAAACATCTTAAATCGTTTATTAACAAAGGGTACATGTTTGGATGAAGATGATCTTCCCTTAATCTTGGGTGAAAACCTCTGAAATGAACAGCAAGCGATCCAGCAGTGCAAACAACCCGTTCTCCCTTGCCACACGTCGATGATCTTGCCCTCATGTTGGTATTTTGCTTCACAAAGCTCACAAAACTCATAAGAAATTTATCTAGGGTTTTTGAGGGGAGAGGGTGGGTGCTAGGGTTCAGAGATATCATCAAAGAGAAGAATTTTTATGAAAAACATAGGTATTTATAGAGGCAAACTCGAAACAAATCCCGTTTGACCCGAACCAGAAAACCTAGTCTGACTGGGAAAACCACCTTCGGTATTTTGAATGTAACTTTCTCGTCCAACCTCAGAATGAGGTGATTTAAGATTTGTTGGAAAGATATTAAAGAGAACTACAACTTTTGTTTTTTGAGTTTTTCCAGATTCGAATTCATCAGTGTGTAAAATATGTATACTCTTAATTGGACATTTTTTCAGATTTTAGGCTCGTGTATATAGTGCATGATTTCACTCCTATATTCACATATATACATTGAATTAATCTCAAATCAATTTCTAGCATACTCAAATATCAATAAATGTTATTTGTCACCATATAATACATTTATTATTATTTATCACCATATTTTCAAATTCACGGGGTTTTACATTGGAGGGGGAGATTGTTGTGGGTCCAGCCCAATCGGGACCTACAAAAACTTGAATCCTATTGAAAAAAGGATGTGAAGGACCTATTCATAATTTGAATAGGATTGGAGGACCTAGAGATAAATTTTCTTTATTAAAAGAATTTGGCTTATGACAAACCCTGTAGTGGTTTTTTTTGTTCCCGAGAATAGAGAGCAAAAATAGGTGGGCATTGTTTTCAAGGTAAGGAGAGAGAGAAAAATATAGGAGAGAAAAAAATTGAGCTTTCGGATTGTCTGGTTGTCCGATTGCAATTATTCAACTGTCATTTTCTTCAGAACGACAATGCCATCAATAGTACGGTTTTGGTTTTTCCATGGGCGTTGGAGATTTATGGTTAAACGGGTTTTAATGTTTTGATACCCTAAAGGTAACACTGTATTTTCTCTTGTGATCTAATCCTCAACTTTGGGTGTAGTTTTGAGGATCTATACTTTTGATTTATAGTGGAATATTTCTCTCCAGGTTGCTTCATGGACATAAGCACGATTTGCCGAACAACGCTAAATATTAGTGTTTGCTTACGTGATATTTTCATTGGTGCCGTTATTTATTTCTCATGTTTAATTCCACAGATAATCTCCATAAAATTTCAACAAATTTAAATATGGACTGTCCAGCATGGAATTTTTATATGTCTGCAATCTTGTAACAATGAAGGGCGCCCGCATTCCCATCTCCGATATTATGGACAGATTTATGTTTGATTGCATTAGACTTGCGTTTGACTCATCAGTATCTCTTAATCATTATAGCCTCGTCCATATTGTACCAAGCCCTCTGATGAACCAAATAGTGGAGTATCGGTTCAAGGTGATCTCATCTTGCCACAGAGAGTGATCCTGTCTGATTAGGTTGTGACCATTTTAAACAAGTATGTGCGGAGAGCTCACAATCCTGTGTTTGCAAAAGGAGTCTTGTACTGGTGCTGTGGTGATTACCTGTTAGTTCGACTGCAATAATGAGATCTCATGCACAAACTGACGCCCAAAGATTTTTCAGGGTTGGCCTAGCAGGACATTGGCATCTATAGGGAACGAGTACCGTTAACTTGAATCTCTAGCAAGAGCATGGTCCTATGTGTTAGACATTAATGCCACTAAGAAAGAACCCTAGAGGGGGGTGAATAGGGTTTATACTAATCTAATCCGATTTATGCCAATTTAAAACTTTACTAACAAATATATCCTAGCACAAGAGATATGAATAATATATGTGCAAGGATAATAAAGCAAGGGCAATATGAACACAAACAAGATAGTGGGAATATAAACGATAAGCAATAGACAAATGCGATATAAGATATGAACACAAAAAAGTGTGTCAATGCAATCACAAACAAACGATATGATCACGGAGTTCGGTCCCCACAACCTACGTCTCCGCTCCTCACCTCGAGGAGATCTTCACTATCACAACCGGGTTTTCTACACTCACCTGAACAACGTTTACACCTCACACTCGGTTTTCTAGCTCATCGAAAACTTTATAATCACTCACAATGTAAACACACTAACTACCACCTCAAGTGTTTGTCTCTAGCCCGTGTCTCCCTCAAGTGTTAGGAATTACAACCTCTCTCTAGGCATTACCACCTACCCCACTCCTCTTGGGACGACCCATTCTCTCACCACACACTCCTCTTGGTATACTAGTGTAATACAAAGTGAATCCTCACAAATACAACAATCGGTTTTCTAGTTCACCGAAAACTTTATAACTTACACATTTACAATTACACTTCACATCCTCTAAGTGTTGGCCTAGCATGTGTCACCTTCCTCAAGCGTTCGGAATTACCACCTCTCACTAGGCTTTACTACCGATTTCACTCCTCTTGGAACTGACCCCGTCTCTCACCAACCACTTCTCTCGGTGTCCAAGTGTAATACAATGTGCAACTCACAATGAAGCTCACAAATACAAATTTGTTCTCTATAATAGATGAGAACACAATTAAGCTCGCTCTTAACGTCACACAAACCCCACAACCCAACTTATATAATGTACGAAAATACAATAAGCTCAATGGTTGTGTGTGTAAACAATGAGTAAATAAAATCAACTAAACTCAATATAAATACTAGCTTAATGAATTAATATTAAACAATATAAATGTAAAGCTAGATTGAGTTTAGAAAACTTCTCTATGGATAACAAGAGAGAGGGAGAAGAGTGAATGCTCAAACACCAAAGGATGATCTCCACTTGCTCTTGTGAAAGCTTCTTCACAAACTTGAAAACACACTTAAACAAAAACTTAAACCCTTAAATAAACTTGTAAAACTCTTTTTAAAACTTTTCTCTTCTTTTATATTGAACTGAGGATATGTGTGGGTATTTATAAGAAACCCCAATGCTAAGAGAAAACAACAAAACCCACCAAAAAGACAAAAACAGAAAAGCTGGAAAAAAAACTAGTTGTTGGGCCGTCAGTCAACTGATGATGTTCATCAGTCGACTGATGATCTGACCGTTACATGCCAGCAACACATCATCAGTCGACTGATGAACTCGTCATTCGACCAATAAACTCATCAGTCGACTAAAACAAAACAAAAACTTTTTGACATTCCAGGTGATTTTTTCAGTCGACACATCAGTCGACTGATGTCATCAGACGACTTACTAGTCGACTGATAATAGGTTATCAGCCTGTTTTGAAATAGAAATCTGATTTTCAAACCTCTTTTAAAAATAGCAAATAAAATTAGAAAAATATAAAATTTTGGGAAATGATTATAAACATGATAATACACATGTTTTCAAAAATCACTTCCCATTTGAGAAATCTCTTTATTTTACAAAATAGTTCAAAACATGAAAATAAAACATACTTGTTTTGTCATTTTGACTAAACCATGTTTTGAAAACTTTATAAACTGATTTTATAGACTTGATAAAAGATACAAACTATTGTTGATAAGCCTATAAACTAAAAACTCAATATTATGCAAAAATAAAGTTTTGCACAATATGCATTTAACAAAATGATAAATATGAAACATGTATATATATGTAAACTATAATATAGGTTTCATATTTATATAAACTTGTAAACTATAAAACCAAAACTTGTGTATATATACATAACTAAATATATATACATAGAAACTAATAAAATGTGTGTGTATATGATATTGAGCTAAAAGTATCTAACACACATAATATAAATCCTAAACTAATTTACCCAAGCTTGTGATCTTCAACGAAGCTCTATCTTGGTATACTTACGGATGAAGCTTGAACTTGGATCTTCAACTTGAATTACAAAGCTTCAACCACTATTTCGCCAACCTCCATTGGATATGATCGTGAATGCTTGATTCCATCCATCCTCCAACATGTTGTTTGTCTATAATAAATAGATAAATACAAACACTAGACAAACAATATTAGTGGTAAATTATTTGTTAAACATCATCAAAACAAAGAGGCCAACGCTATGGACTGTTGGGGATTCGTCCTATCGACAACCTGTCAATGAACCCTCATGTAGAACGTGCCCTCCGGATCTTGTGTCAAAAAAATGAAAGAAGAAATCATAGCAAATAAAAGAAAACTTTGCGAAGAAAAATTAGAAGAGAGAACACCAAAATTTTAACGAGGTTTGGCAACTTGTCTACGTCCTCGGGAGCCACACAAAAAAATTCTTTTGGATATTAAAGAAGATTACAAAGCTTGCAAGAGATGAACTCAAATTCCTTGAGATCACTCAAAAAAGAACTCTCTTTTTATTTCTCAATGCGCGAGATTTTTCTCTGAAAAATCGTTGCTCAAGGCACTATAAAATCGCCGCCAAAAACGCTCTGGAGATCGCTCTTGAAAACTCACGTTTAAGTGGCGGCCAGAGATCCCTATTTATAAGGAAACCTTAGGTCAAAAACAGATTAGGAATCTGTTTTCTGCGAGTTCTCCTGACTTCGAAGCTCGCCTGTATGACTTATGTTCGCCTGAACATAGTCAAGCTCATCTGAACCACTTCGCCTACACTTGGAGCTCGCCTACACTTGGAGCTCGCCTGATCTTCCAAGTTCGCATGAACTTCCAAAAATCTCCTGAACTGTAGGTTCGCCTGAACTCAGCTTCGCCTATGATCCAAGTTCGCCTGAACTTAGCTTCAAGCTTCGCCTGAACTTCCAAGTTCGCATGATTTCTTAACTTAGAGAAATCTTTGCTTTGCATGCTTGTTCTAAGGTTTGGGTCTACACCCGAAACTAACAATCTCCCACTTGAAAACCAAACCTCTGTCAACAAGATCTCTTCAACTTAGCAAGCACCTTCTCTTACCCGGAGAATCTCTTTCTTCAATTTAATATCTTCTTATAGTGTGGCTCCGCCCTCATCTCCTATGCATGAAGGTCAACTGAAGTTGCGCACAACTCCAGTTTCTGAATGGTCACTGCCTTTGTTAATATATCTGTAGGATTTTAGCTCCTTAAAATCTTCTCTAAAAGTAACTTCACATCCTCTATCAGCGAGTGTACGAAGTGGTAACGTATGTCGATGTGCGTTTATTCTGGCATGAAATATTGGGTTCTTAGTAAGGTGTATAGCACTCTGGCTATCACAATAAAGAACTATGTTCCCCGCTTCAGACCCAACTCTTTTAGACATCCGGTTAATCAAATCATCTCCTTGCTAGCTTCAGTTACTGCGACATACTATGTCTCAGTCGTGGATAATATTACTATCTTCTGCAAATGTGAGACCCAGCTCACTATTGTCGACCCTAAGCTATAAACATATCCCGTGGTACTTCACCTCGTATCATGATCACTAATAAAATCTGCATCCATGTATCCCTGCAGTACTAATTCTTTTTTCCCAAAACACAGTGGCATATTCGTAGTCCCTCTCAAGTATCTCAGGATCCACTTCACGACCTCCCAATGTTGCTTTCCTGGGTTGCTTGCAAACTTGCTCATAACTCCTACTGCATGGGCGATATCCGGCCTCATGCAAACCATTGCATACATAAGACTACCAATGGTTAATGAATATGGTACTTTTCTCATGTGCTCCTCCTCTGTATCTGTCTTGGGTGATTGTTCCTCAGATAACCTGAATTAACTTTCAATGGCCGTGCTAACGGCCTTAGCATTCGGCATGTTGAATCTCTGAAGTATCTTCCCAATGTATTCAGCCTGACTCAACTTCAACGTCTCTTCAGCCACATTCTGACTAATTCTCATACCAAGAATCTACTTGGCTGCACCCAAATCTTTCATAGCAAACTCCTTTGCCAAATACTTCTTCAACTTGTTTATCTCCTGTAAATATGGTCCTGCAACTAACATGTCATCTACATACAGCAATAACACAATATAACTGGACTCGAACCTCTTGAAGTAGCAGCAATGATCTGAGTTACACCCTTCATAGCCATTGCTCTGCATGAAGTTATCGAACTTCTTGTACTACTGTCTTGGAGCCTGTTTCAAACCGTATAAGCTCTTCTTGAGCCTACACATCATCTCTTTCTTTCCTTCCTCAATGAAGCCGACAGGTTACTACATGTAGATTTCTTCATCCAAGTCGTCATGAAGAAATGTAGTCTTTACATCCAACTACTCAAGGTAGAGATTTTCAGCAGCTACTAAGCTCAACACCACCCTGATGGTTGTGAGCTTCACTACAGGGGAAAATATTTCTGTATAATCCACTCCTTCTCTCTGTTGAAATCCTTTCACAACTAATATGGCCTTGTATCTCTTGCTTCCACCACTCTCCTGCTTGACCTAGTAGACCCATTTGTTATGTAAGGTTTTCTTCTGTGCATGTAGCTGGGCTAACTCTCATGTCTTATTAGTGTGTAGAGAATCCTTCTCTTCTTGCATCGCATACTCCCACTGCTGAGATTCACTCACTTGCATAGCCTGCTCATAGCACTATGGTACTCCGCTATCTGTCAAAAGCAAATAATCTAATGATGAGAGATATCTAGGATTCGGTTTGGGTACCCTGGATGACCTCCTAAGCTCCTCGCCCTAGGTAGTCGTCTCTGCACCTGGAGTCTCCTCTATTCTTTAGTCATAACTGTCACTGTCTCCCCCATCTGGAAGTTCTTCTAAATCCATGTACTCGGATCCACTTGTATCCTTAGTGCTGCTCCCACTGCTTTGGCTATCCTTGGCATTGTCTCTGTCCTTGTACATCACCTCTTCATTGAATATGACATCTCGGCTCCTGATAATTTTCCTGTTCTTCTCATCCCACAGACGATATTCGAACTCATCAATATCGTATCTAATGAATGTACACTTCTGTGACTTAGCTTCTAGCTTGTCCCTGATATGATCACTGATATGAACATATGCCACGCAACCAAAGACTCTCAAGTATGATAGATTAACCTTCTTGCCACTCTAAACCTCTTCTGGAATCCTAAAGTCTAGTGGGACCGAAGGCCCATGATTAATTAAGTACGCTGTTGTATGCACCGTGTCCGTCCAAAATGTCTTGGGTAGTCCTGTATGTAGACACATGCTCCTCGCACGCTCTGTCAATGTTCTGTTCATTCTCTCTACAACACAATTCTGTTGCGGTGTCCCTGGAGCAGTCCTCTCTAAATGAATCCCATTCAGAGCACAGAGCATAGAACTTCTTGAACTCCTCCAGCTCGTATTGTCCATCATTGTCAGATCTCAGACACTTCACTTTTAGATCTGTCTCGTTATCCACCATGGCTTTCCACTTCTTGAAGATTTTAAACACCTCTGACTTGTGCTTCATGAAGTATACCCACACCTTTCTCGAGTGATCGTTGATAAAGGTGACGTAGTACGTCGAATTGCCAAGAGAAGACACGCTAGCTGGATCTCATACATCTGTATGAACAAGCTCTAGCTTGTGAGCTTTAGGTGGTCTTCCACTCTTCTGAAAGCTGACCCTTTTCTGCTTCCCGTAGATGCAGGCTTCACAAACACTAACTTCCACTAAATCGATGCCGGTTAGCTTTCCCTCTGAGTGTAGAATCTTCATACCCTTCTCACTCATGTGTCCTAATATATTGTGCCACAGATCTACACTCTCCTTGCCAGCTACAATTGCGAGGGTGTCACTCGTATTTGAAGTTAGGTAGAGTGTTTTGGTTTTGTTGCCACGGGCAACCACCATAGTACCGTTAGAGATTTCCACGAATCCAAGGTAAATATTGTAACATAGCCTTCTACTCCAAGCTGGCTAGCCAAAACAAGATTCCTCTTTAGCTTCGGTACATATCTGACGTTCTTCAGATTCCACATAGAGCCTTTCATCTGTATCTGCACATCACCTCTTCCCACAGTACTACAGGGCCCGATATCCCCTAAGTACACTTTTCCAAAGTCCTCTGCTACATAGTTCTGAAGAAGCTTTCTATTAGTAGTGGCGTGGAATGAGGCTCTCGAATCAATAACCCATGAATTGGAATCACTGTTCATAGCAAGGATCAAGACATTTTGCATGATATGAGCCTCATGCTCATTCGTATCCTTCTTTGGTACTTTACAGACTGAAGACATATGGCCCTCCTGGTCGTAGTTCCAATACTTCCCTCTGATAGGCCTCACCTTCGAGTTCGACCTCTTCTTCTTCGACTTTGATCGATTCCTATTTTGGTTACCCTTATTACGGCTTCGGCCTCTCTGATCGAGACTTAGGACTGAACCTGAACTTTCTAATTCATGCGATTTTCTTCTAACCTCCTCGGATAGAATCATACTAACAACCTTGTTCAGCTTTAACTTCTCCTTCTCTGCCGAGTTGCTGATTGCGGTCATGCAACCTGCCCAACTATCTGGCAACTGCAATAATATCAATAGTTCTGTACTGTGTCATTAAACGTGATATCGACTGAGATGAGTTGATCAACAATCATGTTGAACTCGCTGAGATGCATCGTGAAGGGACATCCTTTTGCCATCTTAAGGTTAAAGAGCGTTTTAACGAGATGCACCTTATTTGCAGCTGACGGTTGCTCGTACATCTTTGCGAGCACTTCCATAAGCCCCACTGTCGTCTTCTCCTTTAATATATTGTGTGTGACTAATTTTGTGAGCGACAATCAGATCTATCCAAGAGCCTTTCGATCCAACATTTCCCAGTCCTCGTTGGTCTCATCCTTCTTCTTTCCTTTTGCTTTACCCATCAACGGACGGTAAAGATTCTTCTGATATAGATAGTCTTCTATTTGTGAATTCTACTAGGCAAAGTCTGATCCGTCAAACTTTTCAATCTTTGATTTGTCTTTTTCTGCCATAGCTCTCACACAGATCTTATCCGAACGAAGCTCGGATACCAGTTGTTAGGGATTCGTCCTATCGACAACCTGTCAATGAACCCTCATGCAGAACGTGCTCTCAAAATCTTGTGTCAAAAGAAGGCAAGAAGAAATCACAGCAAATAAAAGAACTCTTTGCAAAGAAATATTAGAAGAGAGAACACCAAAATTTTAACGAGGTTCGGCAACTTGCCTACATCCTCAGGAGCCACACAAAAAATATTTTTTGGATATTAAAGAAGATTACAAAGCTTGTAAGAGATGATTTCAAACTCCTTGAGATCACTCAAAAAAGAACTCTCTTTTTATTTCTCAAGGCGCGAGATTTTTCTCTGAAAAATCGTCACTCAAGGCGCTACAAATATCGCCGCCAAAAGTGCTCTGGAGATCGCTCTAGAAAACTCGCGTTTAAGTGGCGGCTAGGGTTCCCTATTTATAGGGAAACCCGAGGTCAAAAACAGATTAGGAATCTATTTTCTGTGAGTTCGCCTAACTATGAAGCTCGCCTGTATGACTTATGTTCGTCTGAACATAGTCAATCTCGCCTGAACTGCTTCGCCTACACTTAGAGCTCACCTGCACTTGGAGCTCGCCTGATCTTCCAAGTTCGCCTGAACTGTAGGTTCGCTTGAACTCATCTTCGCCTGTGATCCAAGTTCGCCTAAACTTAGCTTCGGGCTTCACCCTGAACTTCCAAGTTCACCTGATTTCTTAACTTAGAGAAATCTTTGCTTTGCATGCTTGTTCTAATGTTTGGGTTTACACCCGAAACCAACATGGACGATGGTCGACAGAAATAAATGAGAGATGATGCACGAGGCTAGCTTGGAGAAGATTTTGGTGGATAACAGCGACATGTTTGGAATGTTTTGGAGGATGCTGAGGTTGAGGATGAGAAAGGAGATGGTGAAGAGATTCGTAAACACATTTTGGATTGAACTGTTGCCATTGGAAGGAGGGGACAGAGTGTTCTTTACGGTGAGGATGATGTGTGGTTATAAATTTGCTTGTCGTAGCAATGGGAAGGTGCAGAGTTATGATATGAAGATTGAGAAAGTGGACATGGTGTTTGATAAGGGTGACTAGTTTCAAAAATATAATCAGGTTTTTGGGTACAATAACAGCATGGTTTATTTGCAAGTGATGGAGTGTATTATATTCTACATTTTATGAGAAGGTTGTATTTTGTTCCGTTGCACTTTTTTGTTTGGAGAAATAGAAGAGACTTGTTGATAATTATTTGATTCATTGCATCCTTACTCCATGCAATTATGAGTCTACCTACTTGTGTTGTTGATTCTGAGTAGGATCAAGCTTTGCATGTAGTATTTCTGGAAGTAATTTACCTATTGGATGATTTCATGTCAGATAAGTTGTGAGGTTCTAGATCTTAATTGGCTGTATCTCTATAATCATGGTAATCTTAATCATATTTTAATCATTGATATCTTGTTAATTTATTTTTAATCAACAACAATCTAAACAATTAAAAATGGTCCAGAAGCATATGAATAGAACATGTACTAAATGTCCTGCCTTTTTCAGATAATTGTTACCGGTGAGGGTTGCCTTACTTCTGTAAAAGATTCAGTTCCTTGAACAACTTGGGATATCTCACTCGGAGCTAAAACTTCTTAGGTTTGAATAATGTGTACGTATTTTCAGGGTGGATCTACTCTAAGGAAACTAGTGTCGCGTGGCACTAGTTCCCTCAGGACACGAAATAAACCCACTCTAAAACCAATAGCCAATTCTTAGCAAGAATCAAGTAGAAACTATTTTAGGTTCAACTACCTTAACAAATTGAAACATAGATGGAAAACACAGATAATTAGAATAGAATAAAGAATTTAGGAAAGCAAGCAACATTCTACTGTAGTATAGGTTGGAATAAGCCCGAACTAGAAACTATTAAAATTTAAGTAAAAAAAACTAGAGATTTAAACTGGTTCTCCCACTTAAATTCAATAATTCATTAAATTAAAGCAACAACTGGCAAGAAAGAATATGGGAACTAAATAAAGTATTGAATCTAAGTAGAGGAGAGAGATTGCAATTGAATTTTGGAAAGCGAAGTCATGTGGCTAAGGAAATTGTGGAAAGAGTTTCTCTAAGAGCAAGTTGTGAAAAATGATGATTGATTCAATAACTACTTAGTGATAATGTATTGAGAAAGATGTGTTTGATGGTATTACTAATAATGTGATTACGTACTTATTGCAAAATAGGAAAACTTGTCAAAAGCTATAAAATTTTTAATTACTAATTATGTAATGACACCACTTTTCATAAATCTTGGATCCACCACTGAACATGTTTTATAGCCTTTAGGTAATCAAGATAACAAAGCCTATTCTTTATCTCGTAAGTGTTTATTGTATCGTTCAGGTATCAGGTTCTATTTTACATTTTTCCCTTGAGGGGGGGGGTTACTGGTTGGTGTAATTTTGGGTTAAGTGGAATAATTTTTAGGATTTTACTTTATGGTGTTACTCATTGGCACAAAGGAATTGGGATTTCACTTTAAAATGTTATTCACTAGGACAATGAGATTTGCACAATTACCCCCACTTTTTCCAAAATCATCTCACGTCTATGCAAACTTTTTGTCTCAACCTCTAAAACTTAATCTATTCTTAACTTTGGGACAATCATGGGAAAGTCCATAATTTCAAAGCATTAATTTTTTAAATATCTAATATATTTTAGTTATATTATGATATATAATTTATCTTGATTACATTATATTATAAAATTATGCTATAACGTAAGATAATAAAATATTATATAATATTATCTAATATAAGATTATTATATATCATTATTATATATTAGTTAATACTATTTCATATATTATAATATTTGTACTATATTATTATAATATTACTTTATATTATTTAATATATATTTTATTAATTAGAATAAAAATATTATTATAGTATTTTTATGATATAAATTATTGCATTATAATTTAGTGGTTATATATTTAATATAATAATATATTTATTGTAATATAATTTAATATGATAATATATTCTATTATGCAGAATATTTTAAATTATGATAATTTACTATTTTCTACTACATTTTATTATATTAATTAATAGTCTTAAATATATTATCAATATTGTGGTAGTTATATTATCAAATAATATTTTATTGCTACAATAAAAATAGTAATAATCTACGGTATATTAAAGTATGATATTATATATAATATTATATATAAAATTAATATAACATAATATATTAATTAATAATATTTTTAATTAATAATATTGTACATATTAATAGTATATTATAGCTATTATAAATATTATATTTTAATAAGGAGTTATGTCACAGATTATCACATTTAAATTATGGTAATTATCATAAAATATAATATTATTTTTTTAATAATATAATGTTTTAAATAATACTATATTGAATAAATAAATATTATAATATTTATATTTGTATTAAATTAAATATTATATTATTAAAATATTATATTAAATTTATTATTCATATATTACATCAATTATTATATAATATATCATATTATTATAATATAATATATTATATTAATTACATTAGACATAGTTATAATTAATGAGCAATTATAATATAACATACTATACTTTAGAATAAAGTAAAATAATATATTATATTATAATAACATACTATATATTATACTAAACCAAATTGATAAATTAATTTAGATTTAATTGATAAATAAATATTATATTTTAATAAGGTGCCACATCATCAATTATCTCACATAAATTATCAAATCAAACCTTCAAATTATCCCATTATCCCAATTTGTCCCACTTTACTCCACTCAAAATATCCCAAAGGGATAAAAATTTTCCATTGGAACAATTATCCTACTTGGTCCCAGTTGATGTCAGATGCTTAACAGCAGGATTCAAGACTGGTTTTGAAGAGCTTAGGGTCTCTTGATCTCCTTTGATGATTGATCCCCTAACAGGAAGAGAGTCTTGTACATATGCAACACTTTAGAGGACCAAAGTTGGATTCTCCTGTGATTCCTCCGACGATCAAGTTAGTTATAATATGAAAGGGAGAAAGGGACTGCTATAGTTTTCTCTAAGTGTGCAAAAATTGTGTATCTCTGGTTAGTAGACAATGTGCCTATTTATATTGAAATGATAAGGGCATTTAGGTAATTTCGATCGAGTCCATGTAGTCTGCTTAGTCAGCTGGTACTGTATAGTTGTTGGCAATAAGTGATTTGAGTCATGCCCATATTTATTATGGTAGCGACAGAGGGAGTAAGGCGTTGACGAAGTCCGATGATCCATTAAGACTTTTGGCGGGGGAGCAATAATGACTCCGACCGTACATTTAATGTGATGGTGATTGACTATCAGCAGGGGTTCGAGAATGACCACCTTATCTCTTGACTTTGCAAGAGGGATGAGAAAATATGTCTTTCGTTGTGACCCTTGAGGGAGATGAGAAGGGACACCTCTTATCTCGGCCTTCGAGAGAGATGAGAAGTCGGTGTGTGTGGGTCAAGTTAGTGTGTAGTCTGCTTGAGACACGTGTCAGTTAATTAGCTGTAATTAACACTTACTTATTTCTATAGCACAACACTGGCCCCTTTCGCTCGAACTCAGGTGGCCGAGTTTAAATAAAATTAAACTGTTGACTATCGAGTTTGAGGTGCATGTATGAGTGGTCATTAACGGGTCACTGTTGATGCAATGTTCTGATGTCAAGAAAAATCGTGCGCCGGCCCGCCTGAGTTCCCGAACAGAGATTGCTTGCCAGTTAAAGCAAATGGTGCTTCTGTTATTGAGTGGTCACCTCGATTTTTAGGGATATGTCTAACTATCGATAGTCTCGTGTACTGTTAGGATCTCGATGTGTGCCGACTTTTCTGTCTATATATACGGTTGTTCTTAGATGGGGGAATTTTACTTGATCTTGAAACCCTCGAATTTGCTTCTACAATCTGTGCAATTTCTAGCCATCTTTTTCATTCTTCTCCAACGATCATCAAATTGATGGCATCTTCATCTTCAGTGGCTTGGAATGATGCTCAGATCAATCACCTCCGAAAGTTCCACTCAAAGGTGCAGTCTAGAGACTTACTATGATAAGTTTGAATCCTTCAGGCATTCACTCTATCAGCGCTAGAGAAAGGTCAGGCTGTGTACAATCATGGTGATAATATTGCTCTAGTGTATATCAAGCACTTGGAGTACGGTCTACGTCTTTCGCTCCACCTTTTTCTTTGATGCATCTTCAAAGCCTTAGGAGTTTTTCCATCATAGATGAAGCCAAACTCCATAGCTACTCTGGTGGGGTTTATGGTCATATACAACCGACTCGGGGGCTTGTTCTCGAGGTCGAGAATGGAGATGAGGATGATGATGAGTCGGCATAAGGAACAAGCGAGGACCCGACTCATGATAGTTAGGTCAATCGGCCTGAAGAGGAGGGGGACCAAGTGGTCGAGTCCCAACCTTAGTCGTCTACTTTACTAACTTCCGCTGCTACCATGCCTCCAGTCTCGAGTTTTGCTAGGACTCCCAGTATCGCTCTGGCCCTAAGTTCTACTCGAGCTTCAGCCTCGGCCCCAGATCTAGGTTTGGCCTCGATCCAAGTCCAGCTTTTTAGAAACTTTATTGTATTTCTATTTTTTGTAAGTACTTTTGTATTCTAAGTACTTTGAATATGTGAATGAAAAAGGTTTGATTTTTGTCAATTTTAATTGTGTACCTCCGCAGTCTTCTTTGACCGAGTATAAGTTCAGCTTCAAATTTTAGATGTATTTCGAGTGGACGTCAACACTTTGAGAAACTCTCAGGTTGAGATGAATCAGCTTCATGTCTTGGTTTTATTACAAAAGGATACCAAAGTCTTACTAGTTTAAGTCAACCCAGTTGATGACGTGCCTTGGGTTTATTCATGTAGATGATACCAAGGTCTTTAAGCCAAAGATGATTGAGACTCTGAGTTAATGATATGCCTTGGTTTTATCTCGAAAGGGTACTAAGGTGTTGGGTAGGTGTCTTGGGTTTATTCATGAAGATGATACCAAGGCCTTACGTGTTGGAGTTGACCAAGTTGGAGACGACTCGACCTCGTGCCTGGGGATTACTCAAAACGATACTAAAGTCTTTGGTATATGCCTTGGGTTAATTCATGAAGATGATACCAAGGTCTTTGCAACACTGCAAAACATAGAATACTAGGTGTTGAAAATATTCATTTATAAACGTCTGTTTTGTAGTGACATTCTGTAAAACCCTATAATTTTGAATGTTGTGAGATATAATAATAAACATGTTATATTATAATAAATAAAGTTTATTGATATTTGAGTATGCTAAGAATTGATTTGAGATCAATTCGATACATATATATGAATATATGAGTGCAAATGCACAAAACATACACGAGAAAAATCTGGGAAAAATGACTAGTTAAGAGTTTATAGATTTTACACAATGATGCATTTAGAATCTGGGAAAACTCTAAAGATCAAAGTTGTAGGTATTTTCAACATCTTTCCAACAAATTTTTAATCACCTCATTCTGAGGTCAGATGAGAAAGTTATCACCAAAATACTGTGTACAGATTTTAGAAACCTGTGTATTACTTAGTAGTCGACTACTATGCTTAGTAGTCGACTATCGGGAATTCCTCGATGTGCCAGGTTTTAGTTTTCGGGTTGGATTTACATTGTATCTGAACCCAGTTGTTACCCTAAGTGTATATATATATTCATTTTAAAGCTCTTTTTACCCTATTTCACGTGAGATTATCACCAGCCACCTTCCTCCTTAAACCCTAACCCTAAACTGAGAATTTTGGGAGTGTTCTTGAGAAGTTTGTCAAGAAGAAGGTGAGTTTTGGCATTTTGGAGAAGAGAGAGATCTTGTGTGCACGTGGTTGAGGAGTCCAACAGCACCTTGAGGCAAGATTATTTTCGTCCAAACTCATCCCCATAGTTAAATAACTAGATTAGAAGTTAAATATTAATGTTTATGTGCGTGATCTTAATATGAGATATAAAAAGATTGGATTTTTATGTTATTTCATAAACTCATGCTAGATCTATACTTGTTTTTCTTGTTGTTGTATATAGTTTGTGATCATAATCATTGTGATGCTTTTAGTTTCACTTTTAATCCATTAATCATGTTTAGATCATGCCTAAACCTTAGATATGCAATTAATTGAATACACATGATGTTTAAAGAAGTTTAACCCTAGACTTGTGACATCTAGGTTTTGTAAAATCAGAATTTGAAACAAGATTGATCTCTGTTCATATGTAGATTTTAAATCATGTTATTATTATCATATTGTTTACATATTGATCAATTGAAGAAAATGATTAATTTTGATGTAAAACCCTAACTAGACAAATTTATACATTGTTGTCATGCTCAGAATAGTTATTATTGTATGTTTAACAAGTTTAAATCATGTAAATATGAGTGATAAGTGTATGTTAAGTTAATTTCCTGTTTGTGCACGTCAGTATACATGTTTTCACAGTGTAGTCGACTACTAAGCATAGTAGTCGACTACTCTGTCAAACCTTCGAAACACAGAAAACTAAGTTATAGCAGAGTAGTCGACTATTAACCCTAATAGTCGACTACTAACAGTAAATTTGTTTTTACAGAGTCTGGATTGACTCAGAGTAGTCGACTACAAAGGCTGTTTTTCCTGAGTTTTGTTTTATGTCTACTTAAGATGTGATCGCAGACTTCGAGCCATACTTCTTTACACATATTCTCACGAATAGTACAGTAGTACACACTTGGGCTTTCTGAGAGGGATTATGAAGGGTTAAGACCCAATTACTTTGAGAAAGAGTTTAGAACATACTATACACACACCTTGTGGATATCGTTGATGAGCTCAGTTCAGTACTACGGGGGTAGTGCGTCGATATTCCATTTGTGCAGGTCATTGAGTCGGGTTTGGATGCTTTATTTAGCAGTCCGTCTGCATGAGGGTGCGATGAGGCTTGTGAGCCGTACTTCTAGGATACCTATATGGTAGGTCGTTTCGCACTCATGTTACGCACTGAGATCGCGATGAGACTAATGAGCCGTGTACACTGATTAGGATACCTACAGGGTAGTCCGTTACATATGATAATGCTAAGTATCAAAATCTTGCACGGAGTTGCATTGAGATAGCCAAGCAATAGCCTGAGTCATTGGCAGATGCCAGTTATGTTTTTGACTCGCTGCTAAAATATATGACCCAGAGTACTTTGCATATGAAAGTACATGAGATTTATGCCGGTATTCATTCTATCTCCCCAGTGGCAGTGACAGATATTATGAATATGATATGTTGACATCTTTATTTTCTTTTTCTGCTTTTCTTTATTTCTTAGGTTGGGATCAACGATTAGCGGTTCACAATTTGAGACATATGGTATATACATGAGGGTTTCATTGTTTGGATTATTTCGCTCGATGTATCAGTCTCGTGTTGTGGATTTCAAATTGTTGATTTCATTTAGATTGTTTATCCTTAATTTGGTATTAATGTTTAGATGTTTACAATTCGGGACATATGGTATATACATGAGGGTTTCCTTATTTGGATTATTTCGCTCGACGTACTACGTCTCGTTTTGTAGGTGTCTGAATATTAATTCCGCTAGATACGGGGAAAATGATATAGGTGGACTATGCTTAATAGATAGAGCCTCCACTCCATTTATCAGCCCTTCCCCTGGGACGGATGGAGGTAATCTTGCTGTAGCACTCTGACGCTCTTGTTGTTGTTTCTTTTTCTTTTAAAAATACCCTTTCGGGTAGCACGGAGTTCCGGATAGCCGCAGGATAACGGAGTTCTTGCATAGTCACCGTCCCGAGAGATTTATTAGAGGCTCCACTGTAGTTTTAAATTTTATTCAGACTTAAGAGTTTATTTCCATTTTGTAAAGGCAATGTGCCTTAGTTCGACTTTCTGTTTTGATTCATGTTGAGACATCGTATGTTATTTCAGACTCCAGATGTATTTTAGTTTATTTTCAGTTAAGACATGACCTTTATTTATGAGATATCATCTTCTTTATCATGTTTATTATTGTCGTTCTACTTCTTTACCTGTTTTGTACCTACGCTTTTATTTGATCCCACTAGAGGATATTACTGTGATTGGTGAAACTTATTGTTGCACAGTGTAGGTGCATGGTAGGTTTGACATCTCTGGGTTCACCTTGGACTGCAGCCATGTGTGAAAACAGGGGCGTCATAGTTGGTATCAAGCTCTAGTTCCAGTATCCTTAGGATCATCCTATGTCGAGTCGTGGAGCTAGTATAGAGTTTCTTAGGGTTCATGTATAGAGTCCGCTAGGAATTTCTAGAATAAGTGAGGACGATATATACGTATATCTCGAAAATTACACATTTTTTTATGATTATCATACTCTGATTGAAAAGTATTTGCATGAATGATAAGTGATACGATTTTCTTATTGTTATGTGTTATATCTTTTGCCTGAGGTCTCAATACTGTATCTTATAAACTTTATTCTGAATGTATAAATGGCCGGACAAGGACGTGGACGGAGAGGATCCCGTACTCAGGGAGAGGGACAGACTGAACCAGAACCCGAGCAGTAGCAGGTTCCACCCGAGCCGCAGCAGGCTCCCTAGTATTTGATAGTCCCACCCGAGCCGCAGCAGGCTCCACCCAAGCCGCAGCAGGCTCCCCAGTATTTGATAGACCTCATGGCACCCATTGCAGCGAGGCTAGCAGCGCTTGAGGATCAAGTGGCAAATCACATGCCGCCAGCTACACCACCACCTGTGGTCCCACTGCCAGTTATTCCAGCCATCCCCATCACAGAGGAGTCCCCCGAGACCACACCAGGACTCACCCCACCATCAGTTGCAGCCGCAGAGTAGGAGGCTTGGCTCCGTTTAGTGGAACGCTACCAGAAGATGAGGGCGCCAGAGTTTCAGGGATCATCAGATTTGCTTGTGGCCCACAAGTGGAAGGAGGACGTGAGTAACATTCTGGATTTACTTAACGTCGACTCAGTGCAGAAGCAAAGGGTGGCAGTTCACTTTGGAGGATTTTGTGTATTTCTTCGACGAGCAGTACATCTCTTCCGCGGCACGGGCCGGGAAAGAGCTAGAGTTGTCTAAGCTAGAGCAGGGAGATATGTCTGTGGCTGACTATGAGAGCCAATTTATGAGTCTTCTATATTTCACGGGCATGTGGTAGTCAGGAGAGCGCAAGGCGCAGATGTTTCTTATGGGACTTCGCCCAAGTCTTCGCCGTTACCTAGTTTCTAGAAGTTTCTGTTCAGTCCGAGAGGTAGCAGATGCAGCTATATCATAGGAGATAGAGACTGCGATGTTTCAGAAGAATAAGGAGGGCAATAACAAGTCTGGACAGCAGAATGACAAGGACAAGGGCAAGAGATCTTTTGCCGGATTAGGAGGACCCCAGCAGTGGGGTAAGGACTTTCATCACCACCAGCAGGGCAAGTTCAAGAAGGGAGCACAACATGACTCGAGAGCACCACCGCAGCGCAAGATTCAGGGTGCATGCTATAACTGCAATAAGATCGGGCATAAGGCCAAGGACTGTCGTAGTGCGCCAGCAGGAGGCCAGCAGGGTAGAGGCCAGGGCCAGCAGCAGAATCGAGGACACGGTCAGCAGCAGAACCATGGTCAGGGTCAGCATCAGCAGGGCCGCGGTTACGGCCAGCAGCCACAGCAGAGGATTCTGTTCCTAGGATTGAGGGGCCAGTAGGCCAGATTCACGCGATTTAGGAGATTCCCGAGGGACAGATAGTCCCGTATATTCCACCATCGACAGTTCAGCAGTCGCCAGCCACTGGCAGAGTCTATGCAGTCGTACCGCGTGATCACGGTGCGAGCGAAGCTATAGTAGAAGGTACTTTCTTAGTAAATTCTTTTCTAGCTCGGATCCTGTTCGATTCCGGAGCTTCCCATTCTTTTATATCTCATACCTTTATGGATAGGCTCTAGTTAGTCGCACATCCTTTAGATGTTTCGTTGTCCGTCTCTACTCCCTTAGGAGAGGTATCCCTATTAGAGAACGACTGTAGGAGATGTATCATCAGCTTAGATGAGTCCGAGTTTATCATAGATTTGATCATCTTGCGGATGTCGGATTTTGACGTCATTCTCGATATGGATTGGTTATCATCCTACCATGTTAGCATTGACGGTTTTGCGAAAACAGTTAGTTTACGAGCGTTTGATGGGTCTGAGTTGATCGTAGCGACCTCACAGGGCAACCAGTTTGCGGAGTCATTTCTGGCCTATATCGAGGAGGTGATGCTGAGAGATCGGAGTGCTGATTTGTGCGAGACTAGGGTTGTCTCAGATTTTTAGGATGTCTTTCAGGACATACCGGTGTCTCAGATTTTTAGGATGTCTTTCAGGACATACCGGGGCTACCTCCTGTGAGAGAGGTTGAGTTCTGTATCGAGTTGTAGCCAGGCACAGCACCGATATCTCGAGCTCCCTATCGTATGGCACCTGCTAAGATGAGGGAGCTACAGACTCATCTGGACGAGTTGTTGTCTCAGGGTTTTATTCGCCAGAGTCATTCTCCATTGGGGCGCCGGTCCTTTTCGTGAAGAAGGACGGCAGTATGCATCTTGTATAGATTATCGGGAGTTGAACAATGTCACTATCTGGAACAGGTATCCATTACCGATGATTGATGACTTGTTCGACCAGCTGCAGGGAGCGCAACACTTCTCGAAGATTGATCTTCGTTCTGGCTATCATCAGTTGTGGGTTCAGGAGATGGATATTCCCAAGACCGCCTTTCTGACTCGTTATGGGTCCTTCGAGTTTCTTGCCATGCCATTTGGGCTAACCAATGCATCTGCGGTATTCATGGATTTGATGAATCGGGTTTTCCGTCCATACTTGGACCAGTTCGTAATAGTATTCATCGACGACATTCTAATCTATTCGAGGTCGGAGGCAGAGCACGAGCAGCACCTTCAATTAGCTTTGCTTGCGGGAGCACCAGCTATATGCCAAATTCAGCAAGTGTGAGTTTTGGCTATCCGAGATCAGATTTTTGGGCCACGTCATCAGTAGAAGGGCATTGTAGTGGATCCAGCTAAGGTTATAGCAGTACTTGATTGGGAGCCGCCGACGACAGTTACCGAGATCCGTAGCTTTTTAGGTTTGGCTGGCTATTACAGGAAGTTCATTCAGGACTTCGCAAAAAATAGCCACACCACTTACACACCTTATGAAAAAGGGTGTACCTTTTGTTTAGAGCACAGAGTGCCAGGAGGCCTTTGAGACTTTGAAGGCTAAGTTGACTACAGTGCCAGTTTTGACCATTTCTAGAGTGATAAGACATTCATAGTCTACACAGATGCGTCGTTAGTGGGTCTAGGAGGTGTTTTGATGCAGACTTAGAGGGTAGTAGTATACATTTCACGTCAGTTGAGAACGCATGAACAGAACTATCACACACATGACTTAGAGCTAGCAGTAGTGGTCTTCGCATTAAAGACATGGAGACACTACCTGTACGGAGTACAGTTCAAGCTATTCACAGATCATCAGAGCTTGAAGTACCTCTTCTCTCAAAAGGAACTAAATCAGAGACAGCGACGATGGGTTGAGTTTATTAAGGATTATGAGTTCACGATTCAGTATTATCCAAGGAAGACGAATGTCGTAGTAGACGCATTGAGTAGGAAGCGTCATCATAGGATTGCATCTTTGAGATGCTCGTTATATCGAGATCTCCACACACTTAGCCAGTTCAACTTTAGACCGGAGATTGGCGGGAGCAGTGCATTTTTGGGAGCTTTATCCGTACAGCCATCTTGGAGTTACAGAGTGATCAGAGCTCAGTTGGACGACTCTTGGATTCAAGCCCAAAAGAGGGAGATTTCCAAAGAGCCAAAGACTGATTGGACCGTTGGAGCAGATGGAGGACTTTGGATGAAGGGCCGATTAGTAATGCCAGCTAATGCTCAGCTGAAGAAGGATTTATTCGATGAAGCGCATCATACCAGGTATACAGTGCATCTAGGCACAATGAAGATGTACAAGGATCTGAAGAGACATTTTTGGTGGAGCGGCATGCGTAGAGAGATTACAGAATATGTAGCTAAGTGCTTTACCTGCCAGCAAGTGAAGGCAGAACATCAGAGACCGGCAAGAACCTACAGCCTTTACCCATTCTGGAGTGGAAGTGGACAGATATTTCTATGGACTTTATTGTAGGATTGCCGAGATCGAAGAAGGGGAATGATTCAGTTTGGGTGGTAGTAGATCGGTTGATAAAGTTAGCACATTTCATACCAGTAAAGACGACATACACGGAAGAGACGTATGCACGGATATTTATTCAGGAGATCGTGAGATTACATGGAGTTCCAGAGATGATTGTGTCAAGAGACGTATGCACGGATATTTATTCAGGAGATCGTGAGATTACATGGAGTTCCAGAGATGATTGTGTCAGATCGAGGCTCGGTTTTCACTTTTCAGGAGATCGTGAGATTACATGGAGTTCCAGAGATGATTGTGTCAGATCGAGGCTCGGTTTTCACTTTATATTTTTGGAGAAGCTTCCAGAACTCTTTCGGCAGCAGATTATCTTATTCTAGTGTGTTTCACCCGCAGACAGATGGGCAGATGGAGAGAGTGAACCAAATATTAGAGGATATGTTACGGGCATGTGTCATTGATTTCCAGGGTAGCTGGGAGGACCACATTCCATTAATCGAATTCACTTATAATAATAGCTACCAAGTGACTATTGGGATGGCACCGTATGAAGCATTGTACGGGAGGCCTTATAGATCACCTATTTGTTGGGCAGAACCAGAGGACAGCCTATTGCTTGGACCGGAGCTTGTGAGACAAACTACGGAGAAGGTAGTAGTCATTCGAGAGCGTATTCTTATAGCGCAGAGTCGTCAGAAGAGTTATGCAGATCATAGACGACGACCGTTAGAGTTCCAAGTTAGGGACTATGTGTTATTGAAAATATCACCAATGAAGGGAGTTCAGCGTTTTGGCAGATAAGGAAAACTTGCTCCGAGGTATATTGGACCATTCCTGATTATTGAGGGCATTGGAGCTGTTTCATATCGGCTAGACCTACCAGCATCCATGTCGAGCATACACGATGTTTTTCATGTTTCGATGCTTTAGAAGCACCTACGTGACGAGGAGGAGCAGCGAGTATTAGACGCCAGATAAGGAAAACTTGCTCCGAGGTATATTGGACCATTCCTGATTATTGAGGGCATTGGAGCTGTTTCATATCGGCTAGACCTACCAGCATCCATGTCGAGCATACACGATGTTTTTCATGTTTCGATGCTTAAGAAGCACCTACGTGACGAGGAGGAGCAGCGAGTATTAGACGCACCAGAGATCGAGATTCAGGAGGATCTGGCTACTATTGAGATTCCTGTATGTATTCTTGCCAAGGAGGACAAGAAGTTGAGAAACAATGTGATACCTTTAGTTAAAGTTCAGTGGAATCGGAGAGGAGCTGAGGAGGCTTCTTGGGAACGCGAAGAGGATATACGTCGCGACTACCCACACCTATTTGAGCAGGTAAATTAAATTTAGTATGACTTGTTTATGATTTGTGGTTACCTGTATGGTAATGTTTATACTTAACGCTAAAATGATAGTATTAACACTTAACTCCTAAGTACTCGAAACATATGGTATATATATGAGGGGTTCCTTGTTTGGATTTTTCGCTCGATGTACTTGTTCCATTTAGTTAGGGGTTAAGTGGGGGTATTTGCATTTTAGACTGTTAAGTATAGACATTAAGGATGATTCTCGGGAGCGCGAAGATGTTATGCATCGCGACTACCTGCACCTATTGAGAAGGTGGATTGATTTATGTATGTGATTATTTGTATGGTTCTATTTACATTTAACGCTAGAATGGAGGTATTGACACTTAACTTCTAATCATTCGGAACACATGGTATATATATGGGGGGTTCCTTGTTTGGATTTTTCGCCCGACGTACTAGTTCCGTTTAGTTAGGGGTTAAGTAGAAATATTAGCATCTTAGATTGTTAAATGTAGAATTGCTATGTTCATATTTGGAGATTAAGGATGCGAGATGTGTATGTGAGGGTTTCCTTATCTGGATTATTCCCTCAACGTGCTTTTCTGGCATTATTAATCTCTAAGATACGAATGCTAAATTTTGGGGGCGAAATTCTTTTATAAACTTTGGGCCATTGGGAGAGAAGGGGTTGGGGGGTTGTTTATTCATTGGGACTAGTTGTGGCTATTGTGCCACTGAAATAAGGAAGTGTTAATCGCTTCAACTAGCTGACATATGTTTCAAGCAGACTACACACGGACTCGACCCAGACACACCAACTTCTTGTCTCCTTCGAAGGACAAGATGAGAGGTGTCCCTTCTCGTCTCTCTCGAGGGTCGAGATGAAAGGAGTCTTTTCTCGGCCTCTCTTGAAGCCAAGATGGAATGCAATCATTCTCGAACCCCTCGCCTATAGTCAATCACCATCATATTAAATATACAGTCGGAGTCATCATTACATCCTTGCCAAAAGTCTTAATGACTCATCAGACCTTGTCACCACCTTACTTCCTTTGTCGATGCCGCAACAAATATGGGGATTAATCAAATCACCTAATGCTGACACATGTACAGTACCAGCTGACTAAGCTGACTGCATGGACTACCAAAATTACACGTATGCCCCTATCATTTTAGTATAAATAGGGACATCGCCTACTAACCAAATGTATGCAATTTTTGCACACTTAGAGAGAACTATATCAGTTCCTTTCTCCCCTTCAGATTATAACTAACTTAATCATTGAAAGAATCACCGAAGAACCCAACTTCGATCCTTTAACATGTTGCATAGGTGTAGGACTCTCTTATTGTCAAGAGATTAGCCATCAAAGGGGATAAAGGGACCCCATGCTTTTCAAAATCAGTCATAAATCTCACTGTTAAGCATCTGACATTAAAAGTTTAGCATCCACCATGGGGCCTCTTCTTCTACCTTGTGTAAGATGGCCGATTCAGGTCACCCAGACTGATCCTCGTTTCCTTGTATAGAGGACATGCCTAATACAGCTATCGCTCAAGTCTAATTGGATGAATTCGCATGAAAAATTTCTAATTCTCTTCACTAACAATTTGTTTCTTTCACGAAAGAGCTCCTTAGTAAGAGTCTCTCTCACTCTCCTCCATGGTTTGTCGTTCCTCATCTTGGAGGCTAATCTAAGAAATAAACTCGACAGGAACAAATTACACATGTCATCTTAATGAATGTGTGACGCCCCTGTTTTCACACATGGCTGCAGTCCAAGGTGAACCCAGAGATGTCAAACCTGTCATGCACCCACACTATGTAACAACAAGTTTCACCAATCACAGTAATATCCTCTAGTGGGATCAAATAAAAGCGTAGGTACAAAACAGGCAAAGAAGTAGAACGACAATAATAGACATGATAAAGAAGATGATATCTCATAAATAAAGGTCATGTCTCAACTGAAAATAAACTAAAATACATCTGGAGTCTGAAATAACATATGATGTCTCAACATGAATCAAAACGGAAAGTCGAACTAAGGCACGTTGCATTTACAAAATGGAAACAAACTCTAAGTCTGAATAAAATTTAAAACTACAATGGAGCCCCTAATAAATCTCTCGGGACGGCGACTATGCAAGAACTCCGTCATCATGCGGCTCTCCGGAACTCTGAGCAACCTGAAAGGATATTTTTAAAAGAAAAAGAAACAACAACAAGAGCGTCAGAGCGCTACAGTAAGATTACATCCATCCGTCCCCAGGGGAAGGGCTGCTAGATGGAGTGGATGCTCTATCTATTAAGCATTGTCTACCTATATTATTTTCCCCGTGTCTAGCGGAATTAATATTCAGACACCTACAAAACGAGACGTAGTACGTCGAGCGAAATAATCCAAACAAGAAAACCCTCATATATATACCATATGTCCCGAATTGTAAACATCTAAACATTAATACCGAATTAAGGATAAACAATCTAAATGAAATCAATAATTTAAAATCCACAACACGAGACTGGTACGTCGAGCGAAATAATCCAAACAAGGAAACCCTCATGTATATACCATATGTCTCAAATTATGAACCACTAATCATTGATCCCAACCTAAGAAATAAAGAAAAGCAGAAAAAGAAAATAAAGACGTCAACATATCGTATTCATAATATCTGCCACTGCCACTTGGGAGATAGAATGAATACTGGCACAAATCTCGTGTACTTTCATATGCAAAGTACTCTAGGTCATATATTTTAGCAGGGAGTCAAATACATAACATGCATCCGCCAATGAATCAGGCTATCGCTTGGCTATCTCAATGCAACTCCATGCAAGATTTTGATACTTAGCATTATCATATGTAACGAACTACCCTGTATGTATCCTAATCAGTGTACATAGCTCATTAGTCTCATCGCGATCTCAGTGCGTAACATGAGTGCGGAACGGCCTACCATATAGGTATCCTAGAAGTACGGCTCACAAGCCTCATCACACCCTCGTGCGGACGGACTGCTAAATAAAGCATCCAAACACGACTCAATGGCCTGCACAAATGGAATATCGACGCACTACCCCCCGTAGTACTGAACTGAGCTCATCAACGATATCCAGAAGGTATGTGTATAGTATGTTCTAAAATCTTTCTCAAAGTAATTGGGTCTTAACCCTTCATAATCCCTCTTAGAAACCCCAAGTGTGTACTATTGCACTATTCGTGAGAATATGTGTAAAGAAGTATGGCTCAAAGTCTGCGATCACATCTTAAGTAGACATAAAACAAAACTCAGGAAAAACAGCCTTTGTAGTCGACTACAAAGATTAGTAGTCGACTACTCCGAGTCAATCCAGACTCTGTGAAAACAAATTTACTATTAGTAGTCGACTATTAGGGTCAATAGTCGACTACTCTGCTATAACTCAGTTTTTTTTTGTTTCGAAAGTTTGACAGAGTAGTCGACTACTATGCTTAGTAGTCGACTACACTGTGAAAACATGTATACTGACGTGCACAAACAGGAAATTAACTTAACATACACTTATCACTTTATATTTACATGATTTAAACTTGTTAAACATACAGTAATAACTATTCTGAGCATGACAACAATGTATAAATTTGTCTAGTTAGGGTTTTACATCAAATTTAATCATTTTCTTCAATTGATCAATATTTAAACAATATGATAATAATAACATGATTTAAAATCTACATATGAACAAAGATCAATCTTGTTTCAAATTCTGATTTTACAAAACCTAGATGTCACAAGTCTAGGGTTAAACTTCTTTAAACATCATGTACATTCAATTAATTGCATATCTAAGGTTTAGGCATGATCTAAACATGATTATCGGATTAAAAGTGAAACTAAAAGCATCACAATGATTATGATCACAAACTATATACAACAACAAGAAAAACAAGTATAGATCTAGCATGGGTTTATGAAATAACATAAAAATCTAATCTTTTTATATCTCATATTAAGATCATGCACATAAACATCAATATTTAACTTCTAATCTAGTTATTTAACTATGGGGATGGGTTTGGACGAAGATAATCTTGCCTCAAGGTGCTGTTGGACTCCTCAACCACGTGCACGCAAGATCTCTCTTCTCCAAAACGCCAAAACTCGCCTTCTTCTCGACAAGCTTCTCAAGAACACTCCCAAAATCCTCAGTTTAGGGTTAGGGTTTGAGGAGGAAGGTGGCTGGTGATAATCTCACGTGAAATAGGGTAAAAAGAGCTTTAAAACGAAATATATACTTAGGGTAACAACTGGGTTCGGATACAATGCAAATCCAACCTGAAAACTAAAATCTGGCACGTCCAGGAATTCCAGATAGTTGACTACTAAGCATAGTAGTTGACTACTAAGTAATACACAGGTTTCTAAAATTTGTACACAGTATTTTGGCGATAACTTTCTTATCCGACTTCAGAATGAGGTGATGATTTGTTGGAAAGCTATTGTAAAGACCTACAATTTGGTCCTTTTAGTTTTCCCAGATTCTAAATGCATCATTGTGTCAAATCTATAAACTCTTAACTAGTCATTTTTCCCAAATTTTTCTCGTGTATGTTTTGTGCATTTGCACTCATATATTCATATATATGTATCGAATTGATCTCAAATCAATTCCTAGAATACTCAAATATCAATAAATGTTATTTATCACAATATAACATGTTTATTATTATATCTTACAATATTCAAAATTACGGGGTTTTACAGTTTAACATCACGGTTGTTTGAAAATTAGGTGATAGCAGTTTTAAATCTGAACTAGATAACTAAATTGAATACCTCATCAGAGAATTTTAGTGATGACTGCCCCTCAAACAGCAAACCTGAATCTCTTTAATAGGCGTAACAGGACTATTTTCTGAAAATACATTTTGTGCAAGTCCAGTTTGTGTATTTAATCAAATTTGCAACTGAAGAAGCCAATTAATGACAGGCAATTACCATTTCAGTTCGAGATAAGTATTTTATCACAGATGTGTCCTGTTTTATCATGATTTCGACAGGAGCTTTTATTAACTTGACAGACAGCAGCTCAGTGATCAGTTAATCCCTCAACAAATATTGAGATTAGGCATGCCTTCACTAAGTTTTCCATAGGAATATGTTGGCCTTTACTCAAATATCAATAAATGTTATTTATCACAATATAACATGTTTATTATTATATCTCACAACATTCAAAATTACGGGGTTTTACAGGTTTGTTCTAGATATTTACCACTTTGCCACCCACATTGTTTAACATATAAATAAAGATTGTTTAGGGTTTCTAAACAATAGAAAAGAGTTTAGTGAGGATAGAGAAGTTATTCTTTATTCTAGAGAGATTGTGAGCGAGATTTTGTAATATTTTATTCTTCATAATCTAGAGAAGGTATTTTCCTTCGCCAAATTGAATTGTTCTTGTGTTTGTTGTTTTCTTCTCAAACCCACATTTGATAATTCCATAATCAAAGGTGCTCGCACAGAGACTCGTATCAAGTTGGTATCAAAGCAAAATCAGATCATGTGAAGGGGTATCCTGTGTATGATCCTTACTCAATGCAATACAAGAAGCTAAGCGAGGTTCTTGTTTCTTTGGAAGAAGTCCAAAAGTAAAGAAAAAAGAAGAAGATGGCTGAAAATGATAATTCATCCTGACTTAATGCGATGGAGAAACAGATCGAGACAATCAGTTCAACCCTTACAAAGCTCGTCGATCTTATCCACGAAGGCGAAAAGAAGGTTGAACCTTTGTCGGGGTCAAAGACGCGACCTGTAGAATCCAATGGAGATAGTGAGAATTCAGATTCTGATAAGGAGGTCAAGACCGTCAAGACTATTCCACATCAAGGGGATAAGGGTTCTTACCAGAATTTGAAGATCAATTTCAAAGTGGAGATACCTGTTTATGATGGGAGTGTCAACATTGAGAGGCTTGACGATTGGATTGAGCGTATGGAGACCTACTTTACTCTTTATAGCTATTCGTCTAAGGAGAAGATCATTTTCACGACACTAAAGCTTTCCTGGCATGCTTTGACGTGGTGGAAGTCATACTACAAGTAGGAGAAGAAATCTGCATCGTGGAGCAGGTTCAAAGAGCTACTAAGGAAGCAGTTCTACCCGGTGGGATTCTTTAAAGAGCGTTGGTACAAGTGGTACGGCTTGCGCCAATGATTCAATCAAACCGCCCAAGAGTACACTACTGAGTTTCAACAACAAGCTATGGTCCTCAACATTGTGATGGAGGAGTATCCTATTTTTATGAAGTACATGGAGGGTTTGAATGAATAGATCCGGAAGAAGATGAAGCTTTTCACGGTTGACTCAATTGCAGGGGCGAGCGTGAAGGCTATTGCCATTGAGGGCAAGTAGAAGAAGAGCAACGAGAGAAAGGGAGATGCTAAGCAAACTACAGGCAAGTCTAGTGACACCCAACCCAAGGAGGATAAGAAGAAGGGCAATCCATGGAAAACTGAACCGACTTGTAGTCATTGCAAAAAGACAGGGCACATCGCTGATCAGTGCTGGGTGAAGTATCCTCATTTCAAACCAAAGGGATTGAAGAAGGAGGAGGAGAGAAAGGCATACGTGATAGCTCAAGGCTCGAAAGAAGTTCCAGAGATGATGAAGCCTAATAGCAGTCTCAACCTTATGACAGTGAAGCAGGCCGTGAAAGAGGATGAAGACCCCAGAGAGCAGCTCTTTGTTCTAAAGTTGTAGGTGAAGACCAGCTTGGTTGATTCAATAGTTGATCTAGGAAGTTAGAAGAATTTAATATCCGAGGCCTTGGTTTCAGAAGCTGAGCCTGAAGACGTCCAAGCATCTGAATCCTTATCATTTAGGATGGATTCATAAGAAGAGGCGGCTGAGTGTAGTTAATCAATGCACTTTCAGATTTATACTCCATTAGTCATATATTGATGAGGTCATATGCGACATCATTCCATTGGATGTTTGTCAGGTCATACTGAGCAATCCTTACTTGTGACATAGATACGCAGTCTACGACAAGTAGGCCTAGAAGTACAGGTTCACTAAGGATGGTGAGCAGTTCATAATTCGGTCGGTGCCCCTTTCGCAGGAGACGAGCTTGGTGATGGTGACTTAGGCGAAGAGGCCAGTGAATGCAAGCAAGAAGTCTGTCTTATTGTTTATTAGGCCTTACGAGGAGCGACCGAGTAGAGTATGCTTGACTACCTTGAGCAAGCTTCAAGAGAGAGATCTTGAAAGGTTGAAGGCCAAGTAAGTAGACTTGTTTTTAGAGATCACCGGACTACCGCTGAGACGGAGTGTGGAGCACGATATTATATTGACGGGAGAGAGTTCTTTACCGAATATAGGTCTTTATCGCACATCCTTACAGGAGTCTGAGGAGATAAAGAGGTAAGTTTAGGAGCTTCTGGAGAAAGGAGTGATAGTGCCAAGTTATTTGCTTTGTGGGTCACTATTGTAGTTGGTGCCTACGAAGGATAGAGGCTGGCGCATGTGTGTGGATTATAGGGCGCTCAACAAGATAACGATAAAGAATCGTTACCCACTACCATGGATCGATGATCTTATGGACCAGTTGGAGGGAGTGAGGTTCTTCACAAAATTGGATCTTAAATCTGGTTACCATCAGGTATAGAATCGGGAGAATGACACTTGGAAGACTACATTTAAGACCAAGCAGGGCCTGTTTGAGTGGTTGGTGATACCATTTGGGTTATGTAACGTTCCAGCAACCTTTATGAGGCTGATGAATGATTTGTTACGACCTTTTATAGAGGATTTTGTGATAGCTTACATTGATGATATCTTGATGTATAGAAAGACTTGGGAGGAGCATCTTGTTCATGTCGAGAAGGTGTTTGAAGTGCTGCGGGACTGTCAGCTCAAGCTCAATAGGAAGAAGTGCGAGTTTAGGAAGGACGATTTGGTGTATCTCGGTTTCATCGTGGGAAAGGGCCAGCGGAGGATAGATCCAAGCAAGGTTGAGGTGATCACGAAGTGGTCGATGCCTAAGATGGTAACAAAGGTGCGAACGTTTATGGGGGCTTGCTAGTATTTGCGTAAGTTTATTTGACATTTTTTTACATATGTGGCACCCTTACTTACATGGCCTTAGTAAGGAGAAGGTTCAGTTCGAGTGGGGTAGAACGCATGAAGAGACTTTTCAGTAACTGAAGAGGAAGATCTCAGAGGCACCAGTATTGGCATTGCTTAACTTATAGAAGACCTTTGAGGTAAAAACTGATGCTTCTAGCTATGCTATGGGTGTTGTGTTGATACAGGATGGGAAGTCGGCAGAGTACCATCCTGAGATGTTTAAGGGTGCTATTCAGAACTATCCTACATATGATAAAGAGTTTTATGCGCTCTACCAAGAGATCAAGCATTGGATTGTGTACTTGTTGGGTAAGGAGGTGGTTGTGCACTCGGATCACAAGCCATTAGAATTTCTACATGCCCAGATGAAGCTAAAGCAGGCATGACACATGAAGTGGATGTCCTATTTGGTGGCATTCAAAATCGTCATTAGGTATAAGAAGGGGGCGACTAACAAGTTGGCCGATATAGTATCTTGACCGCCAGTGAGAGCTTTGTTAGTGGCGATGCGTATTTAGCCATTGGTTCCTTTAGAGTATGTGCAGATGTACACATTCAACAGAGACTTCAGTAGTGTGTTCGATCAGGTGAAGGTTGGTCAGAAAGGAGAGTATAAGCTCGGAGCAGATGGTTTGTTGTATCGTGGAACATCACTTTCCATTTCAGAGGATAGCGATCGGTTGTAGTGGATTAGAGAGGTACATACATCACGTGTGTAAGGTCATTTTAGGATTTAGAAGATGCTTCTCAATCTACGACGCCATGTCTTTTGGCCAAAGATGTTAGAGGATTTTACCAAGTATGTTGGAGGATGTATGCTATGTTGCATATCGATGCCTTCTAACAGAAAGAGGTGATTGTATCTAACATTGCCAATGCCTTCTAGACCACGGGAGAGTATCTCCATAGATTTCCTAAGAGGGTTGCCAACAACCAAGCGCAGGCATGATTACTTGTTTGTTGTGGTGGACCAGTTTAGCAAGTTGGAGATCTTGATTCCTTACAAGAAGACCATGACGGGAGCGGGTGTAGTGCAGTAGTTCTTTGAGCAAGCGTGTAAGCATTTTGGTTTGCCGAGTTTAATTATTTTGTATTGGGACAGCAAGTTCCTTGGGCACTTTTAGGATTCTTTGTGGAGTTTGATGGACACTAGATTGAAGAAAAACGCAGCCTTTCATCCACAAACAAATGGACAGACATAAGTAGTCAACTAGACTATGGTTCACATGTTACAGGGGTATAATTCTATGCATCTCAAGACTTAGGATGAGAGCTTACCATATCTTCAGTTTGCTTTCAACAGGGCTATTCACGGATCTTTGAGAAAGTCACCGTTTGAGATGTGTTACGTGTTTTTACCTCCAAGTCCATTTGATTTAGTATTCTCTAGTGAAGCTACGACAGATGGCAAAGAAGGGAGGGAAAGACAGAAGACTCAACGATTTATGGAAAAGATTGCGCATATTCACGCCACCGTTGAAGCACGGTTGAAGAAGTCACAAGCAAAGTACATGGAAAAACATGATCAACATTGAGTTTCTTATAAATTTAGCAAAGCTGATATGGTGTGGCTGATATTAGGTAAGGAGCAGCTAAAGGGAAAAGGGAAAAAGTTGAAGCCTATACGATATGGTTCGTTTCATATTATTGATCAGATCGGTGACAACACCTTCAAGTAGGACTTGCTACCTTACTTAGTCATATATTCGGTGATCAATACCGAGTATTTAAAGTTGTTCGAGCCTTCATTGCTGGACGATAATGGATGATGACAAAGTAATATTGCCATATATTGAAGACTTATGGTTTTATAGAGAAGAACCGCTAAAATATGATTGCATTTTGAAGCGGAATGTGACTACGACTACACGGGGACGAAGGAGTCATTTCTAGTTGGACGTCAAGGTCAGATTCCTAACAAGGCCAAGTGGTTTAACAAAGAAGAAGGAGCTCAAGAGTTTCCTCAGCTAAAGTTCTAACTTGAACAGAACTTCAAGTTCCTAAAGGGGACAGCCATGATACAAATGTATCTTCTATGCTTCGGGAACTTAGCAATCTTCATGGGAGCTTGAGAATAGATGATTCTCATACATGCTTGAGAAAAAAAGAGTGGGGAGAGTCGGTGAAAATGGTGGAAGTCAGGAAAATAGTGAAAATTAGGAAGCTGGTAAAACAACACTGGCCGGTCGACTATTGGACTAACATCAGTTGACCAATGAAGCCTTCTCGGTCAACCGATTAGCCATCATCAGTCGACCAATTTGACTGTCAGTGATTACAAGAGTTTCGGATCGGTCAAAAGATCGAACATGATTAGTTGATCGACAACATGCACGATTACAGAGTCTGAAACCTTGTTCTGATTGGTCAACCGATGCATCCTTATCGGTCGACCAATGGAGGTCGATCGGTTGACTGATAGTGATAATTCAGTCGACTGATAGCGGTTCCTGGGCTGAATTGGATTCCTGTTTTGGACCAATCCTTGTTGGGCTTGTTCTAGATATTTACCACATTGCCACCCACGTTGTTTAACATATAAATAAGGATTATTTAGGGTTTCTAAACATCAGAAAAGGGTTTAGTGAGGATAGAGAAGTTGTTCTTTATTTTAGAGAGATTATGAGAGAGAGATTTTATAATCTTTTATTCTTCATAGTCTAGAGAAGGTATTTTCCTTCGCCAAATTGAATTGTTCTTGTGTTTGTTGTTTTATTCTCAAACTCACATTTGATAATTACGCGATCAAAGATGCTCGCATGGTGACTCGTATCATAAAAATACTTGAAAATTCTATTTTACATCAGATTTGTGAATCCTAGCATCCACCCTCTCCCGTCAAAAACCCTAGAGTTTATTTGTGGTGAATTTTGAGAGATTTGTGTAGCAAATATCAATAAGAGGGCGAGATTGTCAGCGTTTGTTGAGGGAGAACTTGTTTTCTTGCATCCTTGGGTTTTCCAGTAGCATTTTGAGGCGAGTTTCATCCACTTCAATCTCATTCCCCATTTTTAATTGATTTTTATTGAGTTGTATTTGGTTTTTATTAAGCCTTAAACCTCGTTTAAGTATGAATATTGTTCTCGTAAGGTATATGATATAAAGATTCAATCTTGTTGTTTTAAAATGTTATAAACAAATTCTCTAATGTGAATTTAAGATCTGAAAAAAAATTAATATGAGTTTTCATTGAGTTTTATTGGTTTCCATGATGTTTTTGATGAATATGAACATGTTACGGTTTAGACAACTTAACTAGATATCATGTTTGTGCTTCATGAAGATAATTGAACCCTAATCATATTAAATAAGATTTATTTTATTTGTCTTCATGCAAAATTTACAAATTGTAGCATTGTAGACCGAAAACCGAAAACTAAAACATGCTCAAGTCGTCTGACCGAAGTAAAGGAGTCGGTCGATCGATCCCTAATAATTTGCATGAGCATATTTGTGCACATATTTGAGTCGATCGAAGACTGATATTTGGTCGACTGATCTGTGTTGTGCTATGTTTGTTGTTTGATTGAAACGTTAGTTAATCGTGAATACAAAGTTCGTGTCGACACATCGAGATACGTGTTTGAATACTAAAGTATACGTTTTAGGGTTGCGTTCGCACGAGTGATAGAGGTGAGTAACATATATTCTCGAGATTTGTCATAAAACATAGTGACACATATATTGCATTTCATGATAGTCGGATGCTTGAGTGCGTTAGTTGGTATATCGCAATGAGACCGCGGTAGACTACGCTCATGGTGGTTAGTCTGTATGTTGCAATGAGACTGCAGCAGACTACTCTCTTTTGTGCATTAAAACTGAGTGGGATAGTTGGTACTCCGCAACGAGACCGCGGGGGACTATACTCAGGGTGTCTTAGTTTGTATACTAGAGCGAGACCGCAGTAGACTTCACCCCATGTGCATTATTATATTTCTAGATAGAGAACTAACACAGGTTCATTTATGATTCCTTGTTAGTTACCCGAGAGTAGGGTATATACTGAGGTTGTCATACATAGCCTATTCTATGCAAGATGAATGTATCAGATGATATTCTTTATGACTGTGCCAACTACCTGAGGGTAGTATGAGGATTTGATGTGACTTGTATTGTTGAGATCTATACTTGTGCTTCTTTTATTTACTGTTTCATTCCTAGGACTCTGGAGTTAGGATTAAGCGATTCACTATTTGAGATATGGTATATACATTAGGGTTTTCTTGTTTGGATTATTTTGCTCGACGTACTAATTCTCGTGTTTTGGATTTCTAAATCTCAATCTCCTTTTACTTTAGGATAGATGTTTTTATATTTATATGTGCTAACTTATTTTCATTAATACTCCTAACCCCCTCCCCCTGTGGGCGGTGGAGATGATCTTGCTAGCGTTTTGACGCTCATTGTTTTTCCTCTTTTCAGGCAGCGAGTCAGGCGCATGGAGAGTCGTAGATTAATGGAGTTTCGGCTTAGTCTTCATCTTTATTTACATTAGTAGTTATTTATGCCCCACAATAGTTTATTATTTATTTTCCAACATTTAGAGTTGTATTTTTGGAAAGACAGAGTGCCTTAGTAGCATTTCCTTTGACTCTATGTATTGAGACATTTTACATTTGTTCCAGTACCAGTTGTATTTTATTTATTTCAGTTGGGAACATGATTATTGACTATTTCCAGATATCTGTTCTTTATATATCATGTTCATTACATTATTACCTTCATTTGCATGTTTTGTACCTATACCTGTTGTTTGATTCCACTAGAGAGATATTACTATGATGGTGAAACATGTTATTGCACAGTGTGGGTGCATGGTAAATTTGACATTCTTGGGTTCACCTTGGACTGCAGTCTTGTGTGAAACCAGGTGCGTCACAAATACAAATCATGTCAGATTACCCTGAATGTAAGCAGACTGTTCTTAATCAACAGTTAGGATAATATCTAAATTATCCACATCCCATTCAGAAAGTGTAGAAAATGGCCTGCTTGTTTGAACGTGTTCTAATGTGATTTGCACTCGAAAAAATATAGTAACCACATAGAGAACTTGGAAGTAATTATCTTGGAGCTAAGTCACAACCGAAAATTCCTCCTACACGTATCAATGTATTCAAAATAATAAGGTAGCAAATATTAAAATAATATAGTGTAAATTAATGGTTTAACCTTAGATGCGAAGAAATTATTTTTGTGTAGTGGAGAAAACCCAGCAAGAATGAATGTGTCTAAATATAAAATTTGAAACTAGATTCTACTCCAATTTAAATGTTTACTACAGTACACCAATAAATTCCATGAATTAATGTTTCTCAAATACAATAAAAAAAGATCAGCAACTTCTTCTTCTTCTTTTTTTCCCCATCTCAGAACTAAATTCTATTGAGTGGAACGTTATAATCCATTTTGGTTGTTTATAAGCATTAATTTCTTAGATGGGCCTATTTAGATCATCGAAGAGAGGGCCTGAGAAACAAATTGAGTCCCTACTTTGAATGTAGAGAAATTAGCAGAACTCTTAAAAGGTACAAAAAAATTAACACTTAGCATATTATAAATGTATAAAAAGCTAATATATTTTATATCATAAATTTTCACGTGTCCCTCTATTCTATTAATGATGATAACATATGAACACCCAATCTTATAGTCCCCTAAGAATGATCATCAAATTAAAACCATTCATAATTATAATTTATTAATTAAATATTTATAATCCTTATCAGATTATACCTATCCATATTAAAAAAAAATCTCTTAATCATATATTTAAATATAAAATTTTGAGGAAAAAACTCATGTAAATAGCCTTTCTACGTAAAATCATTGTTTATTTAGAAAACGCCCTCAACTATGGGGATGCCTTAGAAAACCCCCTCAACGATTATTATTCGAGAAACCCTCTTCAAGTTTGACCATATTGTAGATAACCTCCTTCAACAATAAATGCTTGAGATAACCCCGGACTTTTCTTTCTAAATCCCTTTCAAATATGGTGTGAGTATGAGAACCAACCCTTCCTCCCCTCAAGTTTTAAAATTGGAGAAAATCCTATGAATTCTTCTCCCTAGCTTTCACCTTGAGTAACACCATTAGGTCTAGCATGATAAGTTTGTGACTGAGAAAAGACTAAAATACCCCTCAATCATTTAAAAAATACTCCATTTTTTTAAGGATAAGACAGAGTGTAGGGGGGGGGGGAGGGTGTTGTGAATTAATCAAGATCTTTTTACTGGCTAAGGGTTTCTTTGTAACTGAATGAGTTGATTTTCAAAAAGATATTTTCTGTTATTTTACGATTTAAAATAATATCGTAAGGTTTGGTGAGAAAAGTGTGAAAAATTAGGGGGATTTTGTGAGACACCCACGGTTGAGGATGGGAGGGGGGTTCTCTACTTTTCAAAGTAGAGTAATGTTATCTATAATATGCCAAAACTTGAAGGGAAACCATTACAATCTGGAATAGCCCAGCTTGGGAATAGCCCTAGTAACGACGAGTGAACCGGGAATTGCCCAGCTTGGGAATCAGGCGGCCGCGCAACCCGAATTATAGTCTGGAGAAGCGTCCTCAGCGACGGACCGGGCTCAAGTCCTTTGAAAAGGGGCGCCAGGGAGGGTGAGAGCCCTGTCCGGCCCGGACCCTAGCGCACCACGAGGCGATGTCTGCGAGTCGGGTTGTTTGGGAATGCTGCCCCAATTGGGTGGTAAATTCCGTCCAAGGCTAAATAGCAGTGAGAGATCGATAGCGAACAAGTACCGCGAGAGAATGATGAAAAGGACTTTGAAAAGAGAGTCAAAGAGTGCTTAAAATTGCGGAGAGAGAACTTTCAATGTATGACATCTTCAGATTAGTCCTACAACAAACAGGACAAAAAAGGCTACATGTTAACACCAATGCAACATATTGGGCCACGTTGTAACGCTTTTGAAATTCAAACACCCATTTGGAATTGGAAACACATTCTCCTTTTAACTAGGCCTTAAAAATAAACCACCAGTGATTATCAGGCCAAAAAGTGGCATGTACTAAGTCAGAAAGTGGAAACTGGATATAAATCACAAGGGATCATCGACACAAAATTGGCACCCCCTGAGTGAGAAACTATAAACTAAAAGTGGTGCATAGTGGCATGTATTGAGAATTATGTGGCATCTTATAATTAAAATGTAACTCCACAAAAAAATAGATATTTCGGGGTTGTTCAAGCTAACGGCTATATCTTTATAGTTGTAACTATACTTTTTCACCATTTTGTTTTGGGAAAATAACCTTTAATCCCTGAGATTTATGAATCATGCTTCCTCCACCAAGAAAAAGATCCAATGTGCTTACCCTCCTAGACATAAAAATTCCCTTTCTTAAAGCTTCATCTTCAACCTCTCAACAACATTCTTTTTCTCCCAATCCTTTCTCCGTCACCACTCCTCTTCTTTCACCGCCCCCGCTGCTAACGCCAACGATCTATCTTGATACGCCTCTCACCATCGACCTCTCCTCCTAAACATAGTGTTTTGGACTAAAAAAGGAAGCCTAATTGTTGTGCTTTGTGTCTGCTTCCCTGTTTAATCTTTTTCAAGCTAGAAAAGTGCACCAAAAAAACTCCATTTTGAAGCAACCATTGTAAGGGAGCCTAGCCCTCCCTAATCTAGCATATATACTAATCTAATGTTGGGGAATTTTAGTCTCCCCGTTGTTTGGGGAGAAAATTGATTTCTTCACTGATGAGTTCATTACAACTTTAAACGTTACAATGAAAACAAAAAAGATAGTCTTTTTATAAGACTTTTAACAAAGATTACAACTTTCCTTTTAAATAAACGCAATGGACGTTTATCCTCCGCTGCCTGCGTGGGATTTTGGCCTGTGACGAAGATGTTGATATCCATGGACTATCAAACGATCAGATCAGATCCAAAACTTCGTTGATTAGCGAAGGAATCAAGAAACCGAAGCAATTATCTTGGTAACAATGAGATAATCACTCTTCTCGATATCACCGCAACGAGACAATCTCAAGGGAAGGAACTGTAGATCTGGCGAGCTCCTCTTCTTTATGCTAACGAACTCGATCTGATCTCCTCCTCTCTTCTGAAATTTGTGCTCCTTCAGTCTTCAATTCAGCAGGGCTTCGCCAACTCTCGAGAATTCCAGATCTGAAAAAATGATGGCCCTGAGGCTATATTTATAGGCTTTGGGACCTCTGTTTTCATATAAGAATGATCGATTCACTCTTATCTTTAGTTGTAACCACTTTATCACGTTCTTAGATAGATTCAAATCAATTGGAACAAATCCAGGTGGTTATCGTCGAAAAACAACTTAAAACTGCCAAAAATCAGTTTTCGAGGGTGTGGACACCCGTGGGGTGTCTCGGCCTGACCGAGACACCCATGGGTGTCTCAGCCATGGCCTGGCCGAGACACCTAAGGGTGTCTTGCTGAGGCCCAGAGAATTGTTTCGCGTATTCTGTCCATTTCCGTCGTATCTTTACCGTCCGAACTCAGAATTACGTGATTAAAAGTGCGTAGGAAAGCCGACGAGTAGATCTACAAGCTCCTATAGTTGGATCATATATGGAGAAGACAGGATATGAAGAGCACTTCGTCTTTCGTAAAAGAAGCGTAGCTCCCGATCAGTTCGTGTTTTCGTTATTCTGAAGTTCCGTTGCTTTACACGATTTGTCGATTCACTTCAAGCGTTTGTCAAAATCAAATAAACTTCTGTGACTCAAATAGTGATGTTCATCATCATCTCTCTATCTCGAGCCACGTGCGGGAACCTATAGGCATTTTTAGACGTCTACAGATACCCCATCCAAAGTGTTTCAGTCTCATTTCTTTTATAGAGAAGGAGAAAATACTTTAGATGTGATCGGTCCAACCTTTAGTCGATGTAAAAGGACCTGTAGTTAGCTTTGATTCTTGACTCCATGCATATTCAGTCTATTCAAAATTTTAACAAAATAGCTAAAAAATTTCCAGCGCTGCGTTTATCGTCTTGCCATCGTTGATGTCTCGAATCAAAAACTGGTGAGTTGATTTTGGCTCATGTTGTTGAGTTAACATAGAACTGACTATCTCTATCATAATATATTGACTTAGGGCTACACGTTGAACAGCATTGTTTCGGATCGCTAGGCATTGACTTTCATCGCAACGCGTTGACTAGCGTTAACTTAGGGTTACGTGGTTACCAGTGTTGACCTTAGGGTTTCGGATCGCTAGGCATTGACTTTCATCACAACATGTTTCCTGGTGTTGGCCTAGGGATACACGTTGACCAGCGTTGACCTTAGGGTTTCGGATCATCCGGCGTTGACTTTTAGCGTAACGCGTTGACCGCCATTGACCTAGGGTTACGTGTTGGCCAGCGTTGACCTTAAGGTTTCGGATCGTCCGGCATTGACTTTCATCACAACGCGTTGACCGACGTTAACCTAGGATTACGCGTTGACTGACGTTGACCTTAGGGTTTTGGATCGCCCGGCGTTGACTTTTATCATAATGCGTTGAACGGTATTGACCAAGAGTTACGCGTTGATCAGTTTTGACCTTAGGGTTTTGCATCGCCCGGCGTTGACTTTCATCGCAACGCGTTGACCAGCGTTGACCTAGGGTTACACGATGACCGACATTGACCTTAGGATTTCGGATCACCCGACGTTGACTTTCATCGTAACGCGTTGACCATTGTTGACTGGCGTTGACCTAGGGTTACGTGTTGATCGGTGTTGAGCTTAGGGTTTCGGATCGCCTGGTGTTGACTTTCATCACAACGCGTTGACCGACATTGACCTAGGTTACACGTTGATCGGCATTGACCTTAGTGTTTCGGATCGCCCGGTGTTGACTTTCATCGTAACATGTTGACTAACGTTGACCTAGGGTTACGCGTTGACCGGCGTTGACCTTAGGGTTTCAGATCGGTAGCCGTTGAGTTTCATCGCATCACATTGGCCGGTGTTGACCTAGGGTTACACGTTGACCGGCGTTGACCTCAGGGTTTTGGATCTCCGACGCTAACCGATGTTGATTGGTGTTGATTTTCATCAGAATAACCAGTAACCGATGAAAACGAGCAAAATAGAGGTCACTAAAGCACCTGGGGGCCGGCCTGAGCTCAAGACACCTGTAGGTGTCTCGGCCCTGGCCGAGACACCTCTAGGTGTCTCAGCCAATGGGCTGAGACACCCCCTTATGGTGTTTTTTTTTTATTCTTTTGTCGAGCTTTCACTCTTTCCCCCCTAAACTCCTCCATCTTCTTCCTCTTGTCAAAACTCCTCATAACCCATTTTTCTCCTCTTCAAGAATTCTAAAGAACTTCAAACTCTTGTTCTTTAAAACCCTAAGCCCCTCAAAAATAATTTCAGATTTTACTCTCTTCATTAGCTGAAAATTTCATTTTTCCAAGGCTAGGGGTTGTGGATTCTCTAGCTTCAAAAGTTGGGCTTTTGAGTTGGGTAAGTTTCTTTTCCATCTTCTCTATGTTATACACTTGATTTTGATTCAAGAGTTTGTAGGTTTTGAAGGAAAGATTGAAACTTTGTGATGGGTTTATGTTTATAACCGAATTTTGTTTTCTTATGTTCAAAAGGGGACTAAAATTTTGGGGGTTTTTATGTGCAAAAAGGGACTGAAATTTTGGGGGTTTTATGTGCAAAAGGGACTGAAATTTGGGGGGTTTTATGTGCAAAAAGGGACTGAAATTTTGGGGGTTTTATGTGCAAAGAGGGGCTGAAATTTTGGGTAAAGTTGGCCGAACTCTTGAAGGGGTTTATTTGTAAAAGTAGGCCGAACTATTGAAAAGGTTGCTTTGCAAAGATGCTGAAATTTTGGGGCTGAAATTTCATGAGTTCGGGCTACATACCCATGGCCAAATTTTAAATGTGTTCATGGTCAAAGTTGAACATTGAACATGAGGGGTATTTTGGATATTTCATTCCCAAAATTGATCATGATGGCTTTAAATACCAAATTGAACCCATTGTTTGTATACATAGGGCCCGTAGGTTTAATTAGACTTCAACTATCAAACCCCATTTTATTTATAGGATTTTAGTCAAAGTTCATAATTTCCCATTTAATTTTCGGGTTCTTGGATTTATGATTGTATCTGATCCGTTGATTTTCGTTGCAGGTTAACCATATCTCCGCACCAACCACGATTTCACAAGAGTTGCTCATCTTCTCAGCATAGTGAGAGGGAGGCTCCCGTAGCTTTCTCTTACGGGGGTGAGCTTTTATGCTTTCTGTATCCTCGTTTGACTCCTTTGCGGGTCATTCGGGAAGATTTGACGTCCTCCTTCATGGGGATTGAGGTTTCAGGATGAATTTGGGTTCTATCATGCCCTTGTTTGGCCCCTTCGTGGGTTATTCAGTAAGAACCGTCGTCCTCCTTCGCGGGGATTGAGGTTTCAAACGACGTGTTTTGCTTGGCCAATTCATGTTTTTCGGCATACTGGGGTGATTTCATGTTGTATAACACTATGTGGGTCGGCATACTGGGGTGATTTCACGTTTTTACATGATGATATATACCGCCCCTCCTGTGTAGGACACTCAAAATCATCTCGCCAATCATCCGATGAATGACTCTATCTCACTAGCTTGTGAGATGAATTCAACCCTCGAATCATTTTCTGATTCTATGTTTGTTTTGCTGCAGTTGAGTTCCCCGCAGAAGGCTTGCCCCTTATGCTATGCTCCATTGCAGTAGAGAGACATTCACTACTAGTGTTGACAAGCAGGCTATTGGTCCGACCCCTCAGTTCAACGAGAGTCGTCCCGAGGAGGTGCGTCGATTGCTATGAGACGGGGGCCGTCGTTCATTACGCCAGCTGATTACCGTTGCTTCCTTTATTGAAGATTCCATTTCTACCCAGGCTTTAGAGAAGATGGATTATTTATTCGGGGACCATGCTGAGGATCCGACTAAGTTGATTCTTGATGATGAACATTGGTTGAATGATGATGGTGGAAGCCTTTTATACATTCCTTCTATTCCCCGTCAGCATTCCCTCGCTCATTTGGAGACGTAGGTGTTTTCGTCAAAAGTTGGTCTCGTTGTGGAATTCATTATATCTTCGGTCGATTACAATAAATTCAAAAGAGATAGTATTTTTATAAGACTCCTTTTACACAACAAAGAGAAAATTATAACTTTTTAGAAACAAACGCATGATCGTTGTTTGGATCGCTGCTTGCGTGGGATCTTTGCCTGTGCCGGGAGCGCTTTGACTCGTGGACCACCAAATCACAGATTCTGATTGATCGTGAGGGGTTTAATGATTCTTCCTTCGTTTATCGAAGTGAGAATTTGAAGCGAATATCTTATCGATGTAAGATGTTCACTCTTCCAAAGATCAAGTCTGAGCTTAGATCTCTAGGACTCGCTAGAAGCTTCTTGAGGATGTTTGTGAAGAAGGAAGACTCTCTCTCTTGCTCTAATTCACCAAAACTCAAGGCTCTCTGCTCTAATCTCTCTGGAAAATGCTCAGCCCCTGTCAATGATGGCTATAGGGGGGTATTTATAGCCTCCTTAGACGATAACTGAAGAAATAGCTGGTCAATAACTGTCTCTTTAGGCGCGGCAGCTGATGCTGTCGCGGCTAAAGGGCGCGACAGTCGACACTGTCGCGGCCAAAGAGCGCGGCAGTCGACACTGCCGCGGCTAAAGGGGCAGTTACACCCACGTTCATACGTGTTTGAAACAGTTCTCCCACGACCTTTAACCACCTTTTTCGTGGTTTAACTGCTTTTCCACCACCCCAGGGGTGTCTCGGCCTGGCCGAGACACCCCAAGGGTGTCTCGGCCATGGCCGAGACACCAGGGGGTGTCCACGCCCCCTAGTGGTCCCTAGACCCCCCTACACACCTCCATATGCCTATAAATAGCCCCCTAAGGGCCTTTGATTTGGAGAGGATTTTTGGAGAGCTTGGCGAAGCCCTGCTGCAGTGAAGAGTGCCCGTGTGCTTCAACCAGAGGAAGAGAGGTCTTGATCAGAGCCTTCATCACCCGTCCGAGCCTTAGTATTAGCCTTATCGTTAATACTAAGAAGAGCTATTACCTCGCTTTAGCCGAGGTATACGCTTATAGCTTCTAGATCCCACGCGGATCGACGAAGTTCTGCTTCCATATCCCTCCACGGATAGACGAAGCTCTGCCCGATTTTCTCGGAACAGATCTGATTGCCCGGTGGTCCACGGATATCAGCATCCCCGTCACAGGCCAAAGACCCACGCAAGCAAGAGATGACAAACAGATCTTGCGTTTGTTTGAAAAGAGTTGTATTCATTTTGTTTTCATTGTGTACCTGTCTTAGTTGTAATGAATGCAGCAATGAATACAGCAACTTTTTCCGCAAACAAGCTGGCGACCACAGTGGGAGCCAACGGCATCGCAACCGACGCCGTCGTGACGCAACCAGCACTCAAGATCGGGGTGAATGAAGAACACGAGCTCGATCAACAACAGTTCAAAGAAGGCCTCTCTTCCTCCTCCTCCAGATCCGCCTCTCCAAACGGGTACAGAAAGGTAACCTCTTTCATAAATGTTTGCAGGTCCTTCGGTTCGAAAATCCAAGACCCTGTTGCCGCCTCTGCACTTGCACCACGTGACGTACCCGCGTCGTCCAATATGGTCAAGATCGCAGATCCGGACTCCTCTTCCGCCGAGGAGATGGCTTCTGAAGATGCTCCAGCATTGTCAAAGAGAGCACGACAAAGACAGCGTCAACGTCTTGCTCGACAGCTGGCCGAGGCTTTGGAGCCGATGGATGGGATCCGCTATAACGTAGATCTAAAATCCAGGCAACGCCAGGAGCAACCACGGCAAACAACCAGCCCCTCCTCCGAAGCAGAAACAAACAAATGGGTTCATGTCAAAAGAACCCGTTCTACTCTCGAGGAGCGAATCCAGAAGCGCCGCGCCTTGCGTGCGCATGCCCGAGCCCTGGTCCAAAAAGCACGAGAAATGCTAAAGGGAGAGGCAGTTAAGAGATCGCCGAAATCCGAACGAGTTTGGATGCCGAAGGCCAAAACAACGCCTGAGGTAAAAGCAGGTAATATTGCTCTCCAACCTTCGTCAATTTCAGATCCCGAACCTCTGGAAAAGCCCCACCGCAGCGCGGATTTCCCCAAGTTCAAGAATCCTCCGAAGGATCGTATCGGTGCTCTACCCGAGAATCGAGGAAAAGCACTTGTCAAAGGGAGCTGGAGATCGCTGAAGGAGTTTCAAGCCAACATCCAGACTGGGGGTCGTACACGACCTCCTAACAAATCGAACTCTGCAACAACCAGCTCGGCGGTGCGTGCAAAGGACCAAGAGCCCGTTAAGGTTTCACCCTCACAAAGGAGTGATTCCAAACGTGCGACTCTTGCAGAGGCCAACAAGGCAATGTTTACTCAGAAGAAGACGCGTCGGACAGACGAACGCGTTATACCTGAGAACCCATGTGAGCAGCCGATAGGTTACTCCGACGGCAACGTCGATGAGTTGTACTATCAGGCTGGGGGTGCGGATGAATCTCGAAAGAGAAACACCCGGGAAGCGGATTCTCACTGTCCGTCCACCAAACTTATTAGGGCAGTATTATCAACCTGTAGCTGCCCCAAGACCGCTCCACAGAGGGTCTCGATATCCGAGAGAATCTCCGATGGAACGACAAAGCCCAAATCAAGGCGTTCCCACCAAAGAGGATCGATTGCTCGAGATGATGAACCCCTAGAAGTGACTATCAACATGGTCAACAAGGGAAAATCCCCAATCATTTCAGGTGATTCCGACCCTAATTTATCTTTGGGAAGCAGGGTCAATTCGGGAATAGCTCAGCTTCAGCGAGAAGCCGTCGGATATAACAATGACCATGGGGTCCATGAAGGAGTCCATTCCGATGATGAGTTCTCAGATTCTCATTCCGCGCTCGCCTCCGACGATACAACGTCTAGCATAGGGCAAGCTCGAGAGGTGTTCATGGCCAACACCGAGCGGATAGCTAAAATCATTGAAGAGGCCCTGGCTAAACAGAAGGAAATCTTCAAGTTTGAAATGAAAATGGCTATGCAAGAGATGAGACAAATGCACGATCAACGAATCCGAGCTTTGTCGAACCAGCTAGTTGAGTCCAGCCATCGCACCCAGAACGCCGCAGGTGACAGCGATCCGGAAGTGGACAGAATCGTCATGGCCGACGCACCACCCAAGAATACTGGGGGTGGACCCACCAGTGATGATAACGCTGGGGGTGGAAGATCAGGCCGAAAAGATGAAGGAGCTCGAAAGAAAAATCGACGCCCTGATGTCTGTTCGGGAAGTGAAGAAGAACGGCATTCCGTGTCCTTACCCGAAAGAGTGGGATTCGATCCCGTATCCGGCGAAGTTCAACCTAATCAACTTCAAGCCGTTCAACGGAAAGGGCTCGCTCACTCAACATCTGATCTACTTCAAGTCCCACTTGGGGGTTATCTCGGGCAACGAGCCTTTGATGGTTCGGTCATTCGTTGGCACCCTTCGCGGGCCTGCCTTCGATTGGTACCGCCGTCTCAAGCCCGGAAGCATCAACAGCTGGGAAGACTTGGAAAGCATGTTTCTCGCCCATTTCTTCGACGACGACACCGAGGTGTCGATCAGGACACTCTTCGACGAGAAACAAAAAGGCGGAGAGTCGGTGGATACCTTCATCAAACGCTTCCGCAATCAGGCAATGAACTGCAGGGATCCCGTCACGGAGGAATTCCTCTTGCAGACTTGTCAGAACAACTTGTCCATTAACATCTTGGACGTGATGGGAATAGAGCCGCTCAATACCTGGAAAGAGTTGAAGGCTCGAGGAGAACAGGCTGAACGCTTCATCAGAAGGCGAAAGGTCGAGAGAAACCAACCGATGGTTAACCCTCTGGATTCGGATCTCGTACCTCATGATGAAGAGGACGTACCTGCAGCAGTTGTACCACAGGAGGATCCTCCATCCCACCAAGGACTGCTTTGCTCTCAAGAATAGCATCCAGACCTTGGTTGAAGCCGGCGTTATAACGCTAGGGTAAGCCAATTGAAAACGGCGACACTCCGAAGAGTATATGAGTATAAACTGCTTCTCAGACTCCGACGAGTATACGAGTATAAACTGTTTCTCAAAACTCCGAAGAGTATACGAGTATAAACTGCTTCTCAATCCTCCGACCGGTATAAGAGGTTAAACTTCTCCCTGATACTCCAACAGGTATATGAGTCTAAACTATTTTCTACCATTGACGGGAAGTTCCTGGAGGATATTACACTAATATTCTTAAGGATAACCCGGCCAGATAACAAAATCAAACCCAGTTCCAAGAGAGAAACTGGGGGTGGATAATCCAATGCATCGGGAAGTTCCCGAAAGAATACCACATGGGTATTCTTAGGGATAACCCGGTCTTTGTGGAATTGACGAAGGAGAAATCTACATTCGAACTCTGAAGGTCAGAATGTCTCTTCTCATTCTCTAACACTTATGAGTTATTTTTGTGAGACGAGATTTAATCCTCTGATAGGTTAATCTTTCCTCATCAAACCACCAGCTGATCAAACTAAACGACAGGGGATCCATCAACATTTCCATTTGCCCGTCGTTGGCATTTCTCAGACTTAATGTGCCTAGCATTAAAGTCTCCCTGTGAGTGATAATACGAGTTGGCACTTTCTTCGCTACCCGTATTCCACTTTCCACTGCTTCCTTGGTCAAACCTATAAAAGTTAGGACCAAAGCCAAAATCCCCTCTCGATTCCTCCAATGAACGAGAGGTCCACTTTCAAATCGGGTAATCAAACCTTCCGACAGTTAGGGTTATCCGATCTTTTCCAATTCTCGGAGTGGAGATCCCACTCTTAGTTTCATCTTTCCGGATTCTGGGGGTGGAGATCCCACCCCGAGTTTCCTTTCCAGCTGAAGATAGAATATAAAATTCTTCCTCTTCAGCACCGGGAGATAGAATATAAAATTCTTCCTCTCCTCGGACCTTTCCGATGCTCGGAGTGGAGAACCCACTCCCAGTTCATCATTCCGGATTCTGGGGGTGGGGGATCCCACCTCAAGTTCCCTTTCCGGCCGAAGATAGAATATAAAATTCTTCCTCTTCAGCACCGGGAGATAGAATATAAAATTCTTCCTCTCCTCGGACCTTTCTGATGCTCGGAGTGGAGATCCCACTCCCAGTTCATCCTCCCGGATTCTGGGGGTGGGGATCCCACCTCCTGTTTCCTTTCCAGCCAGAGATAGAATATAAAATTCTTCCTCTTCAGCACCTCTCCCTTTTCTCGGTCTGTCTTTGCTTTTAGAAAAGACACGATTCTCAATGCACGGGTAGGAATAAGTCAACGCCTAACACGCGTTGCCGGGTAGTCTATTCCCGTGAGAAAGACGAAGCCTATGTATTCAAAATCATAGCACAAAGTCTAAGAGAATTCACTTTCTTAGCACAACGTTACATGCGACTCAAACGGTAGTCGGTAAAGGCTAGTCAAATCCGTTGAAGGCTGGGGGTTTGCCAAAAATCCCAAAGACAACGCCTAACACGCGTTGCCGGTTAGTCTTTGACCGTAAAAAGGACAAAAGACCACATATTCAACATTGTGGCAGGTTGTTATTAATAACACCATAATCCGTGCTTCACACGCACGGGGAATTTCATCCTGAATCCTAAGAAAGGATATGCCGACGCCTAACACGCGTCGCCGGTTTAGTCTTTTACCGATTGAAGAAGACACCAGAATTCCAGTCTGGGGAATCTCATCCCGAAGCCTAAGAAGGGATGAGTCAACACCTAACACGTGTTGCCGGGTAGCCTATTCCCGTAACAAGGGCGAAGCCTATGTATTCAACATCATAGCACAAAGTCTAAGAGAATTAACTCTCTTAGCACAACGTTACATGCGAAACGGATTGAGACAATCCGCATACTAGCCCGACTCAAACGGTAATCGGTAAAGGCTAATCAAATCCGTTGAAGGCTGGGGATTAGCCAAAAATCCTAAAGTCAACGCCTAACACGCGTCGCCGGATAGTCTATTCCCGTGAGAAAGACGAAGTCTACGTATTCAATATCGTAGCACTAAAAGGGTTAACTCTTTTAGCTTAAACGTCACATAGGAGCAGACTTAAACAATCCGCATGCTAGCCCGACTCAAACGGTAGTCGGTAAAGGCTAATCAAATCCGTTGATGGCTGAGGATTTGCCAAAAATTCTATAACTGCGAGTCATTGACGCATCAACTCCACTAGTTGGTCTCGTGACTTGAGCACCCAACAAATTCAGGATAAAATCCACACATGCAGATGAATCAACTTTAACAGTTGGTCCTGCAACCCCAACATTCGGGACCGCGATGCTCCAATACCTTAAGAGCTTAAACTGTGTATACTCCAGCAAACGTACGAGTATAAACTGTGTTAATGGCGATCCGTAAACCCTAGGGTCAACGCCGGTCAACGCGTAACCCCAGGTCAACGCCAAGCAACGCGTTGCGACCAAAGTCAAC